>NC_034605.1:34608725-34632882 GCF_900095145.1 Mus pahari
GGGGGGGGGGCTACTCCCAGGCGAACACCCCTCCTAGGGCGGGGAAAGGTGCCGGTGCCGGGTCAGCCTCTGCTCTTAGGTTCTAAGGGGATGGGATGATTGTCACACTCTCCATCCTTTACTTTGCTGATTGGTAATAGATTCTTTCCTTTATCATCTGTGTTACTAATGGATGCTACTATGAAACTCTGGAAGAGAACAAGAACATCTTTGTGTGTGTATTCACATCTGGAATGTATAGCTAAAAGGCAAGATCTGACAAGAGAAAAACCAGGAAGTGCCTTCACAGATATTTTATGGTATGGCACACACACTCTTATTCCCCTGGCTGGGACACCCATGTCTATAATAGTAAGACACAGACTTAAGTAAGACATTTGGCGGAGCTCCTCACAGAACCATCTAATAAGAATGAGGTGGTAGCCAGTCTGTCTTCTGATCAAAGGAGGCTGGCATTTCGGTGAGTAGGAAGGCAGATTTTGCACAATCATCGAGTTTTCTTTGGCACTTGCAGGCTTATTTATTAGAGTAATGTGGAGGTACATGTGTGACGCTGGGGACTGATCCTAAGGTTCCACTACATGTGCTAAGCACATGCTGTGCTGCTTTCTGAGCTGGCCTTCCCTTCCCCACGCCAAACCCCAAGCAGGTATGTTTTAAGCCTTCAGCGGAAGTAGTGTATCATATTTGATACCCATGGCCATTAGGAATGTACTTGCTAAGCAGGACTAATCTGAACTAAATACCCAAGGGGACAGCCCTTAAAGTTCAGAGAGGAGAGTCCTTGGGATTCCCAGAGCTGATCAAATCTCTTTTCCACCAGGCTCATTTTGATATATATGTATTTTTTTTTTTATATAAAGATAGGATTTTATCTTAAGGATTAACTACTCCCGTGTTCCTATATAGGAATCCCCGTTGCACTGGGGATGCTATGACACTCTCTGGATCTTCAGTGTTGGCTGAGAGGAATAGAGGATCAGTTTCTTCCTGCTTGGATTGAAACAGTACCCTAGCATTTGTCACCTGTCTAAGGACAGACATACAGCATAGAATGGTACGCTACAGAAGGCTATGCCAGATTTGAAATGCTGCGATATTTTTCTAGTGTGGCAATTTTTATTGCCATGGCTTCTTTCTAATTTGACTTTGAGGTCTTTCTATCCTGATTGGCCACAAGCCAAGACGGTGGCTTTTTAGGTGAGCCCAGACAAAGGGGAAGTTAGGTCAGCCTGTGTTGCAATATATAGGGGAGATGTGATGATAAAATTCTTGAGGACAAATTACTACTCACAGATCCCAGAGAAGTCAGGGGTGCAGATGTGTCTTGATGGAAAGTTGGAAGCAGTGAGTAGCTCAAATGGTGAAGCAAGGGTTGGAGGGGGACACCAAGGATTTATGGGACCACAGATCTACCAATATCCATAGGCATCATTCATCACCCTTCGGCTTCCTAGAGAGAGTTGCAGGCTGACACGTGGGAAGGGGGAACATATTTACATGGATCTGGTGTTGACAGGTTTTATTGTGATTAGTAGCTTGGATTCCACATGAGTTGTAGCTGCGTTCGGTTTGTGGTCAGTAGGGTGAAGGAGACATGGGCTACATATTTCAGCTCTATAGTGAGTGAACATTTTCATTAGACCAGCGTGACTGGGTTTCAGATACATAAGGCCTAACATGGATATTGAGCCAGCAATCATGTTAAAAAGTTAGTGGTATCTCTTGTCCTCTGATTTAAGCTCTGCTTTGGTGAGTGATGTTTTCCAAAAGCACTCCCTGTTAGCACAAGGAGGGCAGACTTAAGTGGATGGATATAACACTGGCTGACAGCCGACCAGGGTTCTGGGAATTTCAGACCCAGGAAGCTGGTGAACCCATGTATCTAAGATGCAGGGGATGAAGGCAGTGCTATTTTCTGTTCTCTGTGCTTAGGTATACTGTCATTGACCCATACCTCATAAAGATGGTACCTCTTTACCCCTGTGTTACAGATTTAGATTGAGTTGTAGGGTAAGTTGTGTTTCCATTTCATTTCATTTATTTTATCTTTAATCTCCAGCCACTTCTGGAAATGAATAAATTTGAGGATAAGCCGTTATATAGAGAACTTGTTAGAAGTGGTAATGTTAAGGATGTGTCTACTCTGATGTAACTGGTGTATCTATAGGAAGAGACAAGGATACAGAAAGAGACATTACTGCGCATATGCATGCAGGAAGACCATGTAGGGGACCCAGGGAGAAGGTGCCATCTACAAGCCAAGGAGAGAGACATTAGGAGAACCCAGCCCTGACCGGGCTTTTCCTTGGGTTTCCCGACTTCAAAACTGAGAACTATTTCTAATATTTAAAGCAGCAATCCTGGCATCTTGTTAAGATTACCCTAGAAGACTGTCCCGTGTAGATTTTCACAGTTAGCAAAAGTAGCATGTACTTTTCCCTCTGACACCTTTCCATTTTCACTCTGTAGCTCCAGTCAAGAACTATGTTGACTACCAGTTGACGCCGTGGGCTGCTCTAACCAATAAAATGTGCCAAACGTGATTTGTGTGCCAATTCCAGTCTGGGCTAATAAGAACGGTTTACTTGCTCCCTTGGAGACCACCCCTGTAGGATAGGACAGGAAAACTCACCCACTTCCCACCTTACTGTGAACTTGACCCAGACCCCTCAGCGCCGCACAGCTCCATCCAGCCCGAACTGCTAACCAAATGCTTGTCGGAAGCCACAAACCTTTCACGACTTGTTCTTGTTATGTGGTGAAACCAGCCAGCGCCCCGTGGATCTGGTTTATTCAGCGAAGCAGGCTGGAGCCAAGTGGTGGCTGACAGACCTGCTTGCCCAGCTTGGGTTTGTGTTAACTGTGGATATCGAAAGCTCAGCCCCACTGGCAGGTCAGGAAGTGGTTACAGGAATATTCAAGATAAAACATTTAAAAAATATATTTACTTATTTTTATTTTTTATGACTATGGCTGCTGTGTGCCCCGCTTGATTCTGAGCTCCTTTTTTTTTTTTGTTTTTTTTTAATGATTTGATAGAAGATGGTTTGCTGCTTCTCCACACCTCTCCAAGCAGATGTGTCCTGTGACCTCACCAGGAAGCTCTCTGCCAGGGCTGTGCTGGTACCACTTGTTCTGCCCACCTTGATCTTTCTGGGGCTGCCATGAAGAGCTTACATGGAGGAGAACATTCGTTATTCATGTGATCCTCTGAACTCTCATTTAGGAGGCTTGGGAGACGTCAGCCCACTAAAAAAGCAAGAACCGGAGTCTCAGGCTCTGTGCTATTTGAAGACTACACCTTGGCTCTCGCTGACTGGGAGCGCGTGCTTACCCCCCCCCCCCCCCCTGCATCAAGGCCAAACCGCATCCCTTTCTGGGATGAATTTACAAACAGGCTCAGTAGAGGTTCTGATCCGTTGGAATGTGGCCAGAGTGTCCATTCCTTAGTTGGTTTCTGTGTTGTTTTCTTGAGACCTCTGAAGGCCTTGAGACCTCCCTCTGCGGCTGCTACTCTCTTCTCTGGGATGCTGGAGAGGACTTCTAATGGGTGCTCTGTGATGTGTAAAAAGCCAAGCTGCAGGGAGGTTCTTTGTGGCAAAGGAGGCTTTCGGGCTCTGTGCCAGGCACAATCACTGACCCCCCCCCCCCCACTGTACAGCTATCATCTGTAAGGCATCTTGGACATTTTCTGAGACAGCAGTAAAGGAATCCGCCTCAGATCATTAAAGTCCTGTGTGTGGGCGATCCGTGGGGGGAAGGGGCTGCCGCCAAGGATGTTTGACATGACTCTTGCCAGTCACGGATACCCCAGAAAAGCCCAGGGCACTGAATCAGATATTTCAGTGTTTCATCAGTTATCAATAATCTATGCATTGTCTGCCTGCCTCCATCTATTTGTCCATCCACCCATTCTCATTTATACCTGACATCTACCTAAAACTAAAATGAAAAGATAAACATGCATGAAAACACACGCACACACACACACACACAAGCAACATTTAGCCTCCCCTCCTCTGTGCACCCATTGTCTCAATAAAAAGACATCAAGTATTTGTGATCCAGTTTCTAACTTACTGTGAGCATTCACTGGCATCATTTTATGAGGAGAGCATAAGACATGCAAATGTCACTGGCTTGAAAATGATAGGAAGTGAGGCCAGTAGTGGCCCTACTTTGTAGACAGATGCTCATTTTCCTCCTAAAGTACAGTGTTTTAATGCAGAACAGAGCTTTTCTTCCTCCTTTGTATTCAAGCCTGAATACTGTCACATGTTTGGTTAGGAACGAAAATTTTCTCTTCTAGGAGAGATGATTTAATCTCAAAATGTCAAGTAACCTCAAGTGTTCCGACTCAGATTGTAAAGTGTGAATCATTTTTAAAACATGTAGGAAAAACCTGTCAAGATTGTGTCTCTGCGTTAGTAAATGTCCATTCGTCATGAGGTCCCGAGCACACAGAGTACATTCTCACCCGTCAGCTGTTCTCACATCCAGCGATGAGGATGTGCTTCCACACGTTGTGCTGCAGCTCTCTTCTGCTTCCATCATCTCCCACTAGGCCACAGATTTGGGTGCAGCTCATCAGAGTAGGGCAACACCTGTGAGCATCACTCTGCCAGTGGTCTCTCTTTGCACCACACCCAGGCCTGTTGTCTTGTTTGTATCAGTCTCAGTCCCATTTGATTTCCCCTATGCCTTACTTACAGCTTGGGGTAGTTTGAATGAAAATGGCACACGGCACACATAAGCTCATAGGGAGTGGCATTATGTGAAAGCACTAGGATTTCAAGCTTGGCCTTGTTGAAGTAGGTGTGACTTTATTATCGGAAATGTGGCACTGGGGGGTGGGCTTTGAGGTTTCAGAAGCTCAAGCCAAGCTGATCTGGATGCAGAACTCTCAGCAACATCTTCAGCAACCATGTCAGCCTGGGTGCCACCATGCTTCCTGCCATGCTGATAATGAACGAAACCTCTGAACCATAAGTCAGCCCCAGTTAAATGTTTTCCTATATAAGAGTTGCTGTAGTCAAGGTGTCAGCAATAAAACCCTAGGACACAGCTTCACGGGAAGTCTTCCTCAGGTATTATTAGAATGTCACCACCAGGGTGCATCAGAAGGTCTTTAAATACTAAGGATTTCACATGGACCCACCTTTTTGGAATTCTCTTCAGCCTTTGCTCTCAATGGTAATAGTTGAAATGTCTCTTGGTCCTCCTGCCTGGTCCCTTGAAAGCCTATCATTCTCCATGGGGCCCAGGGATGCAGGTCATAGAGATTTCCCTACCCTCCTTCCTTAGCAAGTTTGGCCCTCTTTTTCTTATGTTCCTGCCTCTCTCCTACTCTTTAATATCATCTCGAGAAGCTTTGGAAGCAACGGAATGGAGGGTGGAAAGAATTCACAGGCCAAGTGAATTTTGTGCAACAAAAACATAGCATCTCCATATGGATTAGCCTCCAAATCCAGAAGAAAAAAACTCAGCTACAGAATGGGAAAGGCAATGTAAAGATAAGCTACAAGTGTGGGTTCAGATGAAATCTTTAAAATTCAGCTCACCTGATGGCTACAAGTAGGAAAGGACCCTGGGGTTCAGAATCAGGGGGCTTCGGAAGAGCTTTGTGGAGCACAAGTGTGTGCTTCACACATCAACCCCATGGTGTTTTCAATGTAGACCCCAGGCCATGAAGTGTGCTGCTGATGCCAGGGCCAGGCAAATTTTCTCCCTCCATGGCATCTTGCTTTTGGGCAGTACCAGCCAGCCAAGCTTCCTGAATGGCACTGATAACACATGGCAGGCCTCAGTCACAGTCTTGTTTTTCAGGTAGCAGACATTTACCCAAGATTCATTAGAAAAGAGAAAGTATCATTGTGTTCAGAGACAGAAGGGCCAAGGTACATTTGGCTTTTCAGAATTACAAGCTGCAAAAGTATTTCAGAGGCAAAAAGCTTGGGACCGAAAGCTGGAAGCTTGCTCATCTTCTGGAAAGGAAATTCAGTTGCAGCCTTCTGTCTCTTATACTAAAAAGAAAGAAAACCAAGTTAACCCAAAATTCAGCAACAGCATGATTGCACATTTCCGCAAGTGAAAAATGCTCTTAGGAGGGTTATAGAAAAGATGCAATTGCAAAACTGTTGGACCCCCTGCCCAGGGCATTCTGTCTTCATACAAATGTGGCTGGACAGTCAGACTTATTGCACCACTGCTATGATTTCTTGGTGATGGGTTCAGGGGAATTAAAATGTACCAGTTATGTTCACAAAGCCTAATCACAAAAATTCAATATGCTTTGGAGTCACACGATGAAGTCTGTGATGTGTACGTGTAAGAACAACAGCTCAACAGGTAGTCCTTCCATACTTACTGACTATGCCACCTGCCATTCATTCATTCATTCATTCATTCATTCATTCATTCATTCATTCATTCATTCATCTATCCATTTATTATCCATCCATCAGTACACCCAACCATCCTTACCATCAACCAAACTTACCCATCCTTCTATTGTCTGTCCATACATTTGACATTTCTTCTACCCACATGTGTGTGACACTGTTCTGGAGGACACATAAATAAACACCTACTCACCCCACACAGGAAACCAATGGCAGGCCAAAGTAATGATGTTGCCCATTGAGATTTTTGAATCAATGAGTTTATTGGGAGTTTTCTTGGGATCATGGGTGAGGGGTTACAGGAGCCATTGGGCCATTGAAAGGCAACGGCATCACTCAAAGCCCATCCCAGCACAAGGGAGGACCTATGAAAGCTTGCGCCCTGGAGGCTCTCTGTACAGCTGGTAGGCAACATGAAAGGCTTGACGGTCTCTTCTCAGTAATTTATGCTTGTACAACTCTGGGGAGGGAGAGATCTTGTATAACTGGTAAATTTTTAGGAACTTTCTATAGTTTGCGAGTTGACTACTTCCTGTATCTTAATGAGTCTCCCTTTAGAACCTTCTGAATCTTAACAAACCCTTCTTTAGGACTTCTTAGGTATCAATGAGATTCTCCAAGTATGTAATATTTCAATTCAGAGAAAATTGCTGCACAATATCAATATATCTGCCTATCAATCCATCCATCCATTCACTCATTTAACCTTCACTCATTTATTCATTAACTCATTTATCCATCTTCCCACACATCTATCCATCCATCTGTCTATTGGTAATCAAGCCATCTTTCTGTTTACCCATCCTCTTGTCCTTATATCCACTCACCTTAATAATCTATACATCTGCATACTCACTTACCTATTCATTGATCACCACACTCATCTATCTATCTATCCATCTA
Organism: Mus pahari; assembly: GCF_900095145.1. NCBI lineage: Eukaryota > Metazoa > Chordata > Mammalia > Rodentia > Muridae > Mus > Mus pahari. The sequence continues at coordinate 34,616,033 of NC_034605.1, forward strand.
TCCATCCTCCCTCACTCCCACATTGATAATTAAGACAGCCAAAATGTCCAGCTGAGTGAAATTTAAGTCCTCCCTGTGGACAAAGCCTCGTAGCATGGAAGAGTGACAACAATAAAACCATGCAACTAATTCAAGGAGAAAGGAAGAGTTTCCTAACTGATGTTAGGGAGGGAGAGACCTTGTACATCTAGTATATATTTAGGAACTTCCTATAGTTTGTGAGTTATCTACTTGAACAACGTGAGTAGAATTCTGAAAAAAAAAAAAACAGGTATAATCAGAGAATAAGTCTAAGGAACACACAGCCAGTTCTGTAATGCAGAGTCAAGCACACTCTAGTGTAGCCTTTGGGATATTTGACGTCACAAGGACCTGAGAGTCGTCCTTTAGGTATAGAAAAATGGTCAGTTGAGGGTCGTTGGCCTCAAGTGACCTCCTCATAAACCCTGATGTTCCTTTTCTGAGCAGATCCCCTAGGAATGCTTACTCACTTTATGTGACCTGGAATATCTTCTGTTCTGCCATTGTCCTCAGTAGGATTAATTTGTCAGTTGTTGGTCCACTGTGAGCCTATATCAACCCAGTTCTCTCAGGTCTTCTCACCTCCCTCAGAGTCTTCATAGCCTACATAGCTCCTCTTCACTCATATCCCAAGGGTTGTAGCATTGTGCCTTTTTGAGTGGTGAGGGCAGTTCTTGCTCTCTAAAGACTGGATGAAGACAGCACGCAGGGTCACCATGCCACCCCCATGGCAGAAAGCCTTGTGCATCTGTGGCCTCTGAGGCCTCAAAGGCTTGGCTGCCATGCCCGAGATCATCTGATGAAAGAGAATGAAGAACCGAGTCCCTGCAGGTAGCAAGAAGAGAATCCACACAAGGAAACCCACCAAATTCCTGGCCCTATTATTTTGGGGGTCTGGCATCAGCTTCTGAGACCTCAGCTGTGCGCGTGTGTAAAATCCTCAAAGAATTAATAAGAATACTTTATTAAAATTATTTCAAGGTAAGATGCCAAGGACCTTTTACTCTTCTTGCTATGATCCTCCATTTCCCCTTTCTCTACCCTCCTTAATGAGCCTTCTGGATCAACTTGCTTGGTTCTAGAAATCAAGGCATTTGGGCTTTCACTAGGTTACCTGCTCAGGCCAAACCTGAGGTGTGGCTTCACCAAAGGTAAGCTATGTAGCAGGAGCCTCCAACTGGTAGCTAACACATAAGTGCCTTGCCTAAGAAGGGACTCAGTGTCGCTGGAGCAAGTGGTCCTAAGTGGTCAATGTTTGAGCTCATTTGAGACAGCTTATTATTTGACTTGCCTGGGAGAGGGCAGGATATTTTCAGGAAACTGGGCTTTGCTTTGCTCTCTCTCTCTCTCTCTCTCTCTCTCTCTCTCTCTCTCTCTCTCTCTCTCTGTGTTTGTGTGTGTGTGTGTGCGTGCGTGCGTGCATGTGCGCATGTGCGTGTGTGTGTGTGTGTGTGTGTGTGTGTGTGTGTGTGTGTGTGTTTGCAGTGCTGGGGGTTAACCTGAGGGTCTGGTGCATGTTAGACAGTTATGGCTCACTAAGCCATATCTGTCTTCATGTTTGAGGCAGGTGTCTCTAAGCTTTCCAAGCTGCTTATTTTTTTATTTTTTATTTTTTTTAACTCGTTCTGTATGTCACACTGGCCTTGAACTTTCCACCTTTCCATCCACTCCAGCCTCTCTAGTAGCTGGGATCACACGCCTGCACCACCAGACCTGGCTATGACTGTTGTGACTTTAGTTCCAGAGCTGCACGTGGATCCTGGATCTCCATTTATGTTCTTGTTTGGCGGTGCCGTGAAAGTGCCTAACAGGCTAGCTGGATATGGGTCCCCTTGACTTATGATGACCAGATTCTCATCTGAATGGCTCCCATCTCCTCCTGTTCTATAAGCACATGCTATGGGAAGGGTGTTAGATCCCAGCCTTGTTGTTTAAGTGTTCCTGTCCTAATTTACTTGGTTTTGATGAACACATTTCAGACAGCGCAGTGAGAAAGAATCCCTGTTTTTGTTCACTTGGCATTCACTGGTTGATGATCAAGATACTGGAGATGTAGGCTTATCTCGAAAGGCCCAGGAGTTTGAAGGTCTGATAGCCATGAAGTCAGAGTCCATAAGGCAGTGATACTAGTAGAAAATAATGGAGTCATATAAAGTGGAGGGGTGTCCCACCACCAGAAGTGCTTTGCAGCTCTGGAGGAAAAGCCTACATGACAAGTGGACCTGGGAGCCAGAGGGCACCTTAGACCCAGGCCTGCATGCAACCTTCTAGATTCGCACAGTTAAGAGAGTTGGATTGTATAGCCGTGTTGAGTGAGGCAGCATTCCCTCGGATACCATAAGGGGAAGTGTAGCCCAGAAGCACGGGTAGTTTTCCAGAGGTATCCGCCCATAGGAGTTTCTAAAAGGCCCGATGGCTGTATCCATGCTTTTGGACAATGTTTTCATATTTAGTTTACAGTTTCCAAGGACTAATCTTAGGTGGGACTTCTCATGTTGACTGTACGTAGAGTACACCCATTTCATACTTCCCTTATCTTACTCTAATAAGACAGTAGATAGTAGTCCCTACGGGGACTTGCACCTCTACTCAGAGAAAATGGTGATAGCATTGAAGGTGCCCATCCTATCAGCTCCTGTTTCAACACTGGCATTTGGAAGGACAAACACTGATATAAACAGTTAATTTAAGATAAAGGTTAAATTGGTTCGAAACTCTGATGGCTGATCAAACCCATTATTAGGTACGTTTACCATAATTAAAAAAAAAAAAAAAACCAAGAAAGAAAATTATGAGAAAGAACAATCAACTGAAACCAAAGAGTAAAGAAAGGTGTGGGATTTTTTTTAATGTATCCTTTCATTTTATTATATGCCTTTTCAATCAAAAGTAGAGATAGTCTTTCTTGGCTTGGATTGTCACTTCAGGTGCCAGTTGAGTTAAATCTTGGTGACAAATGCAGAGCTACAGAGATGGGACTGCAGAGGCCACCATGGTCAGTACAGCCATCCATTGTATCCAGGTCCACAGGGGAGTGGTACCAGGAGCCTATGGATCCCAGCATCTGAGCATGCCCAAGTCTCTTGCATAAGATTGAGTGTTTGCCCATGACCTACCCACACCCACTCAGAGGCATAAAGTCTTACTGCAAATGCATGATGTAGTGTGAACTCTAGGTGATAGTTGCTGGACTACATCAGATAGTTTTTAGGAACTAGTGAAAATGTCTGTAACTGTCTCCTCCTACACACACCAAATATTTTTGATCCACAGTTGTCTGACTCCTCTGATACAGAAGATTGACGGCACCTGGCAAGTGGCTTCTTGAAATCATTCTCTTTTCCTCCTACCCTAAATTGTCCATTTTTTTAAAATGAAGACCATGAAAAATTGACTCCACCACACCCCAAATGGAAATAAAGGGTGAGTTTATGGATATGCGGATACGGTAAATAGAGTTTCCTGAAATAAGTGGGTTGAGGTAAGCATATCAAGAAGAAAGGGACGAAAGTAGAGATCATGTGAAACATCAATAGTTTAGACTCAGACTTCAGATTCTTCTGAGATTTCTTTGGAATATAACCATTCACGTCATAGCTGCAAACTAGCCAACGAGTTATGACTAAATATCATAATTTCGGGAAAGCAAGCAGACACGTAGTAACGCCTGAAGAGACCTGTGTCACAGAGATCAAAACGGGCTTTGGAACAGACAATCTTCTTGAAGATGATTTGTGTCCCTTGAAAACTTCAATTTGTTAGGTTTGGAAACTGGCTCAGTGTGAACAACACCCCCACCCTCCAAAACATGATTCCTTTCCCAGTTAAGTGCAACTTCAAAGCACGTGGCTTGTAGTTAGAAAAGTAGTAAGTGGAGGATCAACTCATGTTGGTTACATTTATGTTCCTGGTAACAATACTGGTTTAAGTTTTACATCACAGCTATGTTGGTGTCACTTTGGTTAGTGTGAAGACCTGGTGGTCAGCAGACAGCTAAAGCCAGGCACCTTCTCATGACCAGACACACAGACTTGGGAATGACTGTGGCTGCCACAGGTGATCTTGTAACAGTAGAGGTCTGGCTGATGTATACACATAGATGAAGGCAGACAGACAGACAGACAGACCAACAGAAATATATTTTTTCAGGAGACATAGTCATAGTTCACAGGGGGATTTTATATATATATATATATATATACTTGTTTTCAGGACTTTGAACTAATCTTATATTTTTAAAATGAATTTTATGATCAACTAAATGAAATTAAATGAATATTGGTTTTTTTTTTTAACAAAGAGGAGAAAGTTTAAAACTATAAATCTACTCTTAAAGACAGGTTATTTGGTTTACTGGAATCACATCTGCTTCAATATCTAATGACATCAGCCCAACTTGTCCTGAACTCTGAAATCATAGGTTCATGTTGGCTGTGACTTCAAAGACCACTTGTGCCAAAGTTGACTTAGTCGGAGCTCTTCCTTCAGCAGTCCACTGTGCTGCCAGTGCCCTGACCCTGCCTGGAACTCCCAGATGGTTTTTGCTTTCCTGAAACTCCTTCCCTCCAGCATACTTGGGCAATCTGACAGCCTGTGGGTGCATAAAGACTTCAAGGGTTGGCCCCCTTTGCTCTAACCCTCCTTTCTTCTGCTCAGACTAGAAGAGCACAGTATGTTCATCTGTATCCAGCATGGCATGGTTGTGAGAATCTCTTTTCTGTGTGCCTCAAACAAGAGACCTTCAAATAGGAGTCACAGAAAGCAGAGCAGAGCTCTTCCTGTGCCTTCTAACAATAGTTCCCTGTCTGAGTACCTGCTCAGATACCCTTACATAGAGCCAGAACAATGGAGAAAAGCAGACATGTGCGAGTAATCCTCTTTCCAGCATTGGGTAAGGAATGTAGTGAGAATTCTGGAAGTTTGACTTCTTTAAAAGAAACACAGAAATATTATATGAATATGTTTTCATTTTAATCCCAAGTCTAGGGATGTGTGGCTACTCGGACTGTCTACAGCAGCTGACTATGATTTGCCTCATGCTCTACAAGAGGCACGGTTTTATCAGCCGCAGATAGTTTCTACGATTCTGTGACATTTGGAATTTTAGGCACAGTTTTACCAACCGCAGATAGTTTCTACGATTCTGTGACATTTGGAATTTTCCAACGGTATATAAATGCTAAGGTCCTGAGTCAGTGGTTGTTGGTCATTCAGGGGGTTGGTTGTGGTTTGTTAGTAGTTATTCTCAAAGAAGAAAAGAGAAGAATGAAATCAGATTCATGGGTCTCTCTTTCTCTCCCTTCTATCCTTTCTCTCTTATCTAGTAATAGGGGATGTAACCTAGGAGATAGAGGGTGGAGAAAAGAAGAGGCCACAGAGTAGCAAAGACCTGCTACAGTGTACCTATTTCTCCATCTCTCCCACTTCATCCCATCTTTAGCATGAGTCAAGTTGCACCAACAGGAGATTTATTTGAGGCTGATTTAAATTCTAATCCATGAAAATACAAATTCAAAAGGAGCTTGAAAACCTGTTTAGAGGCTTTTTAAAATGGCAGCTGTATTTACAGTCCAAACTGCAAGGCAGTTATAAACACATCACTTGCTAGAAACCCTGATTGGTGCTGGAACTGGTTAAACTTACTTGTTAAAAAGGAATTGGATGTGGTCTCAGGCTCTGGATGATTTAGAACAGTCCTTCTCAGCTTGTGGGTCCTGACCTCTTTCTGGGTTGACCAGCCTTTTCACAGGGGTCACCTAAAACCATCTGCATACCAGATATTTATTTACAGGATAGCAACAAAAATAATTTTATGGTTGGGTCAGTACATTCAACATGAGGAACTATATTAAAGGATCACAGTATTAGGAAGATTGATAATCACTGGTTTACAGAAAGAATTACTATATATATATATATATATATATATATATATATATATATATATAGTTTCTCAAGCACAGTTGGTTGTGTCCTTATAGTCCTGCAAATGTTTCTTTTTCCTGTTGGCTGATCTCTTTCTTGATTCTGTCTTCTTGAAATGAATTTTAAATTTTGATCAGATTCAATTACACTTTTTTTTGAGCTTCAGAATATAATTTCTTGGTCATAAGCAAACAAAATATAAATTTACAAAAAGCATATGTAGAGATGTTATATTGTTTTTTTACCCCGGTGCAGAACTAGGAATAGAACCCAGGGTCTCTGAATGCTAAACTGCCAATTAGCCACTGAGTTAAATGCTTAGCTCAATCTCATGCTTTAAAAACCGTGATGTTGAGTATGCAATGCTTAAAGTTTTAAGTGTAGAATAAACTGAACCTGTGTTGCATGTGGATACAATGCATTTCTCACTGAACATCAGAACTCTATTGAAGAGATTTTCTAAGACAATACATACTTGTATTAGAGTATTTGTATTCAATTATTGTGCAGGAAAAAGGTGACTTTGGGATGCATTCTTAGCAAGATTAACCATTTCTTAGTATTAATTCCATTCTGTACCCAGCAGTGATGAGAGAGCAAGTTTGGGGGTCTGATGACAGTGAGGAACTTTTTCTTAGACCATTGGAAGACTAGTCCACCAGGAGATCACAGATTGGCTGGTCAGGCTTTGCATACCCGGAACTCTGTGGGGGCGGAGCTGCTTCTGTGCTATACTCAGATGTTCTGGGATGCTGAGTGTGGCTCCAGGTCATAGTGTAGCAGAGATTAAGCCAGGCCCAAGTTCTGCACCCATTAGCATCTGATGCTGCTGTTTGGATGGACTTGGGTACTGAAACTAAAGAGCAGCAGGAGCAAATGGAAATGTGGGATCTCCAAGTGAAGCCTCTGTTCTACCTCCTGGCTACTCTAGCCAGCAGGTCCTCAGAATGTGACTGGATTTGTGAAGGGTGTTATAAGCAATAAGGTTAAAATGAGGTCAGTAGACTGGCCCTAGACCAGTATAAATAATATAGGCATAACCAAAGGAAATGAAGACAGACATAGGAAGATATTCTAAGATTTGTAGGGTGATCATCCTCCAAGATCCATATGCTCTAGTCTCCTTTTCCATGGTGATCTTGTTAGCACTAGGAGGTGGGGCCGATAGTAGGGTACTTAAACCATTACAGGTATTCCCAGAGGGGCATTATAGGACCCCAGCATTCTTCCTTCTGTCTTTGCCAATGGGGAGTAGCTTTTATGTCTGAAATGAAAGTCTCTCTATGAAGCCAATTGCTCCTAGATCAGAATGTTGAAAACTATGAACCAAAAAGGAAGCCTTTCTTCTTTTAAGCCAGTGACCTCAAATGTTTTTGTCACGGTGGCAGAACCTTAAGATGCTATGCAGGACCCAAGGAGAAGGCATCAAAAACAAGCCTGGGAGAGAGGCCTCTGGAGGAAGCAGCCTAGCCGAGACTTCCACCTTGGACTTCAGCCTTTAGAATTATAAGAAAACAAACTGCAGTTGCAAATGCTGCCTGGGCTCTGGTGTTTTGTGTGCCTGCCCCAGAGACAGATGCATCATATATTTTTATCCTCTTCTGTGAAAAGCACACACACACACACACACACACACACACACACACACACACACACACTTTTCTGCCTAGCAATAAGACTGTAAAGAGTATATGGAACGATGACTGGTTTGTTTGGGTTCACTTACTCCTGACTGCTTTAAACAACAGTGTTTATCTTTCTAGCCTGAATTGCTTTCATATCTGTCTTCCCAGTTTGTCATTACAATGAGCCAGTGAAGTTGTTATTATTAGCTACAGTTTATACAGGACAAAGACAATCAACTTCCCAAAGAAATTCAGTCAGCAAGAGGCAGATAAAGGGTTTGGACCCTGGGCGCTGGCTTTAAACTCCCTCCTCACTTGGGTCAAAGTGTGTTCCTGGAAGCTGTCATGCACGTGCTTCTGGGAAAGGTACTTTGAGTTGAAATGATGTAAGTTTAATCTAATATATTAATGGAAAAATTTATAATGGTGCTCATAGTATGGACCAAGTGCTTGATTTCCAAATTGTTATACCAAGAACCAAAATACCACATGCGATCAAGTTCACATCATGCACCTGTATAGCACACGGTGAAAATTGGCAATATAATACCTGCTGTTGTAAAATTTCATTTCATTTTAAATACAATCCACAGGAGAACCTCTAGGGATAAAGGTATAAAGGTTTTGTAGAAACAGCTGGAAGTTTTCTGGTTTCCAGGGGTTTTGCCAGAAGCTGAGGATGAAGTGACCTGGGCAAAGGATGATATTTCTGGAAAGGAGGAAAATTGCAATCTTGACAGAAGACACTGCCACCAGAATCCTGACAGTGGACACTGCCACTGAAATCCTGACAATGTGACATTGCCACTTGAATCCTGAGAGTGGGACACTGTCGCTGGAATCCTGACAGTGGATCACTGTCATTGGATACTGAATTTTCTCTAAGGCCTCTGGAGGTCGGTATGATCTGCCTCTGGGCTTGTCCCCTTTAGAACAGGAAGAATGTTCGATTAAAGCTGAGCATGAGGAAGCCTCAGCGCACCTTAGTTTTCAGGATTAAAGCTCATCCTAGGATTCAGACTTGGGGCTGCTTTGGTATAAGGGGCTTCTACAGAAAGCCAGTGGCCAACTGCTTAGCAAACACATAAGGGTGACATAACCAGCAGCAAGCCGGGGTGTGGGGAGGTCTTCAGAGTGAGGCCAAAGGTCCAGCTTCACCCAGATCTTTTCCCCAGACCTTGCTCCTGTTTGTGGCAGAACAGAGAAGTGGACTCAATCAGAGCCAATAGTAAGTTGCCTCCCACCCGCAGCCACTTCACCGCTGTGGTTTCCCTCCCGCAGGCCTGCTTGGTCAGACTGGAAGACACACAGAGTGTCTGCGTGGGGAGTCCTCGGCCATCTGTGTCTAGGGCTGGTGAAACAGGAAGACGTGCTTTTTCTTCCCTTTCTTTAAAGTCTCAGTCTCGAGCCTGCAGCTGGAAGGAAGACAGGCGTGGATGGCGCTGTTATTTCTGGACCGCCGATGAGAGCTTGATGAGTATGGGGGTGGAGGGTTGACCTGGCCCAGTCGGAGGCCCCCCCTTCCCACAGTGGAGAGTGAGTGTTCCAAGGAGATCTACATTGCCTCTGGGCTCTGCGGAGGACTGTGGCCTTGAAGCCCGCTGAGGAAGTATCTGGTGGAAGATGGAGGTGCTGGACTGCCTCTCCTGTCCTGCTGAGAAATCTTCCAGTGGCCAAGCTGGGAGAGAGCGGCCAGCTTTGTGACAGGAGTTTATTCAGCCACAGTAGTGTGAGGATTTTTACAGTTTTATTGTTCTACTTATATTGTATTTTCTATATTACATTTTATTTTAAATAACATAATAAACATATACAATATTCAAAAGTAATAAATAACATAAAATTACAAACCAACAAATGGAAATTATCAAGAAACAAAATAGACTATAGCTGGTTATTTATTTTTTTTATTTCTTTCTCCCTTTCCTTCTTATGTAACAGCAGTCTGTTTCTCTGTCTGTCTATCTATCTATCTATCTATCTATCTATCTATCTATCTATCTATCTATCTATCATCTATCTATCTATCTTACACTTGTCTACATAAAATCAGGAAAACAAAACAGGAAAGCCCCAATGTATCTTACCACAGAGACTCTGGGGACACTTTTCTTCTAGCTGTAACAATATTGTTCCTCTGACCTTTAGACTTCTCTCTGGGCCTTGGATTCATGTGTATCCTATTTTCTATAGCCCTGGTAGAAAAACAAGGTCAATTCTAAATAGGGAGAAAGAGTGACGAGTTGTGTGATTTTTTTTTTTCACTTCAGTTCCAGCTTCGTATAGAAATGAAGATAACTACTTCTATAGATAAAAGTTGATTTTGTCAGAAATGGCAATCCCCTGCAGTGGGGACCTAATGCCAGCTTTCTGGTGTTGAGACTTAGCAGACCCGTGTTCGCTGGGATTTGGTGTCAGACTAACTTAAGCTCTGATCCCTGGACCCAGGGAGGACCCCGTCTGAGTAGCATGAAAGCAAACATCAGGGTTTGGGTATTTCAGACCGGCAGGTTTCAGATGTGAGATGCTTAGCCTGTGCCACCTGACAGTATTACATCCCATTTCACACACTTCCCTTGTGTAGTAGAAAAATGAATACTTCCCCTGCCTGGCAGGGTAGGGAAAGGCCGTGATGGGCCTCTTTGCCTTGGATAGGTGCTTTCCAGTTCAGTGGTATTCCCTGTCTTTTATTCCCATCTGACATCCAACTATCCAAAATGCTAAGAGGGCTGCTGTCTGAGTCTGCATTCTCGTGAGAAAAGACAGGAGAAGAAACAGGAAGCTGAACCCCAGGAGGCTGCTCTCATGACAGGGCTTCTGTGCAAACAATGGGGTGGGCCCATTCTTTTCCAATTTTCAGCTGATGTTCTTCTTTGATGAGCTTTCTTCTTCCTGACCCCTCTACTCACCCTGGTCCTCTCCCAGTGGTGGGAAGCAGGATATTTTCATGAAGTTCTTGCTCCTGGGAAGAGCCAGGCTTCTCCTCCAGCCAGCCTTCCCATTCCTGTGACTCAGGTGCCAGTGACTTCTCTAGGACCATCTCTGCATATCCGAAGACTTTAATAAAAATACAGGGGAACACCACTCACCGTTATATTTTATTTTAAAAACCCAAGACACAACATTTTTTAATGAATTGCCTTTTAAATGAGAGGGATGGGTTCACCCTCACTGTTAGAGGAAGGCAATGTGCTGGACCCAAGCGTGCAGTGTAAGGGCCACAGGAGGCCAACTTCCTGACCCTAGGTGAGATTTCCCTCTGCTCACATGCCTGGTGCTCCCTTGAGCATTTGAAAAGAGCCATGTGAAAACCAGTGTACTTCTTCGCCCGGCCTGCTAAGCTGACCTCAGATCTAATTGCAGGGAAGAATGTGCTTGCTTGCATTTGTCTACAGGTACTGTTGGACTGTCTGTTCAAGGCAAAGTTTGCTCAGCTAGATAAGCTGATTGACTGCGGAGTAGGATATGTGCTGTGTTGTAGCTTTGTAAACGAGTTTATAACTTTTATTACTGTCGTACGACTCCCACTAATGGCTATGAGTATGTTTATGGCCTACCGCATATTAATTATTGCTAGAATCGAAGTACAGAGAGAATCAAACTGCTAGGCCCAGTCAGGAGATAAGTAAGAGAGACAGGACTCGATGAACGTTCTCTAAGGTTCCTTCTCAGCTTCTTCAGGACTGCTGTTCCATAGCTAAGGAAAAGAAAGGAAGGCGATTCTCCCTAATCATGTCCACTGTGCAATTTTGCACAATAGGATATTTCACTTTCCACCAGGGAAGATGTAAAAAATCAGCTTTGGAAAATAGAAACTTCACACACACACACACACACACACACACACACACACACACACACATACACCAAAAAAAACATTGCCTTCAATATTCTCCAAAGTCCAGGAGGAATGTAAAACCTATTCATCCCGTTCCCCAGTAGGAATATGTTTAGTTGTCGAAATGGGCTCCATTGCTGACCCACATCTGTGTTCCTAAGACTGAGTATTAGGCATGGGGCAGCTGGAAGAATCAATGGCAGGGGTTGAGGGAGTCACACTGTAGACACATTTAGGAGCATGTTCCATCTTAGGTGACCACAACAGCTCTGAGCTCCAGGAAACACACAAGTGAAATGATCTTTTATGCTGATGTGAGAGGGTGGGGATGAGAAATAAGGGTAAATACCAAGTTGAGGCTCAGAGGCCATGAGCTCTGGTCACTCCAGTGTAGAGAACACTGACGCATGTAATTCCAGTGTCCTGGTCCTGAGTGTAAGGATACTGCAGTGGCTGTTCATTCTCTGTGGTCCTTTCCAGATGAGCATACAGGAAAGGTAAGCCCCATGGAGCAAAGATTTGCAGACACTGCTTAGAGCATATTTGAAAATTCTATCTACTTGTTCTCATAACTGCTCTGAAAGTGTGATGCTAAATACTTTGGAAACTTTATATAGAAACTAAACTTTAATTTTTGGTACAAGGCATGGGCCTCCCTGGTACTGAACGTTTCTTAAGACATTTTAAAATCAGGCACTTTGGAGAATTGATATCCATCCTTGGATATCAAATCCAAATACCACCTAAAGTCCCACAAACCTTAAGATTGGGGTCCACTTGTAGGGGAGCGGGGGGGGGGAAGGGTATAGAGGACTTTGGGGATAGCATTTAAAATGTAAATGAAGTAAATACCTAATAAAAATTGGATAAAAAGATTGAGGTCCACTTATATAACAAGAAAAGGCAGAACAAAATTAATGAGGGCCCACTACCTTTTAAAGCAGTTTACATTCACCATAGTGAAAACACTTCATATGGGTTATTTTATTTTCACACTAAATATCTTGAGCAAAACAACAGAAACAGGAGAAAAGATATTTTCACCTTGAGTAGAGTAGTTGATCCGGAGTCTTCATGAAACTTTATTCAATAGGGTGGGGAAGGCTGAAATCACCAACTTCCCTTTTTATATGCTTTGATAGCTTTGGATGCACAGACATGGACCACATTAGAACACATGAGGCCACGGGACCCTGGAAGTGCTGAACTGTACCAGAGGGTCAAAGAGTCTGCATTGTGGAGATAGTACTTGGGGTTACAAGGAGTGAAGTTTTCCCAGATTTTAAGGTTGAGAGGTAAAATGGCTGGGACTCATAATGTTGCCTATATATAAGCAAGAAGTTGAGTGAGAATAGGCTGTGCATGAAAGGAGCTTGAGGAACCTCCATTTGGCTGAGGTCTGAGGCACAGAAAGGAATAGGATGTTAGCTTGATGACCTTGGCTCAGAAGCCTCAGCTCAAGGAATGATGAAGTGCAGGAGGTCTTGCAAAAGCAAGAGGTATGGCACGGAATGGGAACCAGCTCCACTGTCCCTGGCCCCACCCCCATCCCCCACAAGAGTACCATAGATCACACACTGTAATCTGGTCTTTAAACCATGCCTCATCAAAAGCTATGTGATGTAACTTTGGGTGACCACATGATGTTAAACACAGACAGAAGTCCAGGCTGCGAATTCTTAAAATAGTCTCTGATGCTAACGAGACTAGCTTGATGTTTAGTTTCCCTAGGATTGAGGGGTTCCTGGAGATGAGGCATATCCTGTGATGAGACAAGGCCAGTCTCAGGGGAATCGGGATGAGTTGACTCACTACAAGATCACAGTCTGTGTATACTGCAAACATTTTACAGAGTAAAAGGAAAGCCTAGGGTTAAATTCTCACAATGAACTCAAAGCAGGCAAGAGTGTGGAAACAGCATCAACAGAATGTAATCATGTCTGCTAGCTTTAAGTAAATACACTTTCCATGCCATCCATTTATCCATGCTCCTCCCATGATTCTTCCTCCTTTCAAAATCCACCTACCCAGAAGACCCCCTACCTGCTCATTCCAAGGATGGCATTCCCACTGTTTTGCTGGGTCCAGAAGGAACAGCACTCCCCTTACTCTCTGAGATTCTCAAAGCACTTGGGTGTGGATGACAGTTAACCTCTACACTGCAGTGTGGGGAATCCCTCCTCTAGGCAGGCAGGCATAATTGCATGTGTAATTGCGGGCATGGCTGCAGGCAGCCCCCCTTGCAGGTGAGATCTGACTCTGTAATGGCTGAGGGAAAATCATCTGCAGGGCCACGCCTCCTCACAGCTCTGCTTGAACCGATGGAGTCTTCTTCCACTGCTGAGTGTGGCCTTTCACACGTCAACCTCAATGCTGAACTTTCCTTTCGCTTGCAGCTACTTTTGCTCTGTGGCTTTCTAAAGCTGCAGAAGACCTAAACCTCTTCCCCTGCGACTCAATGAAATGGTTCCTTTCAGCATATCCACTGACGTTTGAATTTTCAAGTACCCAACAAGCATTGCACACAAATTATGATGACTCTCTCGTGGTATAATGAAGGAAATGTTCGCAGAGAAGTTCAGCGGTTTGCCAACTTCAGAACTACAAAGCCAGAAAGCGTTGAGGTCAGGGTCTCTACTGTACTCTGAGCAGCGACTAACCTTCCAGCAGTTTCTATAGCCAGTGCTGCTATGGGAGAACAAGGCTTGTGTGATTCTGTTTGATAAAAATGTGCAGATGATGGGAGTTGAGGTTGGAGTGTCTTTAGACATCTGGTCGGTCCCCAGCTGTGGTTGACGTATTATAATGTGGGGGCTACTGAAGCACACAGCCAGCAGGGAAACAGCTGTCAGGAGGGTGGTCACAGGGAGGGCTGGAGGAAGCAGGACAAGCAAGTTGGTTATTCCAGAAACTCCAGGAGACCAGGGAGGCATCTTGGAAGGTGTTGACAGGAATGGAAAGACCAGACAGAGCACAATACTCCATGTTAGCACCAGGACACTCCAAGCCCTGGCCTAAGCATGTGACCCTGGACCTGCATTGCCAGGACAATGACCCTCAATCCCACAACTCACCTGGCTCAGTCCCACCCTCATTGGTGTGATGTCATTCTCCATATAAATTAGGGGATCACCCCCTCCTCACTCTCTTCCCTTCCCTTCCCTTCCCTTCCCTTCCCTTCCCTTCCCTTCCCTTCCCTTCCCTTCTCCTCTTTCTCTCCTCTTCTCTGCTCTTCTCTGCTCTTCTACTCGCTTCACTGCCCCCCCATCCCTGCTTAATAAACCTCTTTAATGTGGAATCACCTTGGTGTGGTATGCTGTTTGGTTTATCTGCCCAAAACATAAAATTGGTGCTGAAACCCAGGATGGATTATGCGGGGGGGGGGGGGGAACCAGCAGCCACCAGCATCTGGTGTTGCCCGAGGGGCATCCAGTGGACACAGCGGCAGATACTGAACACAACATCCATGGTAAGATTACCACTGCCTTGCAGCCACTCATGCACACACCAACTCTCCCCACAGTGGCTTGCAACTTTTCCTCCTCCCTCTGAACTAGAACTCTTGGTGACCCTACCTCCCCTTGTGTTTTAAATCCCAGTCAAAGGGATTAACTGCTGTTAAGCCTTTGTCTCCATTCCCTGCACCAAAGTGGTTGCAAACAACTGGGGGGCTCACACAAAGGCCTAAAGGGGGGGGAGGAGCTCGACTGCCTGCCATTTCCACCATGTGACCCGCTGCTGTCCTGGGGTACAGAAACTTTAAGTGAGCTGCACCATTTCCACAGGGCCTTATAGGCTGGGCTTCCATGTTCTCATTTTACTGCTTGGCAAAAACCTCTCGCACAGACACCCGCATACTATTGGCAGGGCCTGTCAGTGGGGCGGGGCCTCAAGTTCACAGAACACAACCTGGCCAGTTCTTCCTGAGAACTAAGGAGCTAGCCACAGCTGACATAGAAGAGACACTGCCCATCTGGATCTCTCTCTCTCTCTCTCTCTCTCTCTCTCTCTCTCTCTCTCTCTCTCTCTCAGAAGCTGTTCTTTCCTTACAGACCACCAGCGGGTTGGCTGAAATCCCTGGCCAGGGTAGAGCACTTCCCACAGTAAGTCCAGGACTTACTGGGTAGCCACTAGAGGTCCTCATGACAACTTGGGCACTCTAGCCTGGCTGATTTCCTTTTTGGTTTCTGAGTTGTACTCTGGGATGCCGGTAGAACATACCAGGAACTCCCAGAGCATGGGCAACCACATGTCCCCAGAAAACCTTGAGGCTTAAGGTTCACACCTCCTTTGAAGGCATCAAATTGATATTCCTTTACAATAAGGTCTGGATCCAGTTGTTTTAAGGATCCCAATACATACTGCCAGCAAACCGGTAAATGGAAAGAGGTTACCTNTGCAAAATCTTTCATTCATCTCCATTCCAATCCTGCTATATGTTCTTCTGCTCTCCAACTCAACTCCTATTAGCCATGAACCCTGCACAATTCCCACTGGACAATACTACAATACTGGACCCAGCGTACGAACGTAGGCCTACTTCTGTGCCATCTAGAACCTACACTGCTACCTTGGCTTCCTCCACCAAGATCCCCCAGGACCTGTCCCCCTAGATCTCCCCTTCTGCACCAACTGCAGACCTCTCCAAGCGTTCTACCTTGGCACCTACTTTCTCACCACCTATCACTCGCTCTAAGGCCACGACCAAAACCCCAAGCTCTCCACCCCTAGAAGAATCTGACCCAGTGACTGTCCTTCCCTTAAGGGAGGTTGCGGGAGTAGATGGTCTGGTCAGAGTGCATGTCCCCTTCTCACTGAGTGAACTCTCTCAGATAGAGAAGAGATTGGGCTGCTATACTTCTAATCCCTCTGCCTTTATCAAAAAATTTCAGTATATCACTCAATCGTACAGCTTGACTTTTCATGATATACACATGATACTTACTAACAATTTGTTTCTCGAGGAACGCAAGTGAGTTCAGGAACAAGTGAGAGTGCATGCAGACAAGATACAACAAACAGATAGAGCACATCCAATCAGAGTGGAGACAGTGCCTGACCTGCATCATCAATGGAATTATAATTCTACAGGTGGTATTCTAGCCAGGGACGGGTTTGTTACATGTCTTTGGGCAGGTCTGAGAAAAGCAGCTTTAAAGCCGGTAAATTTTGAAAAACTTCAAGAGGTTATCCAAGACAAACAGGAAAATCCATCTCAGTTTTTAGAACGCCTTAAAGGTGCTTTATTGCAGTACCCTGGAAACCCAGAGGGTAAATAGCTCTTAATGACTCACTTTTTTTCCCAGAGCTACCCCGACATAGAGGCTAAACTTAAAAAATTGGAGAAGGGACCCCTGACTCCACAGGCAGAAGTCCTGGCACTGGCCTTCAAAGTGTACCATGGGAGAGATGAGAGGGTCCGCAAGCAGAAGTACAATATG
>NC_034605.1:34634096-34652437 GCF_900095145.1 Mus pahari
TGGCTACAGGTTCTCCCCCTCTAAAGTCCAACTGTCCACTCCTCAGGTTACTTACTATTTGGGACTAACAATCACCCCAACCCATAAGGCTCCAACAGGCCTTCCTTAGGGCCCTGGCTTTACATCTTCCTGACCTGACTCATCCTTTTTTCCTCTATGTAACAGAAAAGGAGGGATTTGCCCTTGGAGCCTTGGGCCACCAAATAGGACCTTCTTTTGCACCTGTGGCATACCTGTCAAAAACTANCCTTTAGATCATCTCTTCTCATAACCTGNCACAGGAGCTTCATCTTGACTGGGTAAAGCTCCTGCCCCTGCTCTTTTCAGACTTCCATCTCTCACCAATTGATCTCTCCTCATCTCACCTTTTGAACTCATGTACGGACGTCTAGTCCTAACTCCTGACTTTTCTCCCAAGTGCTCTCCCCTTCCAGATCATTTGCTTACTCCATTACTCTCTCATCTTTGCTCTCTCCTATAGAACTTTGTTGACCGTCACCTACCTCGACCACACTCTACTTCCTGCCCATTACCTGTTAATATTGGAGACCAAGTCCTTTTATCTCCTCAAGGTCATCAACCTTCACCTCTCTCTCTCCAAAGTGGCAGGGTTATTTTAAGGTAATCCTTCTAACTCCTACAGCTGCTAAACTTGAGGGACTCTCTCATTGTGTCCACCTGTCTCACCTGAAACCCTTCATTCCCACACCTAAAGATGATTCCTCTTCATACACATAGCCCTAACAGGACCATGCTACACTAAGCTCCGGAAGACATCAAGACCACCAGTCTTGTGTTTCATCCTAGAAAATGAGGCTTTACTCCGACAGCCAAACCCGACCTCGCTGGATGAGACACCGTATTAGTTGTGGCTTTTTCATCTTTTCCCTGCTGTTCATTTCCATCAAGGTTAGTCTTTACATCTGGAGATTCGAAGTTCGAGAAACATTTGCTGACAGCAAGCAGACTTTCCAAATAGGATCAGGAAACTGCTCCATAGCTGGGTGCCAGGAACCGATCCAGATTGCCATCATCCCTATATCTGTTATTACATCTGCATATTATGACCTTTATACCTGTTTTCTCTTTGACCAGACAAAAGATTATTTCAGAAAATGGCCAGATATGTATGGGGGCTGCCTATACTGGTCTTGTGAGATACACATGCTAGGGACACTGATTAATCACTTCTTCTAGTGGTTTCAAAAGACACTCTTCCTCTACATTCAAGACCCATGGGATCCCAGGTGGGAATAGGAGTTGCTGGTAAGCTTTACCACAAAACTCAGCCCAGCCCCCAGTAAGTACCGTCCACATCCAGAGGCAATATGTCTCAAGCGCCCCTTGTCTTGTTAATCTTGTCTCTACATTCCTTCAGTGACAAGTACAAAATTTCTAACCCAGCTCCTGTTACAGGATTACCAGCCGCTGCCCACAAAGAAATCACTGTCCATAGGAGAACCTGATTCAGAGGATTGCCATACAAACTCCAATGGTGAAGACCAGATATACCCTGAAAAGTGACTACACCCCTAAACAGCAGGAAGTAGCTTAAGAGACACGACGCCCCTTATTCCCTCTTCACCATTGGTTTCCCCTCTCTTTTTCTCCCCTTCTTTTTATAATAACAAGAAGGGAGGGATGTTAGCACCAGGACACTCCAAGCCCTGGACTAACCATGTGACCCTGGACCTGCATTGCCAGGACAACGACCCTCAATCCCACAACTCACCTGGCTCAGTCCCCACCCTCATTGGTGTGATGTCATTCTCCATATAAATTACGGGATCACCCCCTCCTCATTCTCTTCTCCTCCTCTCTTCACCCCCTCCTCACACTCTTCCCTTCCCCCTCTTCTCTTCTCTTCTCTTCTCTTCTCTTCTCTTCTCTTCTCTTCTCTTCTCTTCTCTTTTTCCTCTTTCTCTCTCTCCTCTTCTCTGCTCTTCTCTTCTACTCACTTCACTGCCCCCCCATCCCTGCTTAATAAACCTCTCTAACGTGGAATCACCTTGGCATGGTCTGCTGTTTGGTTTATCCGCCCAAAACATAAAACTCCAAAGCTCTGAAAATTTAGAAGCCAAGCAAGAGCCAGCACAGAAAGCCATCTTAATCCTTGATGAGTTGAAGAAGTGATGTCAAGAATAGGAGGAGCAAGGGCTGGCATTGTTGGTTGTGGCTCTTGCCACCTATGTCTGGAGGGTGAGCAGTAACCCAGGGGTGGATGCTCAACAGAATGTTTCTCAGGACATACTGGGAGGAAGGGCTTGGGGTGGGGTGCAGACCATAGACAACTCCACAGAGAGAGAGCTGGTTCCTGATGCTCAATATAACTGTTCAGAGATGAATGGCTGAAGAAAGAATATTAGGCTCTGCTGGAAGTTGATGCCGGGACCTCTTAGCACTGGCTTGCTTTCTATACTTGATTTTATTTGAGAATCACTTCCAAAACAAAGCTTTGAAACTGTCATTGTCCTTTAGTGGGCGCTCAGCCACACTTACTCATTGTATGGAGTCTTTAAGGTAAATCCTATCTCAGAGGAAGAGTGAGAGCCTGGAGCACGCCTCCTCCGTGTCCCTTTTTGATTCAGGGACCGTATCAGTGGGACAGGCGAGTAGCTCTCCCGAGAGTCCCAAGGCTCTCAGTGATGATTTTTACCTTCCTGCTGTGTGGTTGGTTCAAAGCTGTTTGGAATGACTTCTTCATACAAACAGAAGATGTCTCACTGCTTAATTCTAAAGTAAAGCCAAAATAACACACACACACACACACACACACACACACAGAGAGAGAGAGAGAGAGACAGAGACAGAGACAGAGACAGAGACAGACAGAGAAAGAACAGTGAGCTCTGAGAAAGTCTCTCCCTGCTCAAGATCAAACAAGGTAATGTGACAATGTGACTTGCCTTCCTTTTGAGCTCCTGGTCATAATCACCCGAGAGTGGAGGCAGCTGATGTTAGTCACGTCTAATTAAAATTGTTCTGTGCCATTTGGTTTCTAATGACGGCCGTTGCATATTTCCTACATAGTGGTTGGTTCATTTACCTCAATCTGTCATCTAGTTTTCTCAATTAGTAGCAGTAATTATAACTCCAAAGTCAATAGCAGTATCAAAGCAAGGTTATGTAAACACCGTAAAGTTATTAGGGATGAAAATAACTGCAGTCCTATTGAGATTACTCACAGTAGAAGGAGGGTGTGACATGAATCATTGAAGAGAAGAATGGAGACTTTGAGGCAACAGGGCAGCTGTGTTGGGGGCCAGGGGATGAGATGACACAGCAAGACTGCCCATGGGCTCGCAGGCCTCCTGCTTACAGATTACAGATACAAACAAGCCCAGGGGATCATGGTGAGAAAATTCTGTACGGTTCTCAGTACTGGGCTGGTGAGCAGGGTTCAGCCATGTTCTCAGCGCTCCATCCTACAGGGGCAGAAAAGGAAATAGGATCCAGGATTGTAGGCCATGACTATAATCGATGATGTTGCTAATGAGTTTATGTAAGGAGAGGAAGTGAGATTGTGTTGACCCACTCAACCGCTTACCCTTTCCTTGTGGGTGTTTCCTAATCAAATCAAACGTCAGCCCACACCCTAGGAGGGCAAAGAAAAGGTATTATTGTTGGGCCACTCCCTGTTCTATTTTTTTTTTTCCCTGAACGGACAGAGAATTTCCTGCTTTGGACTTATAAGCCTCTTTATTCCACACGGACATTTAAAATGAGCAAAGGGGCCTTAGTTTGAGTTCTAGCTCTCTGTCTTTTCTGTCTATCACCTCTATGTGCTGTGTGTAGGCGCCAGTACTTGTATAATGTAGAGATGATTGTGCCTATATGTTAGACACATATCCCTACATATGACTGTCTAGTCAGTGGTACAGCTTTAACAGAACAACACACAGACACTTGCTTACACCAACAGTTTTGGAGGCTGAATTCCTAACATGGAGATGCTGGCAGGATCAGTCAGGTCCTTGTAGGGTTTCTGTCCTTGGAGTTGCATTTGAGCTGCCTTTTCAATGAAAACTCATAAGGGCAAGAAGAGAGGGAAGGAGGAATAAGGGGGGGAGAATGACATGAGCAAATTCTCTCTGGTATCATAGAAAGATGCTAATCTACCCCACTGGGAAGACTATATTGTCATCTCTTCATCTGTACCAAGTTACTCCCAAAGGCCTTGTATCAAGATACCTTCACATGACATGAAAACTTGGGACACAGTTCTGCCCCCACAAATGACTAACAGAAGTCCACCTCAATAGTGTAGGTTAACATAACAGACTATTAGAACAATTCCTAGAGGTTTAGCCTTCACCAGCACAAAGTGATTGCATTAGTTTCTGGGGAGAAATACTAATTGTCAATGGGAGCAAAGAAAATGTTTAAACAGGCTTTGAACGGACTGTGCTTGAGCGTGCAATAGCATCTCCTTCTCCCACATGACTTTTTGAGGTGTGTTATCATTGTATGTTTGCTTTTGATGGAACTGGAATAAACCTATTTTTCCATTTCACCTAACTGATGTTAATCCTTAGCTCAGTTCGTGCTGGCTGTGCTCAGTCACCCCGTGAGTGTCCCAGGTGACCTCTGCAGCTGTAGGAGTGGTATGCAGTGCCAGCGAGGGGCTGGTAAGTTCACCATGAAGGCAGTAATTTTCTTTTTAAAAATTAAAAAATGAGAGAGATTTACTTATTTTTACTTTATGTGTATGCCATTTTGGTGATATGTCTATGCATACCACCTGTATGCAGTGCCCATGGAGGCCAGAAGAGGGAATCAAATTCCCTGGACCTGTAGTTACAATAGTGGCTCACTACCATGTGGGTTCTGGGAACCAAACCCTGGAAAAGCAGACAGTTCTCTTAACAGCTTCACTGCTCTTCATTTTGAGAGGTAGACAATTTCCCACTTCTAGCTAGCCAGCTTTCAGAACTGGCTTTATTCCCATAATGGTGTGTGCTTTCTCCTGAAGTTAGCCTCCTCAAGGATGTAGTGTTGCAAGTCATCCAGGCTCCCTAAGACCCTCATGCCATACCCAACTGCACAATTTGGCAGGAGGCACCAAACATCTTTAGATCTGTGACCTCACAAGCTCAAGTGAATGAGGTAGACCAAGAAACACAAGCCAAAGCTTTGGGGCGAAATTCACCTTGCCAGGGGCCGGTTTCTTTGCATTGACCTATCCAGTTCCTATGAAACACTCACTATGATCAGAGCATGCACAGCAAGAAGAAAACATGGCTGAGTGAAAAACCCACCACCACCACCAATAACAAAAAGCAGTAAGTCCAGCATGTAACATGTTTTCTAATCTTCCTCAGTTTTAGTTCTTACAATTCATGATTATCAGTAGTTTTCCATATATGTATGATATTCAGTGAAAAGAACTCCTGTATTATCTTAAGTACCAGCACTCTGTCTTTGTTGGTAGTTCTTGTGTGCCTTTTGCTTTTCCCCGTCACCCTTTCACCAGCACTCACCCCAAAGAGTCAGGCACTCTGGAAGACACTCAGAGAAGGAAACGTCCATGGGAACTAGGGTAACTTATAGGGATCTTGCTTCTAGTGCATTTCATTCTGCATCAGGAGAGCTGGGTAGAGTTATCCCCTTTGTCACACTTGAAAGAATGTAAAATGTGGCATGGTTTGCAAACCATCTGTTATAAAATAGAATGAAAATTCTAAAGCAAGAATATGTGCTTTGAATCATTCATAAGCAGCACCGTGAGTCAAGATTCTCCAAAGAAATAAAGGTCTACCAGCACCTGACTGAATAGCACAGCGAAGTCCTATTCAGTTCCCACTGTGCATGTTAGAATAGGTTGCTTTAAGCCATGATAAGAGACTCTCAATATTTCTGTAGCTCCCAGCACATTTGATGGGGCTCATGAGGAGGCTTGAGCTCTGTATGTGGTGGCATCATCAGCATCTGTGCAAGGAGAAAGGAGGGGAGCTGCCCACGGGAAATATCACAGCGAGAGTCAGAGTGGCAAAAACCATGTTCTTCTGTCTACACTAATCCGGGTTCAAGTCATTTGTCCCTAATGCACAGAAGGCGAAGTAGTTGACTTCAATCAGCCCCAGAGCAGAAGAAGGGAGAAAAAATGGCAGGTTGGGCCACAGGCGCTTCATGCCCTTCCTTTCTGATGCTAGAGATAAAATGCAAAGCTTCATACATTCTGAGCAAGCTCCTGACCACTGGGCTACACTCATAGTCCTTGCTTTTGTTTGTTTGTTTGTTTTTCTTTTTGAATCCTCCCTTGTGTGCTTTGCTTCAGATCAATGGAGTTTGGGATTGTTTTCCTTTGCCTGAAAGCTCCTAGCCAGAGTGTGATAGCTAGAGACATGGGAAGGAAGCTGAGCGTCTGAGGGAGGACTGTGACTTTGGGAGAGCAGACTCTGGGGCTAGGTGCTCCTTTTGCTTACTATACCCCAGAGCCCTGGTGAGCACTCGGGTGTTTCCTCTTTCCTTTTCTTCTGTGTTCCTTGAATTGCTTCGTCATATCTCCTCAGAGGCAAGAGCATAATGCAAGCGTCATCCCCCCCCCCCCGCATCTATCTACCTGAGCTCCAGCTCTGCAGAGCTGGCTCTCTGAGCTCTGAAGTATTGATGCCACCTACGTCTAAGTTTTCTGTGTCCACAGCCCATAATAGATAATAGCTGTTTCTCACAATTATCCCAAACCAAATGACACAGCTCAGAATCTAAAGAACTCCATAGCTCAAACCTTTCTGGATGTTGACATTCTAAGCAAAAAATGTTTAGCTTTCACTTTAGCCTATGAAATTGATTTATTGGATGAATTAAAAAGAATCAACACCCCACTAAGAAGAATTAGTCAAAGGGCTTACATTCATAAAATGAATGCTAATAATTTGTTAGTGTTGACTTTTTGTGTCAGTTAGAGTGGCCAATATAAACTTGTCCATTCTCTCACTTTTGGTTTGAAATCTGAAATCAGTTTCAATGTAAGCAGTCTTACGTTGACAGACGTTTACAGTCTAATGAGATCTTAACATAAGCTCATAATCTTTATTCCAAAATTTGAATAGTGATTAATAAATGACTTCTGTTTATTTCCTGCCATGTAATAGTGTCAGCATTTGAGACCACAGTCTTCTGTCTCTGAGCACATACCTCACCCACACAGAATGCATCCCATGCATGTGTGATATCTATCTACCTAGGGTGTCCCACATATATTGTGTGTCCTCTGAACCCGTAGAGCATCCTACATTCACACAGACTCTTCCCTTTGCATCTTTTGCTCAGTTCCTATCTGCAGTGGCTGTATGGCTGTGTGTTCTATTGGTAAAGTCCCTGCTCCAGGGGACACGTACTCTGTGCATTTCTGTGATCATGTTCTCCATACAGAGTAAAGTACCAACCAGGCTATGAAGCAGACATTTATTGGTGATTGTTGATCTAAGTAAATCATAGATAACTTTACTTCAGGATCATATTTATCCAAATGTCTGTATAACTCGTCAGCAGGGCACCCCACTATTGAATGGAGAATTGGAAGACTGGTAGCTAGTTAAGACTCTCATTCATACAAGGAGAATAAAGTCCAAAACTCAGTGGTGACCACAGGAGAGGTGGGCTCCAACACACATCTGAAAGGTTGAAGGTTTCCCTGGGTGGCCTTTCATGTTCATGGATACCTGGAGCCCTGCAAGAGGGGCTGGATGAGAAAAACTGTTACCCACAAGGTGCTACTACAGATACGCCACAGGGCCTGTGCACACTGTTTATTGAGACCTAAGCGTTGATAAGTGTTGGGTGGTGTCTATGCAGTGAGAACATGTTGATTGAAGTACACCATCTCATGTCACCAAATCCAAAGGAACCTGAGGTTCCTTTGCCAGCCTCTGACCACAGTAGGGCGCTCCTACTGAGGGTCTCTGGGAATACAGTGGGAGCGAGAACAGTTTTTGTTGTTTTTATTGTTTTGTTGTGTATGTATTTGTTTTCTAAGCTGCAATGACCTGGTAGGAGAAAGTCCAAGACTACCACAGCTGTCTCTGTGCCTGAATGCTGAGTCCCTCCGAGTAATTCCTTTTATTGTCTGGAGTTTCATGAGAGGAATGGAGGTTGTTTGCAGACAGCTGCTTAGAGGCCACAGTGCTGGCTGTAAAGCTGGCTAAGGCTTAGTCTGCCGTGGCTGATATTTTTACTAATGTTCGAATTTAATTGAAAATACTTAGTTTATTGGCACTAGTTAATCCAATCTATTTTTTTCCTAGTTAAGGAACATGCCAAAAGCTGTAATGTGATCAGTTTTATGTGAACCAAAATAGATTTTGGCTTCAGCACAGGAGGAGGGACGATTTTATACCCGTTCAAAATCGGCCTGACAGTTTAACTTGCAAAGTTAATAGAAACGAGGAGAAAGACGTTTCATAGGAAAAATTTGGAACAAGCCATGACAGTCCCGAGACATCTTCACAGACCTTCCATGGCCAGATGTCTGCGGGTCCTCAGCTCCTGGACAGACTCTGGGCCACATCCTTGTGTCCTTACTCCTCTGTCCTACACAGTGGAGAAGTGGGATGGTAACTGGGTCATCCTAAAGAAAGAGTGGCAGAGTCCCTTCTCTCTCTGTCCCCATGGCCAGTCTCTGGATGTGTGTGTGTGTGTGTGTGTGTGTGTGTGTGTGTGTGTGTCTTAATGTTCATTTGTCATCGGTACCTTCGGAAGGGCACCTGTTTCTTGTTAAGGCTTGCCTACATTGCTTGCCCAGCTTCTGCCCCTCCCCATGCTGGCCACTCAGTGACAGGGTAAACTGAGCATCATTGTCACCAGTCAGCTTCCTTAGAAAGCTTTTCTGGTATTGTACCAAGCACCGGAGGCAATCAGCTTATAAAGACTGATGGTCTACCTAGCTCAGTTTGGAGGGTTGTGATTGATTGGCCCTATGCTTTGGGCTTATAGTGAGGTAGCATAGCACAGTTGTGACACACGACAAATCCTTCACCTCACAGTTGGGACTGAGGGGGGAAGCAAGGGAAAATGGTAGGGGCAGAGTTTCTCATCCCTTCAAGAGCTTGCCCCTGCTTGAAAGACTTTCCCTTCAGCTCCACCTGTTTAACTTTCTACTAGACACCCTCCCACAACCTATTGGCTTGGAACCCAGCATTTACTCACGGTTTATTGAGATATTTTGCCTCCATACTACACTGTTTCTTTCAATGCTCCTGGCCAGGCTCTGAGTAAGGACAGGGGGCCATGAGTAGTAAACAAAGCCATATCCTTGGCCTTGCAAAACTTGCTGTGGAATTAGAGATCTAACTGATTTTAATTACTAGTAAAAAAAAAAATGTGTGAAGAGATTCTCTGGGTTCCTCACCTCTTTTTGCAGAAGCCAGGGTCCCTCTACTTCTTTTCTGCTGCCTCTTGCAACCTTCTCATATAGTCTACCTCAATTCCTTTGCACTTGAAGGAACACTTTCTACCAGGAACCCAGGATGGCTGTAGTGGGCTGGGATGCAGAAGAGCTTCTCTCTCAATGGACAACATGCAAAGAGTGAAAGACTTTGGAACCCTCAGCCCCAAATCGTGTGTCTTTAAACCCACCCTCAAGGTTGAGGGGCCTATGCAGAAGAGGAGGTAGAAAGATTGTAAAGAGTTAGAGGTGAGGTAACAGTGTCTTCCCGACACAACAGGGCTGTCGCACACATGAACCCAAAGAGACTGTGGCAGCATCCACAAGACCTGCAGACGTTCAAGCCAGATGGGGTCCCAATCCTGAGTGGAAGAAATGGACTCAGGGTTACCCTTCTAATCAAGAAGTTATTTGCAACTGATGCTCACTGACAAATGGAAAAATTAGTTATCTCCAGTGGAGCATCTCACAGTCCACTCTCCAAGGCAGGCTCTGTGCCTGAGAGGAGTTGACCAACATGAAAATAAGTCCATGTAGCTTTGTGGGCTTTCTTTTCTGTTCTTTGCTTTTCTTTTTTTCTTCTTTGTTTTATTGGTCTTTTGCTTATTGACTTTGATTTTCATTCTTTGTGGATTTGTTTTGAGATATGCTCATTTATACACATGAAAAACACACATACACACACGAACAAACACACAGGGGGAGAGAGAGAGAGAGAGAGAGAGAGAGAGAGAGAGAGAGAGAGAGAGAGAGAGAGAGAACAAAATTATGAGAGTATGGAAGTGAAGTGGATCTGGGCAGGCTTGGGGAAGGAGAAACAAATATATTGCATGAAAATATACATTAAAAACCTAAAACAAGAGAAAAATGTGAGTGTGAAGCATTTGATGTTTCTTTTGTTATGGGAGAAGAACAACTCACGGACATACAATGTAGCAATCATCTTGGTAGACCCTTGGACTCTCTCTCTCTCTCTTTCTCTCTTTCTCTCTCCTCTCTCTCTCATATGGAACACTATAAGAGCTTTAATCAAAATCCTATTACTGTAATGAAACTCAAAGTCTACCCGACCTAGAGTGTTGCACTTGCAGTGAACACGCTTGGATGAGGAGTAAGACCAGTACCAAGTGGGTGGTCCACCCGCTGGGATGCCCCTCTCTGCTCTTCAAAGAGAGCTGCCTTCAGATCTTGGCTGGAGCCATGGAAGAAGTTTGGAGGGTGAAGATGAAAGCCATTGGACTGAATATTAGACAGGTTTGAGTTCTACCATGCTCAGTCTACTGAGCAGGACCTCACCTGCTTTCTAGGGGGCCTCTCAAGTTATCCCCCCATCCCAAACCCCTCCACCCCTATCATAAAGGGGACTGGGTTACACTTTCTGGAGGGACACAGAAGACAAAAATGCTGACTGTCACTTTTTCTCTTGGGGCAGGCATTTTGTGGGTGAATAGTCTAGCCATGGATGTTTCTCAGGAGGCCACATGTTGGATTTTCTCTGCAAAGATGTTTGGAGGTGTTTATGGCAAGTTGTCGGAGGAAAGCTCTTGGTGGGGGGGCGCACTGCCGGAATCTGGTGTTATTTTACTCTAATGTACGTCCTGGCAAAGGATGTGGTGACGTGAGCTGGCCTAGGCCTACTTCATTTCCTCCCAGATCACATGATTCTACTATCCCGTGCTTCCCTTCTTTGCACCTCAAGACTCACTCGTCCTGGCTGGGGCACATGGCTAAGGCACAGGGGTTGCATTTCCAGCCTCTGACCTTTCTCCTCACATCACTTGCCAACAGTCCACTCTGATGTGTGCTGGGAACTGACCTTCCTGGGCTACCTTGTTGCCAGGGTGTCAGGTGATTATCTGGTAGCCGTTATGCAGGGGCAGGGCAGAGCCATGATGCCTAGCCACCAGCTTCATCGGTTCGACTCCACCCCCTTCATGTAAATCCTTCTGTAGTGGCTTTCCTGCAGTCCCCAGCTCCTGGAGTCTGGCAGACTACTGCCCCTCCAGCCTCAGGGCTGGTGGTAACTTCCAGCTTTTGGCATATGGTTAGTTTCATCACTCCAATTTTGAATTTAAAAAGTATTTGCTTATTTGTGGGGCAGTCTGTAGACCAGCTGCATGTGTGCGAGTCATAGACAGCTTGATGAAGTTCCCTTCCTTCTACCATGGGTATCCCAGGGATTGACCCAAGGTGGTCAGACCCAGTGTCCAATACCTTTGCTGGCTCTGGCATGATGTTGTGATTATTATTATTATTATTATTATTATTATTATTATTATTTCTACCAACTTTACCCCAATTTTATGTTTTTCTAAATTGGAGCCTCACAAGGCACAAGGGTTTTACTGGCTTCCTTTCCTGCCAATATCTTTTGCATTTGAGAGTGCCACCTGCAACAGAGGTCTATCATATGCCTCTTGCTTGGAGATTGGGTAGCCTTACCTAGACTGTCAGTGCCTTGCCAAGCATCTGGGGCTGGTAGCCCTTACACCTAGTAAGTGCCACATGCGTTAATGAGAGGTGGGACCTGAAGGCAGCTGACATAGCAGGCTTGTTACATCAGCCATTAGTTTTCCTTCCACACCTGTCTCCAAACTGGTCCAATCTGTTCCCGTCTCGCCTAGAGGTAGAAAAGAGAGAAAAGGCCACATAAAAGATCAGGGTGGCCACAGATGTGCAGAAGCAGGGCCTTACCTTCCCCCACAGGGCAGATGCACATGGGACCAAGGACAAGAGTCCACTAGCTACTGCTTAGGTCAGATGGCATGAGCAGGTGACTGAGCAGGTGGCTCCTGGCATCTGGGTGTGGTGCAGATCCACAGAGGAGACTGTATTTTTTTTTTAAAAAAAATTATCTTTCTCTACTTGCCCCATTTTGATCTCTGCAATTTTATTTTTTCTTTAACTGATATACACACTTATTGCAAGAACATCTATATTTTTCCCTAAAAAGCTATCCCTGGTATGACTTACAACCCAATGCCATTTAGAATCAGGAGCAACCCCTGACCCCTACCATGTATCGTGCAAGTAGATAGTGCACACCCAGAAGATGTCATCATCTATGCCCCTTACCCCAACTCCCAATGATCTCTTTTCTTTTCACAGTGAAGTCTGAGTAGGGGCAGTACATTCTGTTTCATTAAGAACATTCTAGCTGTGCCCTAAGCAAGTATTCAGAGACGGTGACTTTTAGGATGTGAGCTGGGGCCTTTCGTGGCTCTAGGACAAGTCGTTCCAGGCGTGAGTCTGCTGAGCTTCATACGTTTGTTTGGATCTTGAGACTCTGGTAGCCTCTATACCCACAAAACTTACATTTAATCCTTTTCTAGGGAATTTGAAAAGTCTTGTTACTTGTGTTAATGCTTGTAGACTATGAACTATGTAAATAGAATCTTGGCCTCAAACAGGGACAGGCAACTGAGCCTGGAATTAGGAGTCTGATGAGTGGACCAACCCAACCCTAGCAGTGAGCTGGACAGTGGGAAGGGAAGCTGACTGGACACTAATGGAGATGTAAGACCTGGATGTCTCTGTCATGATAGGGAGCTGATATTTTACATGACTAAAGACAGCATCATTAGTGAACCTGTGACTGGGAGCATCCTATTATAACAAGGGCCCAAGAGAAATCCACTCAAGGGACGAACAGCTTTATTTTGACTCCCAGGTTTAAAGGCTCTGGTTATCACCCCTGTTCCTTTGGGACTATGGTGTCATCGTGGTCAGTGTTCAGGACAGAGAACACCTACCAGTCTTGACTGAGCATGCAAGAGAGAAAAGGAAGACACCTCCAATCAGATTATTTCCCCCA
Organism: Mus pahari; assembly: GCF_900095145.1. Classification (NCBI taxonomy): domain Eukaryota; kingdom Metazoa; phylum Chordata; class Mammalia; order Rodentia; family Muridae; genus Mus; species Mus pahari. The sequence goes on from NC_034605.1 coordinate 34,647,296, forward strand.
AAGGTCTCTGAACCCAGTAGTACTGTGGTTGGGAACCAAATCTTCAAAACATGCATTCTTGCGGAACATTACAGATCCAAATCATAGCAGCCCCCAAACCCCTTTCCCTGGTTGGATTTTAGTAAGAATTTAATGAAGAACTACCATGTTCTAGGCAATGTACCAGGTACTTGAGATTATGCTGGAAAAACAGACAAGGAACCTACTCCCAGCGAAGGAGAGGAGTGTGTGTGTGTGTGTGTGTGTGTGTGTGTGTGTGNGAGAGAGAGAGAGAGAGAGAGAGAGAGAGAGAGAGAGAGAGAGAGAGAGAGGACAACCTGGCATCCACAGACCTTTCCTAATTGGCAGCTAGTAAACATTTCAGACTTTGTAACCAACCTACACATCTCTTCCATGTAGCAAGGGCTATAAGGACCTATGGTGGTTCCCAGTGGTCCTTTGCTTGAAGCGTCAGCTTAAGTTGGATGAATTTTCAGGTTACCTGCAGTGATGGGATGGTGTGGGATCTTTATTTCAAAATCATGACAGGCTATCAGCTTTGCAAAATATAGTACAATGAGTTCCTGGAAATCAACTGAAGACCCATAGCAGAAACATCATCATTTACTGTGAGACCCAAGGCATGAACCCACTGTGTCCAATCCCCCATCTTTACCCTTCTTATCTTCCTCATCCTCATCTGTTTTGTTTGTTTTTGTAAATCATCATTGGGCTAGGAAGAGACCGTTGGTATGTGGGCCTAGCTTTAGTCATTTCAATTGAGACTGGTTCTGGACATAAAATGGTGCCGATCCATGAAGGCTGAATATGGTCAATGTTGTTGGGGTAGGAAGTTAGATGATTAGAAATAGGCATAGTTCAAAATAAACCCTGCAGTGTCAGGGTAAACTGGACACAGTGTTGTAAGTTTGTGACTTTTAGTACAGACAGAAGTAAAAGAAGGTGTAAGTATTTTCTGACAACATAAGGAAGGAAGGAAGGAAGGAAGGAAGGAAGGAAGGAAGGAAGGAAGGAAGGAGGGGGGAGGAAGGGAGGAAAGGGAAGGAGGGAGGGAGAGAGAGAGGGAGGAAAGGGAAGGAGGGAGGGAGGGAGGGAGAGAGGGAGGAAAGGAGGGAGGGAGGGAGGAAAGGAGAGAAAGAGGGAGGACTGGTTTAATTTGACTCAGAGTCTCAGGGGATGCCAGTTCACTATGGCAAAGAAGACATAGGGGAGATTCTGTTCTTGGTGGTGAAAATGGCCAAATGACTTCTTCAAATCTTAGTGAGCCAGGAAGCAGAGAGTTCAAGACTGAGTTCAGTTGTTGGCATGTCCTTTAAGGCCCATATGACATGGCCTATTTTTACCAGCTAGGACCCTTGTCCTAAAGGTTCCGTAGCCTCTCTGAAAATCCCACTAGCTGGGGAGCAAGCTTTGAAACCCATACTATGTGGGGCATTTTACACTTCATAGCATTCATGCACACATCTAGTTTCTGACTACGGCCCACACAGGCCTAGAAACCATGGTGCCCTAATGACAGTGAACAGCTCCAGTTCCCGTAGTGTGAGTCTTAGATGCTACACCTAACTTAAAGGACCCAAGGTTCCTTGGAGGCATGACTGACTCCAAGAATGGATGGAGAAATACAAGATCAATCTGGGATATTAAATTTGGTTTAGAAATTATAGAGTTCTCAAAATATAAAAAGCTAGTTCAAAGGCATTCGCCTGGCCATATGGACCATTCTGCTTTGTAACCTTGTGAACACCATAGGTGCCCATACATTTATACAATGGAAGAGACCTATCTGGTGTCTGGCAGAGATTCTCTTGACAATATTCACTAATCACTTAACAATAAATAAAAATAGGGCATGCAGCGACCAGGGGTGAAACTTTGCAGCTTGTATCTTGACCAAATGACAAGTTGATTATTGCTAGTTTCAGGTGATTATTAGTTCAAGGTGATTATTGCTATTACAATTTAACATTGGGTTCCATGGACATGGGACATGGCACACTTGAGAATAGTCTTATTTATGAGATATTTCTGTCCTTGGTGCCCAAATGACAAGGAAGTATAGAGCAAGACCAACCCAGGGCGCATTTGAATCAAGTATAAATTTGTTGTTGTTGGCATAGCCATTGCATGCAGTACATTGAGCTCCACAGAGACAGAGCCAGGGTAAGAGAGAGTCAGATGGATTCTGGGGGGTAAGAGAGAGTCAGATGGGCACTAGAAGGGTAAGAGAGAGTCAGATGGGCACTAGGGGGGTAAGAGAGAGTCAGATGGGTACTGAGAGGTAAGAGAGAGGCAGATGGGTACTGGGGGGGTAAGAGAGAGTCAGATGGGTACTGGGGGAGGTAAGAGAGAGTCAGATGGGTACTTGGGGGGAGGGGCAACTCTGAAGAAAGCCACAGCTGGAGGTTAGCAAGAGACCCTAAGAGCCGAAGAGAAAAAAAAAACCGATATATCTCTTTGTGCAAACCTGCTTAGAAATAAACTTCTCAGTTTTCTGTATTGTTCTCAGAGAGATGGAAGACCTTGCTTGTAAAGAAAAGGGGAAATTAGAAGACACCGCAACAGTGGATGGGACTCATTGTGAACAAGAAGTGGAAACCTAGATCAGTCCTAAAGAGGAAGCTGAGAAGTTATCAAAGTCGTCAAAGAAACCCAGGGCTCCCTAGAGGCCTCCTCTGGCCTTCTGTCCTGAGCATGGCTACCAACCCAAAGGAGACTATCTCTGCTTATCCACTGGTGGAGTTGCAAAGAAGCTGGGTGAGATGCGGACTGACCCTGCTGTGGATGATGAGAAACCCCGGGGGAGGAAGGATGCAGAGCAGAAGGAAAAATACAAACAGAATACTGTAGCCTTCAGAAGGCGAACCTGATGTGATGAAAGAGGAAGCTGTCAGAAGAGAGGGTCCGTGTGGAGGAAAAGAAGGTGAAATAATGTACACTCTGATTTCAAAATATACAAAAATCCATATATTTTAGAAGTTTACTCAAAAAAAGTGATTTATTAAGGCTGAAGGAGCAAGAAAAAGAGAGAAGGAAGAGGAAGACAATGGATATGTTAGCTCAGTTTCTTTCTGTCTATAATGCATTTAACCCTTCAGAGTACAACTTACTTGTTTTAAAGAAAAAAATAGAAATGTAAGGTTCTGTTTTTTTGTCTTGTTTTTTATAGTTTACAAACCACCAACTATGTCTTTAAATAGCCTCTCTTGGTGATATTTTCTTTCTTTTAAAAATTTCTCATCTGAAGACTGGAGAGATGGCTCAGTGGTTAAGAGTACTGACTGCTCTTCTGAAGGTCCTGAGTTCAAATTCCAGAAACCACATGGTGGCTCACAACCATCTGTAATGACATCTGATGCCCTCTCCTGATGTGCCTGAAAACAGGTACAGTGTACTTACATATAATAATTAATAAATCTTTTTTAAAAAGCCAAAAAATTATCTATCTATCTATCTATCATCTATCACTCTACCTATCCATCTTCTATCTATTTAATGTGAATGGTTATTTGGTCACATGTATGTCTATGCACAATGGATGCACGTGTTGCCCACAGAGGCCAGAAGAGGGGACTGGAGCTCCTGGGACTGGAGAGCTTGAGAGCCTTCATGAGGGTGTTTGGAGTCAAACCCCAGGTTCTCTGGAAGAACAAGCTGTGCTCCTAACCACTGAGCCATCCCTCCAGCTCCAGCAGTTTCAGAGGTCACTAATCTTGCCTGACATAGCATGGAGACTATGAACCAGAGTGGGGACTGAAAGGGAGCATTTGTTGGTGTACCACACAGGTTTGTTATACATGGGGAAGGTGGGTGTTTTCTCATTTTCAGTTGTCTCTGATGTAGTTTATACAGAAATGGTTTTTGTTCTGTTAACTGAATACTATTCTGTAGATGCAAAGCTGCTTTGCTGACATTCTGAATAGTTCTAAGTAAATACATTTTAATTCTATTAAGTCTGACTGTTTTCTTCTCAATGGGGAAACTAGCCTTATGCTTCTGTCTGTTTTGGGTCACGTGGATTACTGTAGTCTTTTTTCTTGTAGTTAACTACTACAGTGTGTTTCTTATACTCTCTGCATATTGTCATGTGGGAACTAAAAGTGCCAGGCCATTTTCACTTCTAATTGAAACTCTAAAATCTTCATCAGTCGGATAAGAGATTTCACACAGGCCATTGACATTTATGAAAGCAGTAATAACTCATTTTGTTCACAGAATGGAATTATCAGAATCAGGCAATTTGACGTCTCTCCTTGAAGGAGCAATAAAAAACTTTGCTCTAATCTTTACAGTCTGACTGTGTGATCTCTCACTATTATTACAATGTAATGGCAGATATTCTGTAGTTGCCTTCTTAAAGACCTGAGAATGTGTTCCCCAAGGAGTGACTTTAAAATGGAAGACTGCTGAATTAAACTATTGTTGACATCATTGCCAGAGAAGGCCCTGGAAGGCTAGCATAGTGCCTTTGCCCATTGCCCTAAACATGGATTGCTCAGGAAACTCAGGAGTCTGTTGAGAAACATCCCCAGTTTGTCAGGCCAGCTTTTATTAAAATTGTACCACATTAAAGTAGAGTATATTTTCTTGTACTGTGATTTGTCTCTTTATAAACAAGACACAAGGAAAGAAGATAAACTTTGCATCTTGGTACCACTTGCCGACTTATTTCTCTTTATAAAATCGAAATTCATTGACTAGATTGGTGTTTACTTGCTTAGCAGTTTAGGGAAATATTTGCCTATTCTCTAAGTGTGAGATTATCCTTCTCTTTAAGCACCAGTGTTTTAAAATAGGAATCTTGTAACTTCATGTGCGTTTGTCATAGAGCAATGTTTTGTTATAAAATTTTAACCAGAATTTTTTTCCATTTGTATTTGTCTATGCAATTTGAGGAGGAATATTGAACATATGATTTCTGTAACAATACTTATAAACTAATAATTACAAAAATTTTTTTTTTAGAAATATCTTGTTTTTCACAGCAAGTTTATGAAAGGAACAGAAAGGCTTAGTAAGTGTTTAAAATGGAAGGAGGCTCTTCTTTCCTTCTCCTTCTCCTTCTTCTTCTCCTCTTCCTTCTCCCTTCTCCCTTCTCTTCCTCCTCCTCCTCCTCCTCCTCCTCCTCCTCCTCCTCCTCCT
>NC_034605.1:34652797-34663013 GCF_900095145.1 Mus pahari
AGAGAGACAGAGAGAGAGAGACAGAGAGAGAGACAGAGAGAGACAGAGAGACAGAGAGAGAGACAGAGACAGAGAGAGAAAGAGAGAGGATGAGAAATCACAGGTGGCCTGTGGTGCTGAACTGAACTGAACTGCATGAAGTGAACTGGGAAATTTGGTGGTACTATGATCATCCTGGAAATCTTGGGTTTTATGGTTGTGTGCTAGCTATGTAGGTAGATGATGTAGAAGTGTAAGCTAAATAAACATTTTCCTCCCCAACATACTTTGATCATGGTGTTTCATCACAGTAATAAAAACCCTATGACTCACATATAGGAACATATTAATACATATACCATAAACTCTACAAAGCAGCACACCATATACACCAATACACCCCACATATACACATACCACACACATACACATCACACATACTGCATACATAACATACATATACTGCTCATACACCATATACTTGTTATGGATACCATACATATACATACTCCCCACATATCACACACATATATCCCACACACATATCCCACACATTATACATACCACACACACACATAAGATGTACCAAACATACCACATATATCATATATACCAAACATACTATACAGCATATATTCTTTATACATGCACACATACTGTATAAAGGCAACATGTATCATACACACACAAGAACACACCACACACCACTATAGACATACAAAGAATATTTTCAATTGTGATAAAATATTAGCAAATCTGGAGTCTGGGTGAAGACTATTCAGAAGGAATATTCTTTTTCTTTTTTGTATCCTTTTGGTAATTTGTCTATAATTTGCCACTGTTTTGAAACCAAACTTTAAAATCATGTTAGCTAAATTTTTATATATCTACATTCAATTTCTTTTCAAATGCTGCTGGGCAGGTGGCTCGTGATTTGTGGGAAGGAATTCCAAGCAGTGCCTGTGTACCCTCCTAACTGAATGGCATCAGCATGTTTGTAACACGCAGACCAGTCTAGCCAGAGTACAGACTCCACCAGCATCGGGATGGAGATGTGTGTGAAGCAGGGGAGTTTGCCCTGTCCCTTAGTCCTGCAGCTGAAGAAAACCCAGCAACACAGGGGGGATGAGAGTCAAAGACAGCTCCCTCCACAGGAGCCCTGCACGAGGGAGAGAGCCTAACCTCACCTGAGGTGGAGAAACCTGATTGCCAGCGGCTGATGCCCTCCCTGGGTGGAGCCTAACCACATCAGGCAAAAAAGGCAAAAGGCAAATTGGAAAAAAAAAAAAAAGCCTATTGTTCAAGTTGTAGGCAACCCCTTTGTTTCATTACCTGCATTCAATTTAGAGTGTTTTATGGAGTTCAGCACGGGATCCCTCTTATTACATTCTTTAGAAGGCAACTTTGCTTTATGCTGGGACACCTGTCCACATGAAAGTCCAAACCCCCCCCCCTTTTTTTAACAGTCTTCAAACAACCTAGGGCACACAGCTGGCTGGCCACAGCCTGCTGGAGGGACAGCTGTGTGGCTGACAGAACTGGCACCCGCACAAGACATGTGCATGGCTGTAAACAGGAATGGATCCCCTAACCTTTATGAGTCAAATATTTATTTTTAGAATATTAACAGAATCAAAAGAATCGCAGAGGTCTTTTAATTTTAAGTCAAAACACACTGGCATGCGGCTTTTAAGACACTTTATTTAACAGGGTAATCTTAAATTGAGGGCGAAACAAATTCAGGAACATTAAGGATTTCTTGCCCAGTATATACAGCACTGAAGGAACATTTTAAAAGAAATCTTTAATGCTCTATAAAAGATGTAACAAAATCCTTCTTGCCATAAAATGTCCTCCAGATATCGATGAGTACAGTAAAAACTCTCAAGTATGTGTATGTCAAAAGCTCTGAGTGTATGGTATTCTCCGCCTTCCCCTCCCCCTCCCCTTCCCCCCCTCCTTCTTCTTCCTCTCTCTCTCTCTCTCTCTCTCTCTCTCTCTCTCTCTCTCCCTCCCTCTCTCCCTCCTTCCCTCTGTGAGCTTGTGTACGTGTATATGTTTGAGTCTATAAGCCTCATTGCATCTCCATTCCTTTCTCCTTCTCTCTTCCTCCTCCTCCCCCTCCCCCTCCTCTCCTTCCTTTCTCTCCTGTGTGGGTAGAACATATGAGCTGCTGTGGCTCAGTTGGTAAGAGTACTTGCCCCCAGCTAAGTTTGGTAGCTTGTGTTCAATCCCCTAATCCACATGGTAGAGGAAAAAAACCAAGTCCTCCGAGTTGTCCTCTGACCTCCATATATACACTGTGGGTCAAGTGTGTGTCACCCTGGTCCCTACTCTCCTATCGGTAAGGTATATATGTTCTTCTGTTATGGTCACAAGGTGGGTTCGGCATTCGAGCCATCCTATCTGTGTCTCCTCAAGGAAGGGATGATACTGACAGTAAATGGGATAACCCAGACACATCTCTCCACTAAACAAGCGCTTTTCTGTTTAGATCCGCTTGCCCACAATCACCCAAACGCTCACTGTGCACTGCAAGAGATGAGAAAAGAAATTGGGGCTTTGCTAAGCTACAGGTTGATGGATAACTCACAATGGCTTGCAGGCCAATTTATTGCTTCTCAAATGCAGAGTTGATTCTGAGAAATTCAGGATGATAATGATGATAATAATGAGTACAGTGCCGCTGTGGTAGAACGGATGAATCTTACCACCAAGACAGATGGAGAAAGGATTCTCTCTGTCATAAGCGCCTGCACTGTAAAACACGTCTCTTTTATTTTTATGTATTTGCTGGCTTTTGACACAGCTCTTGCTATGTAGTCTGACTGCCCTTGGACTTCCTGAGTCTCCCTGCCCTGCTGCCTAAATGCTGGTGTCACAGGATTGTGTGACTGTGCCTGACTGTTTTTACTTCTAAGTCACTGTTATTACAACATTACACTGACTATATTTAATCTGATCTACATTAAATATATCTGAACTACATTCTATGTTCAAGAACATCTCAATGACATGAACTATATTTTATGAGTTATCTATTATGGTTAGAATCAGCTCCTATTTATCCAGAATCAAAATGATCAGAAAATCTACCATCAAAAATCATGGCATTGTTTTTATTTTTAGCCATATACCTATCTGTTATATGCTTATAGCTTTTCTTTTTTTTTTAACTTATTTTATTTGATATTTTCTTCATTTACATTTCAAATGCTATCCTGAATGTCTCCTATACAATCCCCCAACCCTGCTCCCTGGCACACCCAATCCCACTTCTTGGCTCTGGCGTTCCCCTGTATGGGGCATATAAAGTTTGCAAGACCAAGGGGCATCTCTTCCCAACGATGGCTGACTAGGCCATCTTCTGCTATATATGCAGCTAGAGACATGAGCTCTGGGGGTACTGATTAGTTCATATTGTTATTTCACCTATAGGGTTGCAGACCCCTTCAGTTCCTTGGGTAATTTCTCTAGCTCCTCCATTGGAGTCTCTGTTTTCTATCCTATAGATGACTGTGGGCATCTACTTCTATATTTGCCAGGCATTGGCATAGCCTCACAAGAGATAGCTATATCAGTTTCCTTTCAGCAAGATCTTGCTGGCATATGCAATAGTATCTGTGTTTGGTGGCTGATTATGGGATGGACCCCCAGGTGGGGCAGTCTCTGGATGGTCCATCCTTTTGTCTTAGTTCCAAACTTTGTCTCTGCCACTTCTTTCATGGGTATTTTATTCCCTATTTTAGGGAGGATTGCTGCTTGTGGACGTTGTACATCGTGGTGCGGAGCCTAGTGCGCACCACGATGTACAACGTCCACAAGCAGGAAAGGGAAATTTGAAAATTCATCTGGAATAATTATAAAAAACCTAGTATAGCAAAAATTATTCTCAACAATAACAGAACCTCTGTGGGAATCACCATGCCTGACCTCAAGCTGTACTACAGAGCAACTGTGATAAAAACTGCATGGTACTGGTACAGTGACAGACAGGTAGATCAATGGAACAGAATTGAAGACCCAGAAATGAACCCATACACCTATGGTTACCTGATCTTTGACAAAGGAGCTAAAACCATCCAGTGAAAAAACGACATTTTCAACAAATGGGTGCTGGCACAACTGGCTGTTAGCATGCAGAAGAATACGAATTGTTCCATTCTTATCTCCTTGTACAAAGCTCAAGTCTAAGTGGATCAAAGAACTCACCATAAAACCAGAGACACTGAAATATATAGAGGAGAAAGTGGGGGAAAAGCCTTGAAGAAATGGGCACAGGGGAAAAATTCCTTATCAGAACAGCAATGGCCTGTGCTGTAAGATAAGAATCAACGAATGGGATCTCATAAAATTGCAAAGCTTCTGTAAGGCAAAAGATACTGTCAATAAGACAAAGAGGCCACCAACAGATTGGGAAAGNATTTTTACCAATCCTAAATCTGATAGGGGACTAATATCCAATATATACAAAGAGCTCAAGAAGCTGACTCCAAAAATTCAAATAACACCATTAAAAAATGGGGTACAGAGCTAAACAAAGAATTCTCAACTGAGGAATACCAAAGGGCTGAGAAGCACTTGAAAAAATGTTCAACATCCTTAATCATCCGGGAAATGCAAATCAAAACAACCCCTGAGATTTCACCTCACACCAGTCAGTATGGCTAAGATCAAAAATTCAGGGGACAGCAGATGCTGGCGAGGATGTGGAGAAAGAGAAACACTCCTCCATTGCTGGTGGGATTGCAAGCTTGTACAACCACTCTGGAAATCAGTCTGGCGGTTCCTCAGAAAACTGGACATAGTTCTCCCGGAAGATCCAGCAATACCTCTTCTAAGTATATACCCAGAAGATGTTCCAACTGATAATAAGGACACATGTTCCACTATGTTCATAGCTGCTTATTGCTTTTCAATAAGAGCTCCACACACTCACCATGAGTCACGTGTCTTTCTTTCTTTCTTTCTTTCTTTCTTTCTTTCTTTCTTTCTTTCTTTCTTTCTTTCTTTCTTTCTTTCTTTCTTTTTTTCTTTCTTTTTTTTCTTTCTTTCTATCTCATTGATTGCTGTATAGTTACTACACAGCTTGGGTAAATCAAAACGCTGATTCTTCAGAACAAGTTGCTTGGCATGTTATTGCTATGTTTGCCTTTTGTGGGATATCTTAAAAATGAGGCCAGCACTGACTTCTATTATTGAAAGCACCACAGTCTGTCCTCTTTCGGGTTCATTTGAAAGTATACAGAAAAAAAATTCATAACGAGATAATTGTTTTTCCTCTCATGAATTAAAGAAAGGCTTCTTGTATCAGGAAGGGAAACAGAATTCTGTACCCTTCTGGATGACTTCACAAAAGCTGGCAATTCAAAACTCCATGGGCAAGGCTGGGAATTGCACTGCAAGGTAAACAAAGATCTAACACATACCCCCCGCCGCTGGAAATGAATTCTTTCAGAGGAAAACAGACTATGCCCGTCACAATGACATCAGCTTATTGTAACCTTCCCTCAGTGTAGACAAAATAACCCATAGGCCTCTCAGATCTGCCCGTGAGTCACCTTTTCTGTACCCAGTGACTTCCTTCAGGACATCACACAGCGCTGCTTTTGAATGGTGCCTTTCAAATAGATTGTTCCCTAACTTTAGGTTCACGGGAATGTCTCCCTGATGGGCAGTGGCTAGTGGGTAGGGAACACCTGCAGTTCCCTGGGCTACCCTAGGGGTGGGGTCGAGGCCTCTGGACACTGCCAGCTATGATTGTATCTATGATCTTTCAGGACATTCTTACAGTTCTTTGAAAATCTCGTGTATTTCTCCTGCTGATTCTATTTTTTACATATTCCTGTGGAGTTTTCAAATGGGTTCTTGTGACAGGGAGAATACCAGCGTGTTTGTTGGGTTTATCCTTCATGAGCTGCTTGCCAGGCAGATAGGACCTTGAAGCAAGAAGTTCTCTTTGGCACAAAAAGACTTTGCTGTTAAACCCAGAGTTAGGCAAGTAAGCTTCTCTCTGGATTAGAAAACAGAACATTTCACTTGCTCTGTGCATAGCACTCATTACAAGAATCTCCCCAACTGGAGTTTTTGAAATCAGAAATTAGCATCACTAAGATGCCACAAATGGAAAATTCCATACTTGACCTCAAGTGATAGATGATAGTCAGTCACGGGCACATTGAAAATGTGATATAAATTACCTCATGCTGTGACACATGAATGAATTTCATAGTGAAAGATGGGCCCCAACTCTGATATCTAGCAACACAAACCCTAACTCTAAGAGAGCGGGGTGATCCTATATGATGAATCCCTGAGGCACCCTGCATATGATTGGTACTTGATGCTGTTTGTTAAGTGAATGCATGACAAAATAAGTACATCTTTATTAAACTCAGTCTAAGGGACTCACGGAGAGACAGGAAAGACTATTAGCTGCTCTGTAGTTCTGAGTTTAGAGGAAGGAAGTTTGGATCTAGACTGGTTCTGCTACTTGTTTCTGTTCTGTGAGATGTTAAGGTGAAACCCATTATTTGCTCCAGCTTGTCCACTGACCAACAATGCCCATTACTCCCCAGTGAATACACCAGTATACACTGTGCTGTGTAAGAGGATTGTTCTACCAGCACTAAGAGGTGGGGGAAATTCCACTCAAAGATGCAGCCTCCCTCCTTCTCAGGAACGGCTCTTTCCATCCACTCGTGCCCAGTCTGGGCAAGAAATACCTGTTGGGCAGTGTTCCATGCATAGATATTCTTCCCTCTCAGCCCTTTGGGAAAGAAGCCCCGTTTCTACGGCAGCTTTCTGAGCTCCAGGGAGGCCAGCGGCTTCTTGTTTCTTGAGTGGATTTGAGAGCACAGCATCCGGCAGGCCACAAGAGGACAGCAGTGTCTTGAGCTCTGGCTGCTGCTCCCTCCTCTGGCTTCTCCCCAGGAACAGAGAGAGACCATCTGGCTACCTGGGTGACTTAAGACTTGGTTTCATCACCTTATTCCAGCCCAGGAATGGGAAGAGATTTTTACTGATGAACGAGTTGGAAAAAAAACCCAGGGCAGTTTCTGCATGCCAAGTTGTTATTTTCCCTTTCTTCCAGACTGCTCTGACGTAATTATCTCTGATATCACAGAGCCTCACTGGGGACCTAAAGGGAAGAAGTAAGCTCTACTGTCTCGGAGCCTGTCTTGCCAGAACCGGGGTGATTTTTAAGACCTTCACTTTTAATGCATTTCAGACTGCAGAGTTGTCACCTCCATGTTACAAGCTACCCCCGCCACTTTAATTCACTAAACTCATGAAACTTGGACTCGTGGCTTGCCCCCCCCTTAGATGTTTTATTTGTAAAACATTTCCTGAATGCCTGGTTGGAATGTGTACTATATCCAGGGAATAGAAATATGAACAAGTATAGTCTGGGTTGAAACATAGGCGAGAAGGGACATGTGAACCGATAAATAACAATTCAATTTTCTAGCATCTAACTTCACGTCACACAGGCAGGCAAGGACCAAGCTGGGACTTCGAAGTAGAACCCAAGTGCAGGCCATGCTAGGACTCACTACAAGTTTTTCTTATGGAAAAAGATAGTTGTAATGGGCTCTCGCTTCATAGACCTGTTCTTCAATAAGTATACTCAATAGCTCATGCAATGTTTGCATGAGTTAGGAATTGCGTAAACTCCTTTCTATGCACAGGACCCTTCTGTTCTCTCTGATTCAAATATTTACTCTAATTAGGAAAGATTAGATCTATTTTTTAAAATTTTTATTAGCTGATGAATGTACTGGAAAGACCCAGGATGGTTTCTGCATGTTTTCTTGTTCTCCCAGATTCTTCTGTTATCACTGTGTCCTCTGTTACTGCAGAGCTTTACTGAGAGTCAGGGCCTGAGTCCTGATCCCCACTGAGGCTCCTCCTAGGACAAGAGGGACCATCTAGCTTCCTAAGTAAGAACACATAGATGCTTGGGAAACAGATACAGTTTGGGAAAACAAACTAAGTCACCCGAAGCCTCACAACTAGGCTGTAGATCCCAAAGCCAGAATATTGGTCCTGATGCTCAATGCTATGAGTTTCCTCCCACCGTCAGAATCTTGTATGGCTTCCTGCATTTCCATCTGGACACTCTTGGACCCAAGGATCTACTCCACCTGTGCTTTTCCTAGGCCAGACTCTGGAAACTTTCAACAGTGAAGCCTTAGGAAGCCACACAGTCAGGAAGCCACATAGTAGCTTCAGTGATATGGGAGGGTGGGAACATTGTCAGCCTCTGGATCTGTAGCTCCGAATGAATCAAAGCCCTTCACCAGCTTATCGATGGCTGCGGCTCCTTTGGCCCCACAACAGCTCTTATCACACAGGTCACTCTAAACAAAGGCAGAGTCTGCATTGCTGGTTGCAGTAGTATTGCGCCTAGTCATAGACCCATCCAGTAGAATTCGTTATAAGTAAAAGCATAAGTGTTCACTGAAGAGCAAAGCTGATGACTGCCCCTGCCTCCATTACCTCTATGTAGTGAGCAATCCATGGTCCCCACCAGAGCTGGAGCGTTGTAAACATGGATGTCCTTCATAAAGCCTTAACATCCTTGATTGCATGGCCACACAGAAAGGGGCCTAATTTCTCTACCCAAAGCAGCAGCTGTAACATTCCTTTCCTTCCTCCTTCACCCATTTCCTTACCCCTTTCCCCTCTCCCTCCACCATTTCTTTTTTACTCCCTTCCTCTCTAATTCTCTTCCTTTAGCCCTTCATCTCTTCCTTGGGATCCCAAGGAAGACTGGTCAAACAGTCTTGCACAGGCTAGCTAAGAGAGATAAGGGGTCTGTGATTGACTTAACCTCAGCCTTTCTTTTGTTCTTTATTCTTTAACTTCCACTGTCTGGACAATAAACCACAGATAGAGGCCACAGATACTATTTTATGGCAGTCTTGTCTTGAAGCCATTGTTTTTCATTTGTACTCTTGAAAGAACAAAGTTCTAAGTACAAATTAAAAATACATGCACAATGACAGGTGGGTGAGTAGAATCTGGCATTTAAAATTCCAAGGCAGAATGTCTACCTGAGCCCTGAATGATGTCACATGCCAGCACATGGGAGTGGTTGCAGACTGGACTTCTCAGCACATTCCACTTGGACAATACACCTGACTCTACTGCTTTGTTACCCATTAGCTACTCCATTAGGCATTGGGAAGAGGACTCAATAGATGTCAAGGCTCTCTTACCTCTGTGTAATTCCTTTGTGTTGATAGACAAGCTAATTCTTTGGTGCAAAAGTTCTAGAAGGGGCTCAAACGGTTCAGGTTGCTGTTTTGTGTGCACCAGTGCCTCCAAATTGAGTGTCCTTGCAGGAACAACATCTGTGGGATCCCTCAAGAAGACACTAACCTGGATTGGCTATAGAAGACCTTGCTGGCTGACTAGCCTTACCCTGAGGTTTCTTCGTAACCTGTATCCCTGGAAGCTGACCTTATTTGAAATTTCCACATCCCTGGCTCTCCTGAGGCTATAGTTGTGACAATTATTTTGGGGCTTTAAAGGCATAAGTAACTTGTCAAATTTGTAACTGAGTATCTGTGTGTGTGTCAAGAATGCTACACATTAAGAGACGGACAAATAATCTTCTTCTCATCAAGAGAAATTGACAAAGCCACCAAGGAGATGCATTAAGGTCACCTCCTAGGACCTGGTGAGAACCTACCCAGGAGAGGCAGGGTAGGGGGAACATCTGTAAAGAGACAAGACTTGGTTCTAAACAAAAACAAACAAACAGATATTGTTTGAGTGGCTTGCCTTTATACATTTCTATGAATCATGTGTGTGCAGTGCCTGTCCAGAATGGGGCATCTGATCCACTGGAACTGGAATTATAGACAGTTATGGGCCTCCATATGGTTGTGCTGAGAATCAAACCTGAGTCCTCTAGAAGAACAAGTGCTATTAAACCCTGAGCCATCTCTCAAGTCCCAAGTTGATTCTTGAAAGATGGTTAGTTGGGTAACTAAAGGGGAGGTGGATATACCCTCTGGCAGAAGAAAAGCCTGGATGGCCTGAAAATTGGGGTGCTCAGCAGACAGGTCTAGGCATGCCTTGCTATGCCTTGGGAAGCAAGAACAAGTAGTGGTCGTGTAAAGTGTCATAGGCACGAGACATAGGAGCCAGAGTGGGGAAAGAAAGAAAGAAAAAAAGAAAGAGAGAGAGAGAGAGAGAGAGAGAGAGAGAGAGAGAGAGAGAGAGA
>NC_034605.1:34663659-34667020 GCF_900095145.1 Mus pahari
ACCATATGAACCAAAAAGAAAGAAAGAAAGAAAGAAAGAAAGAAAGAAAGAAAGAAAGAAAGAAAGAAAGAAAGAAAGAAAGAAAGAAAGAAAGAAAAGAAATTAACCCATACACTTGCCTACAGGCCAATATTAGGAAACATTTCTCAATTAAAAACTCTCTTCCCAGATATGTGTCACATTGGCAAAACGCAACCAGCTTAAGGCTTCTGGAAAAGTGTCTGATTTTGTGAGTTGTTTTGTGAGTTGTTGTTTTGTGAGTTGTTGTTTTGTGAGTTGTCTTGTTTCGTTTTGTTTTGTTTTTTTGTTTTTTAAGTGGAGTACTCAGGGAAATTGGAAAAGGACTCACACAATCCAAAGCCATCCCAAGCTATATCCACCATTTAAAAAAGTATGAGGCTGCCTCCTCCCAGGGCCCTCTCTGGAGAATCCAAAAGGTTAGTCATGGGTGTGCCTAGTTAACTATGTGATAAGTTGGTGAAGTAAGAAAAAGTGAGATTGCAGTCTTTTTAGACAGAAGATTTCTTATCCTAATCATTGACATTCTTCTCTCTCTCTCTCTCTCTCTCTCTCTCTCTCTCTCTCTCTCTCTCTCTCTCTCTGCTTTTTGAGAGGGTTTTCCTGTGCTGCCCAGGCTGGCCTTGAACTCATTTTTACTGCTGACTCAGTCTGCCAAGTGCTTGAACTGATTTTTGAACCCAAGAGCTGAAAGAAATTACTTCCAGGCCCGACTTCTAAGCATTGAGCCTCACGGATACACTTCATACAGGCTGTACTCCCATTGTTCTAGATGGCTCTCTGCTATCTAATGATAGCCAGTGTAAGAGAAGCGGTCCTCCTTATCTGTGTGTATTCCAGCCATTGCAGGATTCATAGTCTCTTACATGGCTATGGTAGGATTAAAGTATGCATTGTCAATGGGCAGCCTTTGAAAACCTGGCAGTGACCTTAGCAGGTTAGCCATGATCCAAGAGAGCCAGAGGTGATGGCACACGGCCTAAGCAGGGATAATTCACATGGCTCACTGGGGCTTCCTACAAAGGCATAAGAAGCTCTTTTGTTCTGTTTTCCCAGAAGAGAAATTAAAAATGGGTGTAACAGTTCACTCTCATCTCAGATGCAAGGGAAAGTGCCTGGCAAATCAGGATACAGTTCAGCATGAAGATGGACGATCAGGTGGGCAAGTTCCTTGGTACCTGGAAACAAGAAGGTTCTCATCATGCTGGAAGCAATGAGCTGAATAAGGGCACCTTCAAGCTGATGTTTTTACATCATTACATCAATAAAGTTGGGGTATGTTAGAGAGCCCCACTCATTTTCCCTGGAATTAGTGACTTGCTTAAAACCAGAAAACCTGCATACTGCTTTATTGTCCTTCTTATATTATTTATTAAATTTAATTAATAGAATATGAGACTGGAGGAAGACATTTACACCCACAGAAAAACTCTAGGATCAGAAGGAAGAGAAAGGTCTTGAAGCAAGCTAAAAACCAGAGGGAAAGGTTGGGGGGGGGGGTCTGACTTTACCAGCTTTCCATGGGTGGGCAGCTTTCAAGAGCTCTTATTTCTCTTTAAAGAAAGTTTTCTCATATGCGATGCATTTCTGTTGCACTATGAGAAGTTCTTGACACAAAGTAAGATACAACATTGCATAGGTTGCAATAGTTTTTACACAATACTTGGTGATAATTTATTTTCCTGAATTAGTCTGTTGACATTATGAGATTCAGAAAACTTCAGAACTTGTAGAGTTGAGTGACTTCTCTTCTGGGGTCACTTGCCTCTGAAGGGAACTCATAGGCTCATTGGTCTGTAGAGGTCATATGTTATAAAGAAAATAGCAAATGACCCTGTGTTCTAAGATCTCCTTCTTCAGCAGACTGACCTCTTATCTTTTCTCTGGGAATGATCACTGCCAAGAAATTTTGCAAGATAATCAACAAATGAAAATAGTAGTTAAGCTATTTCTAAATTTTAAATTCTAGACAGCAGTTGCAATATTAACAAAAGAGTCAAAAGGACCAAACGGTGGAGATATAAAGTTTATTTTTATGTCTTATGATGGATAAAAGCAATCTTGTAAACATGGAACACGTTCTGTAAAGCATTTTCTGTGGCACATTTTTGTACCTTAATGAGTTGAGGACCATTACATGGTTATAGAATTACTTTCAGAGCCCCTGGCTAGATGTTTTAAAATGCACAATCATGAACAAAACTTCACTATGATGCAGCTATTTAAATGTTATCAGCCGCTTCGAGGCCACAAGTCTCAATGGAAAATTTCCAAGTATTTACTAATAATTTCCACTTCAATTGTTTCCTCAAAGGAAGGTCAAGAACTGACTGATAGTTTTAAGTTAAAGATAGAATCAACCAAAAGAGGACGATTAGTCAGAAGAAAGCCAAATACACTAGAGTTCTCAAGACAGAATTACATAGATTACAAACATTGGCAAAAAGAGCTTTGTCTGATGGTGACAGAGTTGGAAAACCTTCCTAATTTGTCTTCCCTTATTTTCCATATATTCCACATCGTTGTTTGGAGTCATGACAAGGGCAGGATCAGAGCTAGAGGCAAGCTTGAGAAGTTCTTTTACTGATTATAGGAAGAGCCTTGTCCCTCTCACTGTGTTATGGTTCCAGGAGCACCAGCCTGGGCAGTGGACAGATGCTGGCCTCACTCTCTTCTCTCCTTCTCCAGGATCAGACTGCCCTACTGCTTTCTTAGTGTCTAGCATAAGAGATAACTAGTGACTGTGCATAGTAGTGTGGAGTCTGAGGCAGATATCAATAATCGGTACATGATCAGGATCGAGAAAGTTCTACTGAATGGAGAAAGACCAGAGAAGTCTCCATTTTAAATGCTAGATTTATTTATTAGGTTTCTGGAGGCAGGGTCTCAATCTGTTGTTTAAGGTGGCAATCCTGCAGCCACAGCCTCCTAAGTACTTACAAGGGTAAGCAACTTTTCTGAGAAGCTAATGTCAACCACAGAATGTAGTGTGGCTTGGTGATGGAGGGCAGCGGCAATAGTGATGCTTCACGTTGACAGCCCAGTGTGATGATGTGGGCATAGCACACAGTCACAGCACACAGCCACAGCACACAGTCACAGCACACAACCACAGCACACAACCACAGCACACAGCCACAGCACACAGTCACAGCACATAGCCACAGCACACAACCACAGCACACAGAGATAGCACACAGTCACAGCACACAAACACAGCACACAGCCATAGCACACAGTCACAGCACACAAACACAGTACACAGTCACAGCACACAGTCACAACACATAGAGATAGCACAAAGTCACAGCACACAAACACAGTACACAGCCACAGCACACAG
>NC_034605.1:34667034-34668588 GCF_900095145.1 Mus pahari
CACAGCACAAAGTCAAAGCATGTAGCCATAGCACACAACCACAGCACACAGCCACAGCATACAGTCACAGCACACAGCCACAGCACACAACCACAAAACACAGCACACAGCCACAGAACACATCCATACCACACAGTAACAGCACAGCACACAGCACACAGCCATACCACAAAGTCACAGCACAGCACAGAGCCACAGCACACAGTCACAGCATATCACATAGCACACAGCCATACCACACAGTCACAGCACAGCATACAGCACTCAGCCATACACAGTCACAGCACAGCACAGAGCCACAGCACACAGCCACAGCACAAAGTCAAAGCACACAGCCACAGCACACAACCACAGCACACAGCCACAGCATACAGTCACAGCACACAGCCACAGCACACAACCACGAAACACAGCACACAGCCACAGCACACATCCATACCACACAGTAACAGCACAGCACACAGCACACAGCCATACCACACAGTCACAGCACAGCACAGAGCCACAGCACACAGTCACAGCGCAGTACACAGCACACAGCCATACCACACAGTCACAGCACACAGCCACAGCACACATCCACAGCACACAGCCACAGCACACAGTCACAGTACACAACCACAGCACACAGTCACAGCACACAGCCACAGCACACAGAGATAGCACACAGTCATAGTACACAAACATAGCACACAGTCACAGCACACAACCACAGCACACAGCCACAGCACACAAGTACAGCACACAACCACAGCACACAGCCATACCACACAGTCACAGCACACAACCACAGCACACAGCCATACCACACAGTCACAGCACAGCACACAGCCACAGTACACAGCCACAGCACAGTGTGATGATATGTCCACTTCACCCCCTAAGGTCACAAAAACCTTGCAGGACCATGGGTGTGGGGGAAAGAGGGGAGTGGGAGAGAACCCGCATTCTGCCAGAGTTCTGGTGCTTTGGGCAGGCAGATGCAGGAGGACTGCTCAAGCTTTCCAGGCGGCCCCAGTTGGGCATCTGGCTGTGTTAAGCCACTGATCCCACAGGGCAGGTGGTGGACAAGGGGCAGCCCCAGGTAACAGGTTCTCAGCCTCCAGCATCCCAGGCTGGATACTATGGAGGAACTGAGAACAGAATAGGGGCCCCAGGGAGGCACTGGGCTCTGGAGATGAATGCAGGAAAGGGCGGGGGGGGGTCGCTGGGTGGTTCCCACACAGGTGAGAGTTCTTAGTCCAGTCTGTGGCTGGCTGCAGCATAGGAAGGCCTTCTGGTGGGGGGGTTAGATGGGGCTAGTTAGGAGAAAGCCTATCCCATCTTTCAAGCACAGCGGGCCTTGATGAAAAGAGACAGCCTATGGTTTTAGAGCTTTATTGTAGAAAGGCAGGGAGAAAGGAGCGAAGGTAGAAAGAGAGAGGCGGGTCATGGTCACATGGAGAGGGGGAAAGGGAGAGGGAGAGAGAGAGAGAGAGAGAGAGAGAGAGAGAGAGAGAGAGAGAAGAGAAGAGAAGAGAAGAGAAGATAAGAGAAGAGAAGAGAAGAGAAGAG
>NC_034605.1:34668928-34673387 GCF_900095145.1 Mus pahari
GGGAGAGGGGAGAGGGGAGAGGGGAGAGAGACGGAGATGGAGGGCTAGAGAGTAAGAAAGGTAAAAGCTTAAAGAGAGAGAGAGGTGGGGCCAAGCAGTCCCTCTTATAGTGGGCTGGGCTATCTTGCTGTTGCCAGGTAACTGTTGGGAGGAGCATACCTGGCTATAGTCAGGTAACTGTGGGGGTGGGGTCTAGCCAGAGTGCCAGAAGCTTGGGACATTGCTTGACTGATAGCCACAGACCTCCCCTGTGGGGACTGTGGGGGCAGTAACTTCGACAGGAGCCAGGGGTCCAGGAGACATGATCGAACACCTTCCATCCCATGTAGGTGGAAATCACCACCCTCCGGGTCCCACCGGGGTTCAAGATCTCAGCTCGGCTGGAGACCTGGGTGTCTGTGTATAGCCCATTGCCCCACAAAAGCTGATCTAGTTATTGGGAACCCAGCAGCAGCAAAGTGACAACGCCTCCACTGGAAAGACATTCTACAAAGTTCCCAGAGCAGGCAACCTCAGAACTGCCCAAAGAATCTAAAATCAGAGAGGTCTGAGAAACTGCCATAGCCAAGCAAGATTAATTTCTGACCAAGTGGGACCCTGATTAGCACCCTGGTGAAGAGTGGGCTGGGTACAGGCTAAGGAAATTGTATAAAGCATGGTCCCTATCTGATGGTCATATCAACATCAGATGCTAACAGTAGCCAAGAAGCCACACTCATCTGGAAGCCGATACAAGTGGAGAAGGGGTATGAAATACAGAAAGCTGCCACACTGCTTTAAAAATTCTTCTGTAACTCTCAAACAATCCTAAAATAAACATGAAAATCAGAGTGAAAACAGATGCATTTGGACAAGATGACACGAAGAAGCATACTTGACAACAACTAATATTTGTGAAAAAAGAAAAGGGATGTGGCCCTTCTTCCAAGAATGAATGTGTCTGATTCCCATGGCGATCTTGTGAGGCAGATGTGTTTCTCTAGCCTTACCCCCAAGCCCAAGAAACGGAGTCTTGGCTGATAAAGTGACTGAACCAGAGACACTGGCGGTAGAGCAGGCTAAGAAGGAGGTGGAGGCACTCCTCTGCCACTGCTTGCTCTGCTCTGCTTCTCAGCATGGGACTAAGTGCTTTGTGAACAGCCCAGATAAATAAGGGGATGGAATCAGACTATAGCATGGTGTGAAACCCAGGCTCAGTACACCTAGCCTTGCTCAAGTCACTGGGACCAGCCAGTCATGTACTTAGAAACTACAAAACTCGACTAAACATGTGAACTGCCAAGTAGAAGGTAGTTCATGGCAGTGACCCTTAAAACCAGGTTACATGCATTGGGCAGCACGATTACCTTGGCTTTCCATGTCAACTGGGTTCACATTTCTACTGCAAAATACCTGCAGTAGCTGACTTTCTTTCAGATCTATCTAACTCACAGAATTGGAAACTCTAGTCTAAGATCAAGTGGTAATAGTCAAAGTGTGTCAGTTAGTGGTCACACCCTTAATAAAGGCACACACAGAGGAAGAGATGATGGGGGGGTACACTAGGGATGTCCCATGAGCCCCACTTCCTGGGTAGCCAAGCCTGTGATTTAGAAGGTGGTCCCTTGGGGAGTGGGAACTCTAAGCTCTTGTGTTGCCTGGGTATTCTGGAGATTATTCAGACCGGGACATGGATGCACAGCTTGTTGTTAAACCAGACTAGGAAGAGCCACTAGAGAGGAGGACCATGCAAGAAGGGCCCAGAGGTCAGTGTGGAGGTCGCCTGCGTGCCTGTGGCTCAGGCTTGTTCTGTGGTTTACAGATGATACTCCTACGAGGCCTGCTAACTCTGAGAGCAAATGAAGAGCTGGTAGGATGCTGAAGTTTGCTTAATGGAGAGAAAGGAAAGGGCTGCGACCTGGAGGGAAGACAGAGAGTATATGGAGCACATTGGATGTTCAAGTGAGAGCTCTGCATCAAGGACCACGCCTCCTAGAGAGGTGCACAGCCAGACTGAGCACACACAACAGATACATACAGCCAAGGAATAAGCAAAGCATGACAAAGTCATGAGAGCTTTCGAGAAATTGGTACTCTTTGCCAGAGCGCTTTAACACCCACCAAAGAAAGGCATCATTATCCACAATTGCCCCAGTGTATTGCCAGCTGTATATGCAGACACAGATATTAGAACAAGAATGAAATTCCCAAAACATAATCTGACATTTATAACATACTGAACCGTTTCAGCAAACATGGACAGAATAGACAGGGGTTTAAAGTGCACATAAAGACAACCTGTGAATGACCTCATGTAAGGCAGAAAGGATAAAGTGATAGAGAACAGAAGGAAGCCCTTTCCGGTGCTGGCAGTCTATCACAAATAGAGCATGTATGCTACAGACTCACAAAAGACAGATAAGAGAGTACTTCAGGAAGTAACCTCTCAAATTGCCCCAAATATATATATATATATATATATATATTCCTCAACATACTGAAAAGAAGAGAAAATGGCCGTCTCAAAAGAAAGTCCACCCACTGTAGACAATGTAATAATGCAAGATGATGAAGCTGGGTTGAGTCCAGAATGTTAGTTCAATCTTCAAAAGTGCTATTTGGGATAGACCAAGTCATGAAGTATACACGTAAAAGGGTTGTGGACTCCTTAACGCTGGTTTCAGGGAGCTTTGAAACCAGGTGGGTGGTAGGGGAGGGAGACCTTACATGGAGTCCCTGCATGGGGTCCCTGCATGGAGTGCCTGAGAGACCATTGTGAAGATGTGGAAGTGAAGCTAAAATTGCACTGGATACCCAACATTTTGGTGATGTAAGAGCCATGGACCCATCTGCCAAAGAGAGCTGCACACGAGTGGACCCAGTCCGTGAGAGATGTATTTTGCAGGCAACAAATCTGGACGAGCAGAACCATCTAAGCCCGTTGTCATCAGACATGGAGCTATAGGATTTGGAGTTTGTCTTCTGGGTTCGGGTGCTGCTTTGGTCCAGTATTTCCTCACTGTGTACCCATCCCTTCCTCTCGCAATGGTAATATATATTGTGTCATTGTATGTTGGAGTTGTGTAATTTGCTTTTTCTTTTAAAGAAGCTTGCAATTAACAATTTACTTGGCATCTCAGATGAGACTTTGGACTTTTAAGCAGTGTTGTAACTGTGAAAGAGTGTATGAACTTTTGAAGTTGTACTAAAGACATTTGTCACCAGGGAGCTGAACATGGTAGTTTATCTCCCATGCAATATCTCCATTAATCTTGGGTAGTAGCATACTTGGTCCCAGTTGGTGTTATTGTTGGGGAGGTTTAGGGCATGTGGTTTTGATGGAGGAAGTATATCACCTGCAAAGCCATGTTCTTTCCCCAGTTCTCTCTCTGCTTTCTGGTTGTGGTTTAAGACCTGAGCTCTCAGTTGCCACTCTAGCCACCATGCCTGCCTACGGCCATACTGCCTCACTACAATGGTGATGGACACTTGTCTCTCTGGAGCCATAAACCCAAATAAATCTCTCATTCTTCAAGTTTCCTAGGTCACAGTGTTTTATCACAGTCACAGAAAGGTACATGGAGTTTCTCCCTTCAGTCCCTTTAAAATTTATGTAAATTGGGCTGGAGAGATGACTTAGTAGAAAAGAGGACTTGTTACTCTGGAAGAAGACCTATGTTTGGTCCCTAGAACTCACATCATCTGATGGCTCATAACTATTTATAATTCCTGTTCCAGGGGATTTGACCTATCTCTTCTGAATATTGTAGATACAAGGTACACATGTATACACACATACACATACATACACACAAAACATACATACATACATGTATATAAAATAAAAATTAAAATATATACATTATATTTATGATTTGGTTACAGGACCATAGGTTTCCACATAGCTCCTCATACTCCCTTCATTTTA
Source organism: Mus pahari (assembly GCF_900095145.1). Classification (NCBI taxonomy): domain Eukaryota; kingdom Metazoa; phylum Chordata; class Mammalia; order Rodentia; family Muridae; genus Mus; species Mus pahari. The sequence continues at coordinate 34,672,836 of NC_034605.1, forward strand.
GCCAACTCTCAACCCCTCATCATTCCTCCTCTATTCTTCCATTCCCTTCTTGCTTAAACATTTCTATCCCCAGGGTTTGCCCCTCTGTTTTCATATTACCTACATTCTAGTATCATCACCCTTTCTTAAACCATCATCTTCCCAGTGCTTCTATCTAATGTCTTTGAAATAGAGGCTTCATTCCTCTTGGTGGTTGCTCACCAAAGCTAGATGATGGGGCCCTACGGCTGAAGACATCACACAGCTTAGATGCATAGCATAGAGAAATGAAGCTGGGGTGGAGTCAGATGCCTAGCACCCTGCTAACGTCCACAGCCTCAGAAAGTGTTACATAGGCTTCTGCGGGAGAAAAAGCTCCAGTGGTCTCATCCATCTGTAAGTCTCACGATCTTTGAGACAGACCTGTGACATAAGAAGTATCTATTTGTACAACCGTGGAACTCCTGCCAGGCTGCAACCAACCACTCACCTATTGGATTCTCTCTCTCTCTCTCTCTCTCTCTCTCTCTCTCTATATATATATATATATATATATATATATATATATATATA
>NC_034605.1:34673577-34675686 GCF_900095145.1 Mus pahari
AGACAGAGACAGAGAGACACAGATACAGAGAGAGAGACAGAGACAGAGAGAGACAGAGACAGAGAGAGAGACAGAGAGAGACAGAGAGAGACAGAGAGAGACAGAGAGACAGAGAGAGACAGAGACAGAGGGAGACAGAAGATCATCAAGAAAGACAGAGTGAGCATGGAGTGTTAGGAATTGATGGAATACCATAGTCATGATTCCTTTCTAGATGTATTTTAGAATCATAAAAGGAAGGCTCCAGAGAAAAAAATCTGAATTGAGCAGTTAGGGATAGAATGTAACGGCAGCACAGCTCTATGAAACTGTAACATTGTATGTTGAACATACAACTTGCAAGTCGACTCCAGCTCTCTTCTGTATTTTGGGTAAATGGAGGACCTTTATTGGGTCCCAGAATGAACTCATGGAGGTCCAGGAGCTGAGGCAGTGGTCCAGGAGTAACACTGGTGCCCAACACGACAGGTCTGATCCCTACAACATAAAAATATCAAATCTGTTTGTTTGCACTTAAAGAAACTCTAACAGGTGTCTCATGCTTTCTCTTTTGTGTTTGCAGTTTCTGAGGACATGTCCCTAATGAGGCAACAGTATACTATCACAATATCTTTGCTTACAATAATAAAATATGGTATAATACAAAAATAAATACGGTATCAAAACTCTACTTCTGTTTCACAATCAGGATTACTCAACCCTGGGACCTGTCAGTGTCAGACTCTTCTGGGATGTTGTAAGCTTTGCTTGGCACAGTGTACTGATGGCCTTCCCAAAGATGCCCTGGGGCATCTAAGACTAACTCATCCATTAGGCTCTGCAGAAGTAGGTGTGAACGTGAAAATTGGAGCTGTCAATCACACTGAGAGATTACCTCAGGTAGGGCTAATGGGTGGGGCTCGAAAGATATTTATGTACTTTGATGCCAAGGGCTCAAGCTGAAGGTTCCCATCCACAGAACACCAGGACCCACCCATCTATACTGAGTGCCTAACTGGTACAATGTTGTCTTTGGCAATGGTGCTTCAAATGGCTGCTTGTTCAAAGGAAAATAAATATCTCAGGACCAAGGGGATTTTAGTGTATTCAGAGATAAGTTGGCTCATAACTTGTATGAAAGTATCCATTATTTAAGGATGGCTATCATGTCACCATACTGTCATTGGTTTTACATGGGCTTTCTTCCAAGTGGTTGTCACCATGGCACAATTTTGACATTTGAGTTTAATCAAAACTTTTGGAGCAGGGGCATGAAATTTCTCATATTTTTTTTAAAAGAGAGTTTTTTTTTTAAATTTTAAATCCAACAATAAAGAACATGTATCCTTTAGGCATAAATAATGTTCTAATATAACTTATGTATTAAAAACACATTGTTAAACCTCTTTATAGCATAAAGCATCAACAGGCCATGCAGTGATGTGTCCAGCCTTGAGGAAAAAAGAATTATAACCCAAAGATTCTGACCTCTATTATCACACACACACACACACACACACTGCACGAAAACTAGAGTCAAACAAATGACAATCACTGTTATCTTCATGCTGGAAACACACGGAGTTATTTGAAGAATGCATGTGAAAATTCAAGATCAGGAAAAGCAGCACCATAAAATAAAAATAAATGACAGTGTTTGGGTGAGGCGCATCAATCAAAGAATATTTAATAAACACCTTTTCTAGGGCCGTTATTATGGTTAGATTCTCAAAATTAAAAATTATACATATCATTACTGTGTGCATGCATAGACTTACGTGTGGCTGCACCTTAGAGGCCAACTATGTGACGTCTGTTCCCTCCTACCACCTTTCTGTAGGTTCTGTCATCAGGCTTGTGACATCAGTGTTTTATGTACAGAGCAGTCCTGACAACCCCTAATGTTCGAATTTTTAAGTTAATTTTTAAATCAGGGTAGTAAAAAAAAAATCATGTATTTCATGATGACATTTTCATACATGTATATCATTATACTGTACTCATATTTAGCCAAGGTTACCTCTCTTGTTCTCTTCCCACCTCTTGTTCATTCTGTTTCCCAAATACCCTCTCCTGTATTAACACACACACACACACACACACACACACACACACACACACACACACACA
>NC_034605.1:34676101-34693334 GCF_900095145.1 Mus pahari
CACACACACACACACACATATCAGAGTCTACATCTAAGTAAAAGCATACAATATTTGTGTTTTAGTTTGACTTACTTTGCTTGGTATAATGATTTCCAATTTTGTTTGTTTGTTTGTTTGTTTGTTTGTTTTTGGAAATGACATAATTTCTCTCTCTGGCATGACTACACAGAACCCTGTTGTGGCTGTGTCCAACTTTTCTTTCTGTAACCATCTGCTGATGAACAGTTAGGCTGATTCCATACCAACTGTGAGCGGTGCAGCCATAATCATGGAGGCTCAGGTTTCTGTCTGGTGCACTGACTTAATTTCCTTAGGTAGAGGTCCACGGATCACAAAACCCGACCAGAGAGTAGCTCTAGTTTTAGGTTTTTCGGAGGAACCTCATATTGAGTCTACAGTGGCTGGGCTAGTTTTTCAGTCCCACCAGCACCCCTCACCCCGCACCTGGCACTCCTCCCGTACCCGTCCCACACATCATCACCAGTGTTTGTCCTTGTCTTTCTGGTGACAGCTGTTCTGACAGAGGTGAGAAGGAAAGGAATCTCAAGCAGCCTTAATTCACATTATCGCTGATGGCTAAGGATATTGAACATGTATTTCATTTATTTACTGGCCGTTTTTTTTCCTTCTGAAAATTGGCCCTTTAATTCGTGGATTGCTTGACTGTTTATTTTACTTCATTCAGGAGTGTAGATCTTAACTCGCCATTAGATGTACAGCCCAGGTTCTTGTCGCTTAGCTGATTTGCTTTGTTTCTGGATAGAAACTTCTATCTGCATGTGATCCTGGTTGTCAGTTCTTGCCGTTCTTCCCTGTGCTGTTGGCGTCTTCTTCAGAAAATCCTTGCTTACAGCTGTAACTTTTCCTATATTTCCTCTAGAAGTCTCAAACTAAGGTATTCGTTTGTTTTTAACTGTTTTTGGGTTTTGTTTTGTTTTGTTTTTCAGAGTGAGAGAAAGCGTCAAGCTTCTTTCTTCTGCACGTAGCTAAATTGAGTCAATCTCCCCTCTCTGATTTTCATTATTACTTATCTTAACTGGCCCCTTGACACCTTGTAGCCAGGTCTCGCATGTTGGAACTGCCAGGGCTCAGGCTTTGACGCTGAGCTCTCCAGTCTCAACGCAGGAGGAGTCACCGCTCGGTGAGGAGGGCTCCAGGTTTCTTTTCACCAGGCCTGGCTGGCTGGTCTACCTTGTGGCTGAAGAATCTGCTTCCCCACCATTGCTGGGAGCTGCCTGGTATCTGGAGCTGTTCCTAGTGCTTCTTATCATAGGAAGGTGCTTCTTTCTGTTTGCTTCTCTACACTCTTCAGCTTCTCTATGAACACAGCCTTTGTATTTTCCGACACCCCCTCCCCCCATCTTTCAGTCTTAGGGTCAGAGTCTCTATATAAGCTATAACCCACAATGGCTGAGTGAGACACACAGTGAGTGGCCAAGAACCTCCAACCTCATTATTTTCATGGCGAAATCATTGAATTTTTAATACTGTCAAAATCCTCCACTTTATTTTTTCAAAGCAAACGAAAAGAATAAAAGCGATACCCACCCAGTGAGGCTGATACCAGCGGCACCATGCGTTCAAGACCCGAGGCGCTTGCGCAGGCGGCTCTCCTCCTTACGGGTGCGCACCGCACACACAGCGCTTTGTTTGTTTGTTTGTTTTTCGAGCCAGGGTTTCTCTGTATAGCCCTGGCTGTCCTGGAACTCACTTTGTAGACCAGGCTGGCCTCGAACTCAGAAATCCTCCTGTCTCTGCCTCCAGAAGCGCTTTTTATCTCGCGGTTACCAGGACTCTTCACCACAGGATTAGACTGCTGCGAGGGATCACAGTTCATAAAATCCGAGCCCCCAAAGACACAGTCACCAGTTAGAAGTGTTATTAGTGATTGATAGTTTTAAAGAAATGCAAGTTGTGGACTCAAGGTCTTCTAAACAATAAGCATTACATTAAAAAACCAACCAACCAAACCAGGGCACTCTAAGTTGTGACGATTTGAAACCAGCACATTTACACACTGCCCTAGGCATACACTTTTATTCAGTCTTCCATTCATAGTCTCCTGTAGTGTAAAACCATTCAAGACCAGCCTGCAAGCACTGAAGCCACACTCCCACTAGCTCCCTACTGTTTCCTCCTGATGATGAAACTAGTCATCGCCTAGTCCTGCTATCTTCCTGCTCCTGGTGTTGCCCCTCATCCATGTGAGACTGTCCTAGGCTCTGCTGTCTCTACCCCAGGTTTAGAGTTAAGTCTTTGTCCTCTTTCCTTATATCCACCACTGGGTTCTAATACAACCTACCTTCTCAAAATTCTTTAGCGTCTTACTTCCTCACGGAAGAACTTCCTATGGCTCCCTGGCTGCCTTCTCCCTAGAGCGCAGAGTCCCTGTTTCCCAGTCTAGAACCCTTTAAAGTTCATCTGCCTGCTGCTCAGCAAAGAGCTCCTGCCAGCTGCTAAAAGAAGAACACCTCCTCTCTTTTCTATCCTCCCCCCCCCCCTTTCATTGCTTTTATGAGACAGTAACTCACTGTGTAGCTTCGGTTGGCCTCAGACTCATGATCCTCCCAAGAAGACTACAGGCATGCATGTTCACACCTGACTGAATTTTACATTACTTTTGATTGACACAAACCATTTGTGTATATTTAAGAGATAAAATTCTTATTTTAAGTTAGTTTTTAACTGATAGATAACAAGATATCATCGCATCAGCATCGTTTTGGGTGCATGTAGGTATCATAACGACATTACCTAAAACTCATAACACTTCTTTATGCTAAGACTTTCCAAATACTTGTCCATATTCTGATACACAGCCACCATTAGTTTTGTTCTCTCTGCCACGCCTCAGTTCACCAGAACTTATTCTTCCTATTTAGCTGAAGTATACCCATCAATCAACTTTACCCTGAATCCCACTGCCCTCTACTCCCCTGAGTTTTTGGTGACTATTACTCAACCCTCACCTGGTATGACATCCTCTTTTTCAGATGCCACACATGAGCGCCATAATGCGGTTTTTGCATTTGTCTGGCTTGTTTCGTTCTGTGTCATCTATCATCTCACATAATTCCCTGACTTTTCAGATCTTCCCCCAAATACTTTCCTTCTATTGTTAGATAAGCCTCTAGTTCTAGTGACCTTTCCTCATCTGTCCACAGAGTTCCCACTGTCTCTGTCATATCCTTTGATAGTGCCTTCATCCATTTCTTCTATAGACCTTAATAAACAAGCCTCCAGCTTGTGAATCTCGTGTTTCATTATTCTTTAGTTTCCCAGTTTCTAGTACTTCCTGGTTAACTAGCCTTTAAAGTCTTGTAATAAGTGTAGGTTACATAGTTAGCTACTTGTTGGATTATAAAGAAACAATAAACGGAAAGAGGAAAGCAATTGAACATTAAGTAACAAAGAGGAGATACAATATCAAAGAATCCTTGGACACGTGACTGAAATGTAAGAAAACTGTCAGCAAAAACAAATCACTCCCTTCATTGTACTGGTTCAGTTCCTTCTAATGTAGCCTGGCGCCACTGATAATCAAAACAATCAGATTTGTTTTAAAGTGGGGAGGGGAAACTACTCGAATCTTAATGTTAAATTTCCACAGACCATTTCATTTTATGATACTTAGGCATCAGTATATTATCAACTGATTGAACAAATAGTGAACGGGATGGTTTGTCAACACACAGCCAGCAAACAGTCACTGGTCTTAGGATCGATACCAGTTAACAAACGAGCAGACGCCACTGGAGTTTGCCAGCAATCTGTTAACTGGTTTTGCCTTAGGCCCAGTAAGGATGCTTTACTGTGTGTCTTTGGGGGTTTATCCTAAAATGGGAACTCGTAATTATATATAAGACATAACTGACAGAAAGTGGGCAATTGGGCAGGGTACACACATCACTCCTGTGTCAAGCTGGGTTAGTAGAGCAGATGCTTTTCCTCCACTATAAAATTTATACTTTTTAAAGTGGGGAAACCTCATAGAAGAATCTAGATCTCTATTCTGGTAGTGGCTCAGTTTTGATCTGTGGCCTGTTCAAATTTGGTGGTGGCTCTTCAGTATCTACATTTCTTCTAAATATCTTTGCTTCTCTCCTTTCTGCATCTATAGTAGGTATGAATATGTTTATAAAATTGTTCTTTTTATGCAAATAATTGCATACTTTGAAAACTGTATAGCTAAAATGTAAATATTAAAGAGATTAAAATTATTCCACCTTCTACTGATGTTTCTAGGCTTGCAAATTCTATGATAGCTTAATGGCATCATGTCAGACCTTTATAATAAGAGGAAAACCCATGGCATTAACTATCAAAATTTATAATAATTATTTTTAGCTGTGATATAATATCCTATGTGAAAATATCTCACTTTCAACATTCCTTTTGTTGACTTCTGCATGGTCTCTACTATTTGCCTAAGAAAATGTTTGTGGCAACTTTTTGTTTATGTTTCCAATTAGTTTTTAGGACAACTTTTAAAAACAAAATTTTAGGAGACTTTTGATGCCTCTTAAAAATTTGCTTTTAAGAAACATGTACCCAGTTCCTCATCAAAGGAACTTCTAAGTGTTCTAAGACAACATGTTTTTTTCTGCTTTGTTCTAGTGCTAGATTAAAATATATGAAGTCCTCATCATGTTTTTTCTTTTCCTGTGGTGAGAACTACCTCTGTAAAGCCATTGTGTCCTTGTCACTTTTCCTGTTAACTGTCCTTTTCCTCAAGTACCCTCATATACCAGGGCCACCACTGATCCCAGGAGAGTCATCTTTGCCTTTAAACTGTTTTATTCATGCCTGTCATATTGGTCTGTGTGTGTGTGTGTGTGTGTGTGTGTGTGTGTGTGTGTGAGAGAGAGAGAGAGAGAGAGAGAGAGAGAGAGAGAGAGAGAGAGAGAGAGCGCCTGTATAAGTTTACGTGTATCAGTTATGTGCAGGTGTCTAAGGATGCCAGAAGAGGATATTGAGGATATTGAATCTCCTGGAAGTGGAATTCCACATTGTTGTGAACCACTGTTGAGGATATTAGCACCTGAACCTACATCCTCTGTAAGATCCATAAGGGCTTTTAACATGGATCGATCTCTCCAGACACAACATTTACTTTTGCACACCAGGAACATGGGACTAACTTTGACAACTCTTTCAACCCTTCCATTGTCTACTAATGTACTGTCTTATGCACTTGGCTGTTCTCCAAATCTAGCTTGTCTGAATTCTCGTCTTCCTAACTGCCTTTTCCATTACCAGTCTTTCTCCCTTTGAATTTTTCTTCTTAGAATTCTACAAGACCTTGTGAAGAATAGATATAGCCACAGATTTCCCTGTCCCAATGCTCGCTGTTAGAAGACTTGTAGCTGTAGTCTTACAATGGTACATCAACACCAGGTACTTAATGGACAGCACTCTGTTCATGCACACTGTAGCCCTTCCCTGCCTTTGACTCGGTCTCCTTCTTGTCTCTGGGTGGAACTTCCTTCACCTTTCTACCATTGATATTTTTATCTTACATACTCAAGTAAAACATTATTTCCTTCTATAGTTGACTTGGTTCCTTAGATACGAATAGTATTTTATTAGATTTCCCCTTTGCTGTGATATGATTTCTATTTTGAGCTTTTTGAGGTCAGAAACAATGACTACATCATTTTGTGTTGTGTCTCCAGGACCATCCAAAGGATGACACTGCCAATTCTCCAGGACATATATGTGCTGCTGTTGTTTGCTACACAGTGTTCTGTTGTGTTGATTTTGGTCCATGCAGTACTTTCATGGTCTTACCCAGCATGGACTAATATGAACTTGGATTCATGTGCAGGCAAATGTAACATATTTTAAAATAACCATATATTTTATTCTGCAGTGCATTATATATTCTTTAAAAATTACATCAACTCTGTTTCTGACCTATCACTTAGTAGTACTTGAGAAATTCAAAACCATGAAAACGTGCTATCTAACAATCCCAGAATAGGAACTAGTTGTTTTGTCTTGTTTTGTCTTCTTGTTGTTGTCCAGTTTTGTGTTTTTGTTTTTGTTTTTGTCCACTTGACACAAGCTATGGTCATATGGAAAGAGGGAAACTCAGTTGAGAAAAATCCCTTGGTTGAGTTGCCTATAGGCAAGCCTATGGGGCACTTTCTTGGTTAATGATTGATGGGGTTGGGGCGGAGCTTAGATCACTGAGGGAAGTGCCACCCATGGGTAGGTAGTTTTGGCTGTATAATAAAGCAGGCTGAGCAAGCAATGGTGAGCAAGAGAGCAAACAGAATTCCCCCATGGCCTCTGTTTCAGTTCCTGACTGAGTTCTTACCTTGAGTTCCTACATGGCCTTCCCTTCATGATGGCTATAAAATGATATAAAACCTCCCCAGCAAAAATGCTTTAGTCATGGTGCTTATCACAGCAGTTGAAATCCTAACTAAGATAGTTTCTGACTATTCAGGGTCAATGGATTTGGTATTTTATTTCTTCATTTAAATTATTCAACCCATCAAAAATAAGCATAACATACAAGGCTCAAGGAACACAGCAAATAGGAAGCAGAAAGAATGCAATAGCCAGAGGATGGGCAGATTTGCAGTAACACAGGCACTGCTTCATGAATGTATGCAGCTATCGTTCCTTGCAGAGTTCTGGCACAAGATTGGGTCTCTCAACATTTCATCATGGATAGAGAAGGAGCTCTATGAGGCCCCAGACTTCCTTGAATGTATTGGTAGTTAATGGTTGGTGGAATACAGGGTATCGTTTTCTTCAGTGGTATAGCCACTGATAAGTTGCTCACATTCTGGTGCTCTTGGAGCCAACCTGTGCTCACTCATGGACATTTAATTAAATTCATTAGGTCACATGCAGAAAGAAGGCTTGATAGTAGAAGAGTGACTTATTGGGAAGAAAAGAGTCTTAACGGGACAAGCGGGGTGGTGGTGGTGTGTAAGGGTTATGGTATGGAAATGACAGAAATTAACTATATATATATATATATATATATATATATATATATATACATACATATATATATGTATATTGAAATTTTCAATGAGTTAAAAAAAGGAGATTAAAGACTAGTCAAATGATAGGTTCTTTGGAGAAATGAGAAGTATTGAGAGCTAGTCAAAGGTACCATGACATAGATTGCACTGAAGACTAACAACCAGCCCAGAGTGCCTTTCACTATGCTAAGAGGATGCTGTTGGTCTGGGAGATGGATCATCTGTGACACATTCACAGCATAATCCCGGACGAGCTGGTTGTGATTTTACTGTCACGTTCAAGCTTAGTTGGCGCTGGCCATAGGGAGTCTTCTTTATTCTTTTTTTTCTTTCAGACCATAGGCATAGTTCTATAGAATGCATAAGTGACTATAAACCATCTTGATGATAGTTATGAAACAGAAATCCCAGCTTAGAATACCCATCCAGCCAAAGCATGTCCTCACCAGCTACAGTAGGTTTCTCATGTCAAAGTGTGGTTTCATGTACAGAGCTGCTAATGTTTTATCCACTTTAATTCTAGTGAACACATCAATGGCTTCCTGGATACCAATAGCCCTTTGCAGGTTAATTGTCTAAATGTAGACACATGTCTTATCAGATGACTAAGCAGGCAGTCTCCTTTATTAATTACTATTGAGGGTTAATGTTATTTATATAATGAAGTCAATATAATCTCTATTGCTCATTAACTAAGATGTTCTGGGCTTGCCTCTGTTTTATTTTCCAATTAGGTTCTATTATTTTTCCTTATTGACTCTCAAGAAAAATAGTTGCAGAAACAAACTGAATGGCTCTGAAAATGTCAGAACAACTTTTATGACAGGAAAGATCCTGTAATGCACAAATGTAAACAGGCATAGTGTTCACTTATTGGACAGCATCAGATCATTTACTATCATGCACCTGCCCTTTAGCTTACTCCTTTTTTGGGTGACTTAGAATTTATAGGTGTGATGGGTCATTCTTTCTTACCATCATTTCTCTGTCTGAATAGACTTCAGGCATTCCAATGCTTTCACAGGAGTTATCCATGTGGGATAAGTGGGCAAAGAAGCCCTCCAAAGGTTTGAATGGTACCCTTCCAGACACCCTCATTGCTAAAGCTATCCAGATAGGAGATCTATCCATAGAATAACAATGAGCCTTTGCCTTCACCTCTCTGGTCAACTAAGCAATGACTTCCAGAGATATCCATGTCCTGATCCTTGGTACCGCTGTCTATGCCACCTTAAATGACAAAGAGCTTTCATAGATGTGGCTAAGGCTTTTACAGTGGTGAGATGATCCTGTAGGATTCTACCTAATCACTGGGTCCTTATCAAGGGAAGCAGAAGGACCACAGACAGGAGGTGTGACAGAAATAGATGAAAAAGGAGATCATGTTCATGACATATGGGTAGCTTCTAGCTGGAAAAGGCTGTAGTTGAGCCAATTTTATCTCCAGTGATTGGCTGCAACATTTTTATTTAATCAATAGTTTAAAACTAAGGAACAAGGTTTGCACAACAAAAGTTGGTAACCATGAGAACTTACTCACAGGCAACGAGACCTTCCTGTACAGAATTTAGCATTGCAATACACAACAGCAGACCAAACAACAACAAAAGGCAAAGAAATGGATCTCCCCACCTCCACCAGGATCCTTGAACACCTATTGACCCTTACGTTTTAACCTGGTGAGACCTGTATTGAACTCCTGGACCCTGGGACTGGTAGCTAATATAACTGTAGTGTTTTGGCATCAGTTAATGCTCACTCAATCAAATAGCAACAGGAAACCAATACAGGGTAGAAAGACTTGGGCACTGTGCCACAAGGTTTGGAAATGGACAGAAAATTTGGACAGACTATGCCTCTGAATACCAGGAGCTGCCAATCCCGTCCCTTGGAAGAAGAGATTGGTGAAGAGGGTGAGGGTTTTACTTCCAATGGGCACGTTTTATAACTTGACTCACAACTTCTGAGAAACCCAGTGCTCCAGATCTGCCCAGATGAACGTGTAGAACTTACCTACCTTTCATATCTATATTAGGGTTCTCTAGAAGATCAGAGCCCATAGGTTGAATGTCAAAACAAACATTTATTATACAGGGTTATCTGATAGGGTTGGGGTTGTCTAACAGTAACTATCTCACACCAGAGGCTGAGAGCCTGGCATTCAGCTATGTTAAAGCCCCCCCCCCCCAAAAAAAAAACTGGCTCTAATATTGGACCTCACAGCAATGAGACAGATGAATTTGCTAGCACAGTGACAGCAAGCAGACAAAGACCAAAGCTCCCTTCTTCCATGTCCTTTTATGAAGGTGGAGTATCACCAGAAGCTGCTGCCCACAGTTAGGGTCGGTCTTCCCACTCCAAATAATCTTCTCAAGAGAGTCCCTTGCACTAGTGCACAATGGCTCACCTCTTTATTTGATTCCAGATCTATCCAGACAAGTTCAAAACCAAGCTTCACCATCATGATGTGCTTATAAACTTCACATTAAGAGTAGGTAAGCATGCTCAAGGGTTAGAATTAAGTTTGCATCGTCTCTTATGAGGGTGATTGATTTTGAGGGAGCTACTTTGACCCTGGAATAATTTCATTTAAGTAGGAATGATAATGGCTGCCTTTATTAGGACTTTTCTACCCACATTTTCATATATGTCAAGTCAAAGAAAATGAACGAATGGGAGATGTGGCTCCTTAGCTGCTGCTACATCTAAACAGCCCTCTCCCGTCTACCACCAACACTTTGTACAACACAAGATGGTTGACCTCTTACCTCTTGACTCTGAGGCCGTTTGGGCTGGAGCAATTGCACATGTGTATAGCAATGGGTTCAGGTAAGAAACTCCTCTAAGTGGAGTCTTCCCTTTGAATGTGGAATCTGATGTTTACCACCACACCTTGCCTAACAATCTGCTTGCATTTCTTCAATAGCTCCTGGTAATGAGAGCCTGCTTCCCCGATGTCTAATAGAAGAAGAAGCCACACTCATCTCCCAGGATTCCTTCGAGACTCTGTCATCACATTATCTGAGACACAATACACTTAATGAAAATTATTGAGCAACCAAACACTAGCAAGTAAAGTGACTATTCTAATAAAATTGACAGTTTGGGCTGATTTTCTGAAATTTATGTTGTCATTTTGTTTTAGTATATGCTACTGTGGTTTGTGTAAGTGCTTAAAAGGTTGGTCCCCAGTATGTTGGTGACCAGGGGTGGGTAGGGTAGAACATATGAGGGTCAGGATATAACGGGATATTTCCAGAACATTGGCAGCATGATATTAAAGGGGACTATAGGATTAAAAACTTGCCTTTTATTCTGAATCAGAAGCTACATCTCATTTGCTCTATGTGCCTTTCAGCCTTACTGTGCTGTCTCCATGCAGAAATGTAATGGGTCAACCCACCCCGAAATAGACACTCCAAAACCATGAGTACAAATACACTTTTCTCTCAGTAAGTTGATTATCTTAGGTATTTATTATAGTGACAGATAATCGACATAGTATGAAGCTGAAGATAACTTTTTAAAGCTTACTGAGTTATTGAGTTAATTAATCAATAAGGGTTAATGACATTTATTGTTTAGTATTTTTACATGCCAGATGGCATACTTAGTGCTTGACATATGTCATCTTGAGGGTTAGAGCACACTTAAATGTTCAATTACTAAATAAAAGAGGTAGTGTTTGACCCTAAGTCACCCCCACTGACACAGTATTTGTCAAAAGTGGATCATTTTGTTTTCTGAAATCCAGAGGTTTAGAGTTTTAGGCAAGACTAATTTCTTCTACTGACCTGCTGTTTGGGACATTAAGAAGTGGTCATATAGTGGATTGGAGGGTTTGGGGGGGATCCTTTGTTTGTTTGTTTGTTTTTCTTTTCTAGACTCAGTGATCTATGGATACATAGACATTTAAAATGTGCAAAGCTGTCCAGGAAATCTAAGCCCAGAGTTGCAAAGCCTTTATAACATGTGCAATGAATTCAAGACCAATTTTAAGAGCTTTGTCAGAAAGACTTTCTGTAGGAAGCAGAGAGTGGGTGAGGAAGAGCCTGCTTGTCCTCATGGAGGCTGAATCTACATTCTAAAACATCTAAAGCTCGTGGAGTCATCCCTAAGATGAGTCACCCCTAAACCCTGATCCTAACCCTGTAGCCACTGTTCTGTTCATAGAGGCTCAGGAATCAAGTCTTTCCAATTGACCCTTCAGAATGGGTAATAACAAATGACTGCACTTTGCTAAGGTTCTCCAATGAGTGTTTTACATATTTTCATATTTCTCATCTTCTTGGTAGGATATTAAATTGTGTTTCTAGCCTTTCTTAAGGCATCTCAGAAAATCTTGCCAATATTTACAGTTTAGAAATTGTTTCCCACCAAGTTGTAGCTACATTAAAAAATAAATTGAAGCTTTAAGAGATTATTATGCACAATTATTTCTGATGAGATGCTTCTCTGTAGAGTCTATTTCTGTACGAAGGAAAGGCAGCAGTGAATGTTATTGCCAATGAATTAATTCCATTATTAGAACTTCAGTCCTTCGTGGTCTTTCCAACTATGACCATTGTTACAGGCTTGTTCCAGTTTGCTTTCTGTTACTAAAAACACCCTGGCAAAAAGCAACTTGGTAAAAATGGAGTTAGTCAGTTCCAGGTCAGAGTTCATCAGCTTGGGGATGTCAAAGCAGGAACTCAATCCGCTGGTCACATCACACTCACAATCAAGAACAAAGAGAAAATAAGTGTACCATTCGTGTTGGCCTCCTTAGCTAGCTTTCTCTGCTCTTATATAGTGAAGGGCCTTGCCCTTCAAATGATGCCATCAGATAGGGGCTTGGCATTGGTCTGTTAATTAACAATCAATACAATTCCCCCAGGCATGCATGCAGGCCGACCTGATCTAGACAGTCCTTCATTGAAGCACTTTCCCCTGGAGTCTTGTCAAGTTGACAACTAAAGCAGATGTGTTTACAAAAAGATAAAGACAGAAAGAATATGTTCTATGGATGTGTGTGTTGAGGTATGGGGAAAGAGGGTGCCTCAGCTGGCCCATGTCAAGGCATCCCTTCCCCCTGAGGGACCAGGGATTGTATAGTACAGAATAGAGTTTATTCAAGACATGGGTAGGGGAGTAGAGGGTAGTAGAGGCAGAGAAAGGCAGAGAGGAGAAGAGAGTAGAGAAGTAGAGGCTGGCCATGACCAAGGGAGAGAGAGGGGGGAAGGGGATAGGGATAGGGGGAGCAGGAAGGAGAGGCAAGAGAGCAAGAAGCAAGAGAGCAAAAAGGCAAGAGAGGGAGGAGGGGGCAAGCAGTCCCTTTTATAGTGGGCCAGGCCTACCTGCCTGTTGCCTGGTAACAATGGGGCAGAACATACCTGGCTGTTGCCAGGAGTTTAGACTGACTGTGGTGGTGGAGTTTAGACAGAGTGCTAACAAAAGCAACCCTCACAGGGTTTAACATGAAATGTCCCCCTACCAGGGTCATGTTTTGAACACTTTGTCCTCGGCAGGTGTAATTAGAGAAGGTTGTGGAAACTTTATAACGTGGGGGCCTAGATTCAGGAGATGGGTCACGGTGGGGGCGGGGGGGGGGCGGAGATCACTCAGGTCACTTCCTGCCTCGGTCTCTATTTCCTGTCAGAATGTGATCAGCTGTCCACCATACTCAGGCTGTCACAATGGCCCAAGCCCATGAAGACAAGCAACTATGAACCAAAAATGAGCAAAAGAAATCTTCACTTTTAAGTCGTTTCTTTCCGGCACTCTTGTCAGAGGGAAGCGAAAGCAATTAATATGGTGACCTTCCAAAGCAGTATTAAAATATGAGATTTAAAACATATTTAGTCACACCAACCCCCCTCGTTTGCTCTCTGTCTTTCCGTACATTTTTAAAAAACAAACCAGTAGTTGAAAGGGTGATATAATCCTGCATCTGTTTTTAAGAGCAGGCTTATATAGGTCTTTATAATAACTATTAATCAATACAGAAATCCAGCATCTTGAGTAGACC
Source organism: Mus pahari (assembly GCF_900095145.1). NCBI lineage: Eukaryota > Metazoa > Chordata > Mammalia > Rodentia > Muridae > Mus > Mus pahari. The sequence goes on from NC_034605.1 coordinate 34,689,116, forward strand.
TCAGTCACGTTACAATATCAGACTTTGCGTGTAAAACATCACTATTTTTAATTGACTATAAGCTCAAACAATGATATTTTAGATTAAATAAAATGTATTGTTAAAAATAAATTTTCCCTTTTGTCAAAAAAAAGTATGGCTAGTGAGATATGGTCTGTCTGTGTGTGTCTGTGTGTCTGTGAGTGTGCTGTCAAGTGCTGTGTGCATAGTAGTAGGTACAGGATACACTTCTAGTGTACTGTGGCGTTTAAAATGGCACACCTTGCTTTCTTGCTCTGTTTCCACAAACAGTGCTAATCAAGAGACTTCAGGCAAATCCAAGCACTGTCTGGCTTTTCAGTTATCTGAGAAATCAGAATAACTCTTTTCACTCAGTTTGACTTAAGACCTCAGTGCCACTACATCTTACCAAACTGTATCCTTACTGCAAACAAAATGAAACAAAAACAGCCCTCCCCAAGTTACTCCATCTTCTAAGTGTGATCCTTTCATAAATGCAAAGTGAAACTCTTTGGAAACGCTTGGCTTAATATACTTAATTGATAGTAATAAGATTCAATTAAGGGGAATTAATTCACAATCAGGGCTTACATGGACTAGATAGTGGAAACTTTGAGAAAGTATTTATACATAGGTTTATGTGATGCATAGCGTGCACTACATCTTAATACTGTACTATTATAATAGAAAAGTACATGATTATATATCTGTCTTCGTGTTCTTAGCGACTGGTTAATTGGCAGAGGTTTAAAAAATAAAATTAGCTTCTTAACAGCAAGACATAATTAGTTGTGAAATTCTTCTATCAAATCATTAAGACATGAACACATGTAACGACTTGTAAAAGTAATTTATTCTTGTTTGTTTAGATGCTGTTCGGTTACTCCTCTTTTTTTCATCTGGTTCCCAGTTTAGCCCCAGACAGCAAGTGCTCGTTGAACTGCAGTGAAGCTGGGTCTTTGTCAGCAGAAAGATAACAACGACTGGAGGCCCCGTCTACCAAAGCACCTGCCCCTTCCTGATGCCCAGAGGGCCCGTTTCTCCACGGCGGCGAATCGTCTTTATTCTCGTATGATGCCTACTTTTATTCTATAAGGAAAGGCTTGTTTTTCTGCTTCAGTGTCTCACCAGTGATCTTGGAGGTGACTCTTGATATTCTTTTGTTATTTGCACACATCTATCCTCCACACCACCTCTCCTTTCATTTCTTTTCCTCCATGAAACCAAATGTTTTCGACACCGTGTTCTGTCCTTCCAGGCAACATTAAATCAAGACAGAGTCAAGAAGGGAAAGCTAGGATCAGTTTGGTAAATATGATTAGTTTTTTTTTTTTTAAAAAAGACTAGTAGCAAGCAGAAGACATCCCCTGGTTTGTTGGAAGGTTGTTTCCTGAAATGACATGCTTTGCTGATTAAAGCTACTATAAATGCTCCATTAAGTAGTAGCCATTCTCATTATAGACCAGGAGCATTACAGCAATGAATTGGGCTTATTTACAAGCAAAGACGTTTTCCTCCTTAAAGAAGCCATGTTTGAAGCAGCTGGAGTACTGCCCACATGATTTCCACGGCCCAGGGTATGCCAGGAAGATGCCATGTTCTAGGGTCTGCAGGGTTTAGCTGATGAAGTTGTATGGCTGTCTCCCTGGGAAGGGACAGACCTAGGACTTCTCTAGATACTGAATCAATGATGACTGGTTTTCAGAAAGCTGTTGGCCTATACCCAAACCTCTTCAAAATAAATAGTTCACTGGATTGCAAGCCCCCCAAAGTCTTACTAAGACTATATCGAATGTCTGAACCCATTTTAGGGAGGAAAACATCAAGGTTTTTCTCCATTTTGGCTTGGTTTTTAAAACACAATGTCATTATACAGGTCATGTGGGCTTCAAACTCAGGGTCCTCCTGGCTTGGCTTCCCAGGTGCCGGCCTGCATTTGGCTAGTGGTGTCTTTATCACCAGTGGCCTTGCCAGGAGCTCGTGACCCTGTCACTGTCTTCAGGTTTGCTATCTCAGGCTGGGTGCTCTATGCTTTCTCACTTCACTTCGAGGTGAACACTCTGTAGCTTCTTTTTTCCTCCTCTTGCTTCAGCACTTCCATGGGGAGAAGTTGCCCAAAAGCTGGACTCAATAGGAGGCAATGTCACCCTCTTTCAGAACTTCCCCAGGCTGCCCAACTGTAAGCACCCCAGGTAGTCCCTACCCCTCACTGCCCTGGGTCATAGCCCCTGAGGCAGCAACTGGATTTTGTAGCATCAACTTTGTTTTCTGAGAAGCCTCCTTCTTGCAGTAGTGGGTGTCTGAGTTTGGTTTTTCTATTCATATGATAAAACACTGTGACCAAAAGCAAACTTGGGCAGGAGAGGGTTTATTTCATCTTACATCTTTCAGGTCGCTCTCCATAACTGAGGGAAGTCAGGGCAGAAACTCAAGGCAGGAAACATGTTGGTAGGCATTGAAACTGAGGTCATAGAGGAATGGTGCTTCCTGGCTTGCTCCCCATGGCTAGATCAGCCTGCTTTCTTATACAACCCAGGTCCGTCTGTCCAGGGGTGGTGCTACTCACAAGAAGTCAGGACCTCTCCTATCAATCATTAATGAAGAAAACGCCCCACTGCTTTGCATACAGGTCAACCCGATGGAGGTCTTTTCTCAGTTGAGACTCCTTCTTCCAAAATGATCCTAGCTTATGTCAAATTGACAAGAAACAAAACAAACAAACAAACAAACAACAACAAAATACCTGCCAACAAAGTGTTTTCCAATATAGATGGAAAGTTCCAGCAGACAATCTCCAGGTTGGCATGACTCATTCAGGAAAACTAGGCAAAGAAGAAATGTGTGCTCAAGAGTCGCCAGCCTGGCTTGGGAATTCCTGAGTCTGGCACCTTTGTTTTGAATAGTCAAGGCTCCCTTCAAGTGTTGTGGGTTTTGTTTGCTTGTTTGGGGGGGTTTGTTTGTTTGTTTTAGTTCTTGTATTTTTGTTTGTTTCTTTGTTTTGGGGTTTTTTTGTTACTTGATTCATTTCATTCCTTTCTAAAATGACCCCCCCAATAATACTTTTAAATGAACAGATTATTAGCATAATATTCTAATAAAATAATAAAACATTCTACTGTTTTGTTTTCTATATAAGGGTGTCTCTTTTTGTTTGTTTGTTTTTGTTTTTTGTTTTGTTTTGTTTTTCTAAATCATTTTTTCCCCTCTTCATTGGCCCAAATGCCTTTCTAAAGAAAGCATGACCCATTAGGAAGGGTGAGACACTTCTGGACATCTTTAAGAAAGTTTGTTCCTAATCTTGTGGGTAGGAATTTAGAAATCAGATTGCTGTGTATGAGGCAGAGGAGATGAGGGAAAGGGAACATCTTAAGAGAATAGGGTCAAAGGAAGATGGCAGGGTCAGCTGTGAGCCACGAGACAGAACTTGGGGAAACTGCACAGCAAGGCTTAAGAGACTCTTGGATTTGGCCTGCGTAGCTCACCTCCATCTCTCTAATGAGGATGCTGTGAGGCTGACAGTTTCGTACCACTGTCAGAGTGAGCTGTTTGGAAAGTAGAAAAGGATCTACGTCTACATGTGGGTCAAGAGAGTCCAAAGGCCAGGAGGCTTATTCTTTGCCCTGTGTCTCATCTAAAACCTCTCAGTGCTGATTCCCAAGAATCCCTCAGCCCTTCAACAGAATGACAGGAACCCCAGATGACATATGCACAGCCCCTCACAGCACTCAGATGCTCATCTAATAGCAACCCCAGACAGTCAGTGATGTGTGTACTGTTAAGTCCATACTGTAAGCTTAGAGCAGCCAAGCCCTGTGCTCTACAGAACAGTCTAGAGCAGTGCTTCTCAACCTGTGGGATGTGACCTGAGGGTGGGGGTGGGGGTGGGGGGACCATACAAATGACATTTTTACAGGGATCACATATCAGATGTGCTGCATATCAGCTATTTACCTTACAATTCATAACAGTATAAAAACTAGTTATGAAGTGGCAACAAAAATAATTTTATGGTTTAAGGGTTACCTCAACGTGAGGAACAACTGTATCAAAGGGTTGCGGCGTTAGGAACATTGAAACCACTGGTCTAGTGTTCTCTCAATGGTCTCCACCCTCCTCCCCTTCTTCCTCCTCGTCCTGCTCGTCCTCCCTCTCCTCCTCCTCCTCCCTTCTTCCTCCTCCCGTCCTCCTCCTCTTCCTCCTCCTCCCCTCCTCCTCCTCC
>NC_034605.1:34693366-34707800 GCF_900095145.1 Mus pahari
CCTCCTCCCCTCCTCCTCCCCTCCTTCTCCTCCTCCTCCCTTCCTCCTCCTCCTCCTAATTCTCTTCCTCCTCCTCCCCCTCCCTTTGCTTTACCCAGGACAGTGCATGCAGCTCCTTCAAGAATTCAGGGGTTTGTGCTTGGGTTTCTTGTCAGCTCACCTTCTGGAAAATATTTCGCCTAATTTTCTGTTGCATAACTTCCATCTCTTCTTCAGTCATTACAGCTTTGTGTTACCCATTAGGGATACATTATCAAATTTTGAATTGTCCCTGTAAATTATCCAACAGAACAGTTCACATTCAGCCAGAGGTGACTCTTACCCTCTGGCCTCTCATTACTCTTTCATTCTCTATCATCGTTTGTATCTTGTCAAATGTGCCTTTTATAAATCACTGTAATACCACCACCACCACCACCACCACCACCACCACCACCATCATCATCATTTGCCCTTTAAATTCCACCCATCACATTGGTGTATGGATTAATGCTTGTTTGTCTTTGTTTTATCATTTGCCTTGATAGATTTATTGAATTTTCTTTGTCTCATATGTCCATGCTATGTTATTTCTACCTCATCCTTGAAATGTACTAATAGACCAAAATGTTCATTCACTTTTACATGAGTTGTCTCTTTTGGCTACTCTCAATGAATAATTTTTCATTGTCTTCTCAAGCTATCTTTCTAAGCAGAATCTACCGTGGCACATTGTTTAATGACGATGACCTCTTCTCAAGAATGTGCACTTGGTGATTTTCCTTCTCATGGGCTCTTCAGTGCACACACCAACACACATCTGGGTGACATAGTCTAGACCCACTGAGGGAATGTGGAACAGCTCCATCATGGGTAGGGTGACAGAAATCTAAGTGGCACAGGAGGGTATTTCTTTTGTTTGCTGTTCAAGTATTCCAAAGAAGATCAGAAGATAGCTCTGCAGTAATATAATCTCTATGGTTGAATAAAATAGATATGCTTTGAAATTTATGTTCCCGGCATTTTCTTGCTTGTAGAAGAGAAATCTATGAGGAGTAAACATACAAGTTTCTGGAGAACTGTTGATGCGTTACACAAGCATGTATTATGATGACTCTAAGTCAGGCGTAAGTGTTTCTGTAGTGTTTCCAAACTTTCATCTAGCAAGCCCTGTTCCAAGAATCTGTCCCAAGGAAACCATCAGAGTTGGGCTTCTTACCTGGAAGGGATTTCTGAGTGTGATTTATGAAGATAATAATGAAGATTAAAGGATATCTATTTCATTAAATGCTATATGTAGTCATAAAATACTTTTTTAAACTAAGCTTAGTGAAAGTGATCATGAAAAGACTTCAGGTTGTACAGTGAGCCTGTGTGTGTGTGTGTGTGTGTGTGTGTGTGTGTGTGTGTGCGCGTGCGTGCGCGCACTTGCGCATCCACAGGCATCCACACACACCCACACCCACACCCTTACAACATTTCCAGTAAGTTTACTTAATCTGCTATGAAACAATCTACTTCCCTTGCAGATGGTGCTTAAGTAAGAAGCACGGTGACATTTTGCTCTTTCCGCTCATATTTAGCATCATAATGTAAACAGCCCACATTTTAGAGCATTTATCAAAACTATAGACAAGAATATAGGAAGGAAATACTGTGGGTGCCATCCTAAAGTTAATCCCTTGAACCAAACAGAATAGATCAAAATGTGGGAAAAAGAAGGTAATTCAAATCAAGAATTAACTCATGCTGAGGCCATGCTGGCTCTCTGGGTCCTTCCTTAGGACCAGGGCGGCACTCAGCAGAAGTGGGAGGACATTTAGACAAAGCAAGGAGTTCTAAGAAAGACCTTGATCCCGTGAGTGATTTCATTACGAGGTGCTTCAGAGAAGGGTGTGGAAGGTTGGGGCTGGGATTTAAACGATTATTTGCACTCTGTTTCTACCAAGGAGAACGTTAAGTAGTGAAGCAGAAACAGATGGCTCAAATTTTCTTTGAAACACAGACAGATTGAAGAAGAAGAAGTTTGGCAAAAAAATACATCTGGGGTTTAGCCAAACTGAAAACATTTGAGAAACAGTCTGAAACGCTGGAAGAACATTAAGGCGCCCACAACACTCACATTAAGTGTAATGTGATCGATGCACAGAATGAAATGGAGTTTTAAAGACAGAGCCCAGTTTCCGGTGAGCTCTGACTCAGGAGGAATAATGACGCTGATGACTAGTCAGGCCACCTCAGCAATGAAAGTGACCGGAAACCATGTGACCATAATACGTGTGAGACTGGAACCCCATAAGACCTTGAGTAGCCGTGCAGCTGAAGTGCCCAGCAAAGGCTGATCATGTCAGTATAACTGCTCCTAGCTGAAACCGTGCAAGACCGATGTGAGTGACCAAGATGGCTGAAATGACCAATGGCATTGTAATCTGCTCAACCCAAAACTGAACGTAGAACCTGCCTGTTAGACTTAAAGGTGTGTCTCAAACTACCTGTGATGCTGCAATGAAGTGTTGAAATATCTGGTGCAGTTGTCACTTTCTGGGTGACTAGAAGAACCAATGTGGCTGCAGTGACTTAAGCTTGCTGGCTTTCCTTCTCTTTACTTCATAGGCATTCGAGTAGATGACTTAACACTTCTCAGCAGAAGTAGCCACTCCATCACTGCGCCGTTGAAGTATTTAAACCTCCTGTTGCAACAGTTTGGAACATTTCCAGAAGGTATATGTACCTGAGAACATCAGCATCCTTTGGCTCAGGTGAGCACCCAGGTTTCAATGAGCCTTGTCTTAGCATCCCTGAGTACCGGACTGTGTGCGGTTATGCCAATAGGCAGCTAAAGGGGAATCGGTGTGTGACTGGAGAGACATGGAGGCACACATTTCTCAGATTTTAGAGAGATTCATATATGGAGATTGGAAAGTCCGAGTGGCAGTGTGTGAGGGGGTTCCAAACCTGAGAGAAGAAAGAGACAAAATGAGCCTACTAAGTGTGCTGCAATTGGATAGAATGATGACATAACATCCCCAGGAAAATTGGAAAACATGGAACCCAATGAGAGAAAAGAGGCTCCTGTGATTTAAATTGGGGCCACTGCCCTCAAATTTATCAGGTTTTAGACTATACGTATGAGCAGTAGGTTCAGAGTCAATAGGTGGCTAATCTGCTCTTCCACATCTAACGACCCACAGAAAAGAGGGAGGAACACTTGGGGGCAGTCAACACAGGGAGGAATGAGAGAGGGAGGGGTCCTGTAACCCGGACAGCTGGTGGAGAACAGTGCATTCTGTTGTCCTGAAACAGGAAAGAGTGGCAGTGATGTGGGACACCTCGGGTGGCAGTGGCTACCAGAGAGAAGAAAGCCTCCAGGGCGGCGGGGGGGGGGGGGGCAGCAGTGGGCTACTACCAGAAGATGAAACGTTGACAGAACTTGAGAGATGAGGAAGTGGTGGCCAAAATAAAAATGGGCTTTGGAACCCTTCAAGGCCTCTATAACCAGACAGCACTTGGAAGGGTTTTGACCTCTATGGTTCTAACAATAGACTTCTTGGGTTACAGACCCAGTTGGTTTACCCCCCCCCCCACAAACAAGAAAATTAACTGGAACCCATTGCTTTCAAATGGTTACACTCCTTAGTGATAACTACATACCAAAGTTTTCTTTCAAAATTTCTCTAAGGAGAAAGACCAGTAGAGAGCTACTGATTAATTCTTAACTCTTGAGTATAGTTTAAAAAAAACAAAAAAACAATACAATCACAAGACAAAATAAAGCATACAAATCTCAAGAAACCTGTTACTTTTTTCTTTTCATTTTTTTTTGTAATTATTTGGGCAAGAAAACAGTCTAGAATCATAATGTTCTAGGCCAAACACGGTCCCAAATGCACCACCCCAAATGCTGAGATATTTTTCTCTAGCTGGAAAAAGAGAGAGTGACACTGAGATCTCCTGGTAGCGTAGCCCAGCATATTCCATAACTGGACTTCATCTAGAAGCTTTAAGATTAGGATCGGCTTTGGGTTTGGTTGGTATGACTGGCCGGGACTCTGTGCAAGGTACAAGGCTTTGGGTTAGGCTTCAGAGTGTTATAGATCAAGCCACAGTCCAGTTCACTAAGTACAGAAGTCACTTTGGACCAAGTATTATCATCAAAGTATGGAAAGAAATTTAGGCCGAACTTAATTCAATTTAACCGTAGGAACACTTTAGAGGTAAGCAGGAGTTATACAGAACTCTCTGTGACTGTAAGGAAAGGCTATTTGGTGAGACATCCTTAGCGTTGAGTTTCCTGACAGAGGGAGAGATAAGAAGTTCATGTTCCAGCAGAGATTTTCATTCCATTGAACTTTGTCAGCTAACTGCTTAAACACTGGCCAGGAATTGTAACTTCCTCCGGGAAGGTATGAATCACATTGCGTAAAAAGTTCTGTCCCGGACTAGATTTGAGGTGGCTTTTATCTGTCTGGATGGAATTCCACATACTAGATTTGAGGTGGCTTTCATCTGTCGGGATGGAATTCCACATAATGAGATACCAACTTCTTTTTCAACTTGTTCTCAGAAGTTTGGTGAGATTTCTGCCCAACACTCCCATGCCCATAGCCATTTCTCTGCGGAACCTGACCAGTCAACCTGTTCAAGACACACAAGCAGGTAATCCCCAGCAGCATTGCCTTAAAAGCGGTTCAGATGCTGGATCTGGGCTAGGGGTATAGCATTGCTCAGCACAAGGATGGCCCAAGTTCGATCCCCACAAAGACAGAGTGTTGATGTGATAAAAGAAAAGAATTCTCTTTAGAATAAAATATGATCTTGAAGACTACGAACAAGGTACAAGACTTGACGAGAAAGTAAACCGTATTGCTGGTTGAATAGTAAGTTGTTACACAATTTTTTAAATCCCAATCCAGGGTTTCTACCCTATCTTGATCATTTAGTTCCTGGCTAAAAGACACATAACTTATTTTTATAATAAGACTGAAACATCACAAGAGCTAGGCAGATATCTACCCTCTGCAGGGTTTAATGTTCCTGGGCTTGAGAGGTTAAAAAACACAACAAATAAATAGCCACCGTGGCCCTACTGTCCAATTAAAATTAAAAACAGCCCAAATAAAAAACAAGAAGTAATAACTCAGGGTTATCAATAAAAAATAAATTCTAATAAAATAGAGGATAGATATCTCCCAGACTTTTATGCTATTTAAAATGTACTATAAATATAAAGTTATGTAAGTATTTTATCCCAAACCTAAATAATCAAGGTGGGATAGGAACCCCAGATTGGGATTAAATACATTCTACAACAGCCAGTGCTAAGAATCTGTCCTTCCTGACAACTGCAGTGCGCTGTCTTTCCCATGTTTACTCATTCTGGATACCGGCATTAGCAAAAGCTTCCATTTTCCACAGGAAGGTCAGCTAATTCATTCCTTAGATTGGTAGCAGCCCCCTGTCCTCACTCACCTCTTGGTATCACAGCAGCAGCCACAGTGACACCCCTAGCTGCCATGGCACACCGCAGGCAGCCACAGCATACTGCAGGCAGCCATGGCACACTGCAGGCAGCCACATCTAAATATACTGCCATTTTCTTACTGTTTCTCTCCTGATCTGCCATGTGTTTGACTTCTGCAGTTTCGCTCTTCATTTCATTTTTAAGTTTTCTATTATGTTTTCATACTGCTCAACCTTGTCTCCTCACACCCCACACCCTCGGGACTCGAACATCTTGAGACCCAGCCTATTGGTACCTGATCACTGGTGCTCCCTGGTGCTCCGTGAGACACATGAACCAAGCCTGTGTTGTCAGAGAAGTACACTGGCCACGTCTCTGTTTGTTTTGGGGTCTCCTTTATTTCTTACTCTTCTGTTTTGCATTTTGTTTGATTTTTTTTTTTTTTTTTACTGTTACAGTTCCAAGGAAACGTCGTCCTAAAAGATTAAATATGTGGAGAATATCTTAGCACAGCTTCCTCCAACCATGCCACTCCTCTTCTCTCCAGGGTAGCGGCATCTGATGAATTTTCCCACCAATCAGTGCTCCCAAATGGCAGTCCTCCCACTTCCAACTTTAACCTAGTGATCATGCATATCTGCACAACCATTCTACTCTTTGCTGTCAGTGCTGCATTCAGTAACCACGGGAGGTAGTCAATACTCATAATAAAGCAGGCTAAAGCAGTGTTCTGAGTAGTGTGGAGGAGGGGCACTAGGCTGAGCAGATATTCAGTGGGTGAGATGTAGTCAGCACATCTTTGATTTAATGATGCTTTCAACTTACATAGATTTTTTTATAGATACATCCCCAATTGGGGGCATCTGTATGTGTGAACATGTTTGAAACTCTTGTAAGCAGGAGAAAAGCAACAGATGTCCAGGGAACTGCATAGACCAGGAATAAATATACTTTCGTATTTCCATTCGACCTCAGTCATGCATCGTTTTCCTCATGAGCATCACCAGGAGAATAGATGTCTCTACTGACTTTCCAATGTCACGTTCTTTAGCCTCTAAGGTGGTAGACAATGAAGAGTCAGCATGTTTCTCTGCTGCCAGCTTAGGTCTGCTCATCTGGACACCCGCTCCTCTTCCCTGCTGCAGAGCAGCCACCGGCAGATCTCCAGTCACCATAGCCTTGGAACTGTGTTCTCCATTCTTTCTCAATCCAGCTTTTGAGTCAGTAATTTGTCTTCATTGGGTTTTGGGCCTTAACTTCTGGAATACATCTCCATCACCATTAATTTCCACTACCTTCTTAAGAAAGAGTACAAGCCAATATTGTACTTTCCTAGTTGGTACTTTGGCTGGGAATAGTCTCTGGTTGAGAATAATTTTCCGTTATAATAATTCCTGAGTTCGCATCTCCTGCCTGTCCTGAGTTCCTTCTAATGTTGCTTCTGTTGTCCTTTGTTTTTGTTTTTTTTTTTCTTTCAAAAGCTTTTATAATCATTCCTGTCCTTGTTTGTTTGGAGTTTCAAAATGACTCAGTCTGAAGCTCTTTCCATTAACTATGTTGGTTCAATGGAAACTCACAAGGTCAGTTCTAAAGAATTACAGAATCCCATTCGAGGTTGTGTCTTCTCTTACAGTTTCTGTTTGCTCTTCAGAAGCTGAGGCAGTTACTCAGAATGTGAGGTGGGACCTGTGAGGGAAAAAAAAAGAGTCCAGCAAAGTCAGCAAGCTGAATGTGGCACTTTAGACATTTTCTATATTTACAAGCATGGAGCTGAGGACCACACCCAGGAATTGGGAGACAACTTTATTGTTTTGAAAAAAGGATGTTGCTTTCATTGGGAATTTGTGTGGGATTCTAGTTTAATATCACACAGTGAAAACTTCCTGGGGACAACCAAAATCAGTTCTCTTTAAAGGGGTTTTATAGTTAAGAAACCATGTGGATAAAACAAGCCAGAGAAATTGTAATGAAATGAGTGACATGTATAAAATAATTTGTAAACAATCACACAATGCCCCAGGCATACACATGTCCCAACTCAGCACTGAGCTGTTCAATGTGGGCATGGGGATGCTCAGAAAGAGTCTATTTTCATTTCTAATTGACATCACATGGCAGCGAGTATTGGAAATTAGAAAACACAGCCCTGTGTACAGGATAGGTTCTGGAGAATGAAAACCACAGAGAGAGATCTGATTTGTCTTGAGGAAATCACATTCCAGGAATTACACTCATTTAAAGTCTATTAGTTTTTAGGGGGATATATAACAGGTTGTTAGGAAGGCTATTGTGCAAGGATCACAGATTGGGCAACTTCAGCAACACAGCTGTTAACTGAGGCTCAAGGTTGGTTTCTCCCAAGTCCTGTCTGCTTGACTTGAAGATAGCATTGTGTCCCTAGGGCATCCCTCTGCATGTGTCCTTGTATCCCCTTCAGGCAGTTGGACTAGTTTAGAGATCATTCTGGTGACCCATTTTAACTTAGTTACTGTGTCAATCAATGACAGTCACATGTTGAGGCACTAGGAGTTAGGACACTTACACGTGGATTTGGGAAGAAATAGTTTGTCCCCACAGATAGTCAATGAATGGTAAAGGCATGGGAAACTGGGGCCAAGAATCCCACCCCTCGGAAGCTAGTAATGGTTGACATGTCTGATAAAGGTGGTTGTGGACTTGTAGTTTGAAGAGAATGAAGAAATGTGCTCAGCTCATGGCTGGCTGGAGAGTCTGGAAACATACTTACCTACCCATGAGTGGCACCTCACAAGGTCCTCCTGGCTATGCAAACCATGATAGGCATGTTTCACAGCCAAGCAAATTCAATGGACTCGCACATAAGATCCCCACGAACCTATCTTTCTTTAGGTGACAAAAACACCTTTCTTCTCACACAGTTATGTGTCACATGAGATGATGCCTCCTTCTGATTCTATTATTTCAGTTACCATCAGCTATGTCCTCTGACCCATGAAATGTTGCCAAGCCCAGCTGTGTCATGGAAGTGTCTGGGTGTTGAGTATTCCTGCTTGCTAGTGTCCTGTCCCAGTTAGTGGATAGCATGGGCTGGGCACTGGGACAGTTTAAAGCTCCAGGAAATGTCTAGCATGTTTAAGCAGCTGGCCTGTGGACCTTCTGCCATGTATTTAAGACAATCACCACTGCACCATACCTAAGGGGCTTAATGACTATCGCCCTCATCCTGTGGTGAGCTCTTCAGAAGAGGGACCAAGTCTTTGTCCCTTCCTATTGGATGACTGACCCTCAGTGGGATGCCCATCCCGTGTAAGATACAGGATGATTACGATGGTGATTCTTCTTGTCAGCCTCCTTCACGGGTGGGCGATAGAGCCGAGTCCTGACTCCATAGTTAAAAATCCTCTTACCACTTTACCTCACATCTTCAAAACACTAGTTTGTAGAAATGGAAAGTCGGCTAACCGGGTTTGGGTTTGGCTTAAGCAGAATGACCTAAAACTAAGCCAGTTTTAAATTCTCAAGGACTTGGTGAAAAAACTTTGAGAAGTTCTCACCATGTGACACGAGCTGGCTTCAAACTAGCAGTTTCCCTACATTTGTGTCTCAAGTGCAGAACACAGGCATTCTGGAGAAAGAGTCAGACATAAAGTTCTCATTGTCAAGTGAAAGGAAGGGGAGGAAACGTCTCCAGTATTTCCTAGGCTACAGGGAAATAAGGTTCATCTTGAAAGAAGAGAAATTGGCCTGTGGTTCTTAAACTGAGGAAGGACAGATGAACAACTCTCTCTCTCTCTCTCTCTCTCTCTCTCTCTCTCTCTCTCTCTCTCTCTCTCTCTCACACACACACACACACACACACACACACACACACACACTGGCCTTCAATTCTAATAAAGTAGACTAATATTGACCTTGTCTTGTATATGAGCATGGGAGGGGGTTCAGGTGGTAGTAGCAGCAGGGGATTGGGGAACACTGGATGTTACCATATAGGGCTTGAGTTTGTCTATTTGGTCAATTAAAGAATTAAAGACAATAGAGAATATTGTTCCAAAGCAAAAGTAAGACTTATTAACAAGCAGTACAAGCCCTTCAAAGAAGAACAGGCCTTCTCTTCTGTATAATCTAGCATCTTCCAACAGCTAGGGAGAAAATAATAGCTTAGAATCCCAAGTGAGGGTCTCAGGGGCCCTTTCTAGAGAGTAGCAATAGCTCTAATAACCATTGCCTAAGACCTGGCTGGTCACCATTGTATTGTTCTGTTCTAGTTGGTCCCGCTAGTGGGGCAAAGTCCAACATGGCATCTTGCTAAGCTGAAAGGTGAAAAAAAGAAAAAACCTTTATGATGTAATGATAGCCTGACTCAGCATCTACTCAGGGTGAACATGTTAACCAGTGTTCCTGACTCTACCCCCAGCCTTCAACCATGTGCTCTTGGGAGTGGGCAGGGTCCCAAGCTCCAAGCAATTATGGTAACAGATGGAATGATGGTCTCAACTTGGGTAGATCTTCTTTTGATATGTATAATGGACACAGGAAGAATGAGCAAGACCTGTCCTTCACTCATTCCTTAAGAATGCTACAAACTGCTCTCACATCATTATTAAACAGCCAGAGCTATGCCATTTAATAAAGCTCCATTGTGGTCAAACGGTAATAACTCCTGAAAGTACCGTGGTTTCAGGAGAAAGTATAATGGTCTCCCCATGAGTGAATTTTTTTTCCTTCCATTTATTGGCTGCTTTGATCAGGTTGCCAATTTAAGTGCCGCTTAAATAAATTCTTAAAGTTCACTTTCTAGATTAGTTTCCTTTCCTGGTGCTGTGATAAAATACCCAGACAAAAGCAACGTTGGAGAGAATCAGCTCCTTTTAGCTCACAATTCTTGGTCACTGTGCAACATGACTGAGAAGACACAGTAACGGGAGCAGAATGCAATGAACAGATCCACTCCACACAGCCCAGGACCCGAAGCCACAGAAAGGTGCTGTGCACGGATCTTCCCACATCTTCATGTAACCAAGACAATTGCCCACAAACATCCCTGGAGGCCAACATAACCCAGCAGGTTCCCCATCTATGTTCCATCACTGTGTCAAGTTGAGTAATACAAATAACAGTGATAGTACTGACCTCAGAGGGTCCTCAAAATGTCACTTCACTGTGACGAACACTAAGAAGGAATGGTACTGGCAATGAATAGACAGGGGGGGAAAATGGAAAAGAAAGAGAATCGAGAAATATCCCAGCACAAACACACTTGCAGAGGTCCTCTTTATTGTTGGTGGATACGTTAGTGGGACTTCCAACAAACATAGTGCTAGGGGCGTATCCTTAGTAGAACCCATGTTTCATCTGGATTTTGATCCTTTCTATGCTGCCAGCATCTGGCTAATACATGCTCTTAATAGTCTCTTTGCAGTTTTTAATTTTACTGATTACACTTAGTTTAGAACCCTAGAAAAATAACCTGTGTTTTGCAAGTTTCCAGTTTCCTTGTATGTGGTATTTTAAGTCATTGGGTTGTATTCAGAATATATTTTTTAGTTTTCTTACACAGGCTTTCCCTATGCATCCAGATTGGCTTCCAACTTGGGTTCCTCCTCCCACAGCTTCCTGAGTGCAATGGCTACAGCATGAACTAATATATCCAATGTCTGTTGTTTATTCCTTGTGAGGTGGGTAATCACAAAGCAACTGCATGCTTGAGTTGCCCTGCAAAACTGTCATGTGTCACATTAGTCTCTACATACTTACCGGATCCTGTTTCCTAAAGAAATCTGCTCTTCAGAGAGCTTCCTATTTAAAGACTGAATCTCATGAGGCGATTCAGGGACATTAAAAAAGTGGAGATGCAGAGTTTTCAGTTAAACATAATTACATTCGAGCTGTTCAGCTTGACCTAGCACTTCAAGTTCACAAAACCCAAAGCCCTTTCATGTTACATAACATTTTGGGGCTAGAATCTAAATTTTAATTTTGCTTCGTTAGGTAAACTGCTAAATGGAGTATCAGGAAAAGGTACCTGGAAGGCCGTGACCATGAGCTGGGCATTCAGGTTAAATAACCAAAAGCAGCAGGCTCACATGCTTCTTAGCATTGGCTTTTTCAAATGTTACTTAAATGCGTATACCATTGAAGAAAAGGTTTTTTTAAAATGAGATTCGTAACTAGCATGGTGGAAATAATGTTTTTGTTTTAAATAAAATGTTGACCAAATACTTAACAAAAGACTTACAGCTAAAGGGAGAAGATAAAATGATAAGCCTGGAAGAATGATGCCCTAAAAGACTGTCCCTTGGCATTACTGAATGCTAAGATATGTTTTCTGCTTATGAATCCTTGGGGCACACTTATGTAATAAGTTCATCTGACTCAGAGATTCCATATTTTTCATCCAGGAGATTTAGAGTCAAAGGCTTAAATGGTAATTAGTTTGAATTAATGCAGTTTAATGAATTCTAACTGAAGGAGAGGCATAGGAGACATAGGCAATAAAGGCTGTCAAGAAGAACTGGAAAAGGGCTCATCATTTGGACCAAGTCTTGGAGGATATAGGGAAATTCTTTCCTATATTAACACTTGCATGAGTTACTTGATTATTCAAGTAATATGTCTTTCAAGTTCTTAGAAGCTTTTTGGCTTCTGTGTTTTATAGCTTGCTTAATCATTTACCAACATGTTCTCTAACAAATTGGAAAATGAGATGCATTGATTTTTTCTTTTTGAGTCTTTAAAAAGGTATAGAGAACAATTTAAATGATAACCTTGCTTACCATTGTGTGCAGTTGTGGCGATGAGTTTCTTGGTGCATGTTCTGATTCTTTTCTAGAAAGTTCTCTACAATGTGTTTAAAGGAAGAAATAAAGCAAACAAATACAGAGGACTGAATATTTTCTGCATTATTCTCAAACAAGGAAAATTTCCAACTTGTAGAAGAAGTATATGAAGAGTTTCCCACCTGTGATGCTTATGGAAATACATGTTCCAACACCTCTTGAAAAATATAAATTTGAAAAAGGGTCACCTGCAGAGCAGGTTCACAAATCACAAAACTCATACTTTTTTTCCCCCTATGATATTTTGGCACCAAAAGAAATTCTTCACAGCTCCATATGTGAAATACCTAGTTAAAATTTTTAATAATGTATGTTTTTATTACATTCGTATAATTTGAAAAGTTATTGGAGAACGAAGCAAGGGAATGTCTCTCTCACATCCCATTCTCTCAGCCAGTGCCCCTGTGTGTATGCAACCGCTCACGGGTTCTTGAAGTCTACAGAAACTCCACAGAAAGAAGAGCATCATGAGAGCCACCGAGGCCCTAAGCTACTGCTGGAAATGGCTTCTTACTGTCATCATTCATTGCTAGGCTGCTTACCCAAACATTTATTTATCACTTAAAAGGCAGGTCAACAGTCTCCATTGGATAGACTGGAACAGGCCTGGGCCTGTCACAAACAGCTGTAGCTAGAAAACATAGATACCATCTCAAAAACTAAGCAGTGTTGGCCTGAATACACTGCAAAAGCCCATTCTCGGAAGGGTTCCTGGCATGTCCAGAGAGTGGCCAGTTAGAGGACACATTGGTAAGCAGCTGGCCAAGACCTTACCAGTGACACCAATTGTATGTCAAAAAGCATGTTGAAGACTTTGTGACTGGTTATAAGCATCCCTGGCAACTCCTAAAAATGACTGTGCTTTGAAGCCCATGAGGTGTGTACTCAAGTTTGTCTCTGTTATTTTAATCCTCACAATTAGACACTGACATTATTTTTAGAAATGAAGACATGAGGCCAAAGGAGGGTGTAGCTCAGTGTAAGAGCCCATGCCTCAGTGGGAGGCACAAGACTCTGGGTTCCAACCCAGAGACCATTTCCCAGATGATTTCAGATTCTGTCAAGTTGACAGTTAACAAGAGTGGCACAATAACTTTATACTTTTTTTTCTCATATCCCATTCGGGGAAAAGAATCAAGGAAAAAAATCCAAAAGGATTTTCTCCTTGAGCGTTTAAAGTAAAACGGACTTTGACACATGGTAGATAGGAAGTAAGGTTGTAAGGTAGGTAGTGTCCAGTGACTGCAGCCAGCCCTCTGTATCCATGGCATCTGCATCCCCAATGTGCTGGTTAGTGTTTGTCAACCTGACACAAATTAGAGGAGGGACCCTCGGTTGAGAAACTGCCTCCATTAGATTGGCTTGTAGGAAAGACGCTTGATTAAAGATGGATGGATGTGTGTGTGTGTGTGGGGGGCAATCCATTATGGGTGGTGCCACCCATGAGCAGGTAGTCCTGGGCTGTATGAACAAGCCATGGAGACAAGACCATAAGCAGCAGCCCTCTGTGGTCTCTGCTTTGGTTTGTACTTCCTTCCAGGTCCCTGTCTCAAGGTCCTGCCCTGGCTTTTCTGGATGATGAACAATAAGGTGTAAGATGAAGTAAACTCGTTCCTCCCCCATTTGCTCTTGGTCATGGTGTTGATCACAGCACTAAAGAGTCAACCTGGACCCTAGGGTTTAACTGTCCCCCCATGGTGGGGGATTGTTAAAATGTGCCTCAGCACAGAACATGCATGGCTTTTCCCTCGCCTTTATTCCCACCACTACTCTGCATAACAATGATCTCCCTGGCATGGACGGAGCAATATCATCAGAAGTTATCTAGAGGTGAGTCAAATCACACACTGCGATATGTGTACAGATCTATGGCAATGCCACCACTGAACGTATGAGATCTTGGGTGTCTGTGGGGGGGGGGGAGCTGGAATATGCCTCTTGTGTGCATAGAAGGGTAACACAAGTCTATAACATTTCTCTAGGTCTCTGGTTCTCTTCTTAAAGAGCTTGCGCTGAGATCACATGCAGAGAGAATCACACTTTCGGCCAAAAATAAGCCTCCTAAAGAACATATGTAAAGAATACAAAGAAAGGCAGAAGGGAACAGCTTATACAAAGTTGTCTTAGTCAGGGCTTCTATTCCTGGACAAAACATCATGACCAAGAAGCAAGTTGG
>NC_034605.1:34708120-34709829 GCF_900095145.1 Mus pahari
TGGGTCAAGTTGACACAAAACTAAAACTAGCCAGTACAAAAGTGGTTGATAAAAAGAGAATCTGCCATTTGAAGACCCATGGAAACACAGGCAGCTACCTCAAGCCACAGATGCCATAGGCCACCCACAAGTATGTTACACAGAACCAGGTGAGCTGGAGCAAAGCACAGGGCTTGGTACTCTCCCTCCCACTCCCCCAATGCCCTCACCTCCCTGCCAGGTGCCTGTGAGCCTGAGTGTGGCTTTTGAAGTGTTCCTCCCTATCTTGATCTCCTCTGCCTCTTCCCAAGCTACCATCTCCCTAGTAACTTTACTCAATTCAATATTTTGGTGGTTTTTAAACACACCGAACAAGTTCTAACAGTGAAAAATCTCATGATTCAGTAACTGCCCCCAAGCCTTAGGCTAACCTGCACTTCAACACAGCTTAGGGAGCTGTTGCTTGAGATCACTTGCAAGATGAGATGTAATTAGCTGTCCTGTTGAATAGCTCCATGTTGTTTATGGGAAGAGGTTTTGGCCAGATGATAATGATGGCACTCTATTTAACATGTGCCAAAAGGATTTCAGGTGACATTAATCGACCTGCGGTGTTTGGCCAGTGGCTTTCTAGATAGACACGATCCTTACCTGAGGTTCTATGCTATACTTCCATTCGCATCCAAACATAGTCAGTACTCAAGTGATGGAGGCCATGTCTCTGCTGTATGAGCAAGCATATCTATTGACAAGAGCCTGTTGGTGTGGCCCAGGGCTTTGGCTGATTCACTCTATGTAGTATTGTATGGAGGTAGATCGTCCCTGTAGAGCTGCTGACCACTGCCATCCTGGGCCTCAGTGTCATGTCCACTGACCCCAGAATGTTGCGAGAAGCTGTGCAAGTGTTCTGCCTAGAACAGTTCTAAGCTCCTTGGTGAAATAAGAAATGCACACCCTTTGCTACCTGGCTTGGAGTGTTACCCATACCTGATCACTGAGGAAACAGAACTCAAGCCAGCTGCCCCTCTCTTCAGTCCCCGAAAGTCCTCCACATTTATTGCTTCCCAGGAATTTACTCGTCAGTAATATTTTAAAGGATTCTACCAAGTTTACCCCATTCCCCTCTAAAAATGACCTATGTGCTTTCCACAGCATGTGGGGTTCTGTGTGGCAGGCTTCTGGAGGACAGCAGGTCCTGCAGGAAGCAGAGATGAAAGGATGGTAGCCATGAACTCTTCCCCTAATGACCCAAAACTCTCCCAGAAGATACCACTCTTAAAGGTGCCACTCACCGGGAGCCAAGCCTTCACTGAATGTTTGTTGTTATTGTTGTTTTGTTTTTTTGTTTTGTTTTTGTTTTATTAACTATTATCATACTATTTATGAATTGCTATAGACAGATCCATGTGTGGGCCCTCGGTTCTACTGCACTGACCTGGAATGTCTGTTCTATGCCAGTGCCATACTGTTTTAACCACTATAACTTTGCAGCAAGTTCTAAAACTCTGGAGCTGTGTCTCTTCTTACTTTGTTCTGAATTTTAATGATTTTTGTTTGTTTGTTTATTTTAGAATGGGTATTAGTCAGTGTCCCTTGAAATTGAATATAAACTTGGCTACGGTGTGATCCTTTCTGTATTAGTCAGGGTTCTCTAGAGTCACAGAACTTGCAGATAGTCTCTATATAGTAAAGGAATTTATTGATGACTTACAGTCTGCAGTCCAAATCCC
>NC_034605.1:34709969-34735086 GCF_900095145.1 Mus pahari
CCTGTCTTAATCTTCTGGATTCAATCACCACTGTGTCTCAAGATCTCCATACCAAGATCCAGATCAGAAACTTCTATCTCCCAGTCTCCAGATTAGGTTCACTGGTGAGCCTTCCAATTCAGGATTGTAGTTCATTTCAAATATAGTCAAGTTGACAACCAGGAATAGCCAGTACACTTAAAATTCAGAACTCAGAAGTGGCTCTGACAAATACACCCCGACCCTGTAGATCAGTGTGGGCTGTGCTGACTTCTTGACAACCTTGGGTGCTCTCATCTATTGACACATTGTTTTGACAGTCTAGATAAACTTTCATTTCTTTTGGCAGTGGTTTAGGAATTTCGGTATGCAGCTCATTACTTTTGTCAAATCATTTAGTAAGGATTTTTAAGTATATTAAGTATCTTCTAAAAGGCAACGCTGCTGAACACGTTCTTGATTGGAAGCTAGATATTCAGGATTCTGAGTGACTGGTGCTGAACTTTGCTGGTTTAGGACCTATGTTCTATGGTTGCTGTAGAACTCTGTTGCGTTCCTCAGCACCGCTTTGAGTCCACTCAGAATTTATATCCACTGAGTTGGTCTGGAGTGCCTTCAGAGTTGGGCCTGGTGAGAGTCTCTCCAGCCAGTGTGAGTATGACTGACCCTCATCTGTTCTGAGACCTGAGGCCCTGGTCTGCTTCAGTTGTTTCCCAGTTCTGCTGTTTGCTCTGTGTAGAAAATTGTCACATCTGGATCAAGGATGTGACACACACCAGTAGCCACTCATAATCTCTCTTCAGCTTCCTGAATCTATCTTAGCATTCAGCTTCATGAATTCTCCTTGCTTAAGGCAGAAGAGTCAATCCCAGTCTTTGTTACTCTATCATAGTTGAAAATAAAAAACATCTGAAGTATGGCTTGACTCTCCCTTGGAAGGTTGGCAGGCTCTGAAAGATGAAAGAGGTTGCTCTCAGCAGTACTAATAACAGTATCCAAGTCTACTGTTCATTGTAAAAGCAAAAGAAGTCATATGAAAAGAAGGAGGAAGAAGGGGAGGAGGAGGAGGAGGAGGAGGAGGAGGAGGAGGCATCATTGGAGCCGAGCAGAGCAGGAAACCATGAATCCACTTTTGTATCTTCTTACGCATGTCTCTAATCAGGCGTTGTTGCTCAGTGTGTGGAGGTGATGTGTTGTCTGCAGGGTGAAGCATTTTATATAATTTGATATTGCTTTGATTCTTCAATCCATGTCAGTTCATAATTTTAAAAAAACTTAAAAGTGGAGATTGCTGACTATTTAAATGATCAACCGAATTTCTGTACCATACCATTCTTGTATTTGATCTATCAGTTCCAGATAGATATTAAAAAGTGAGACAAAGTAACAAAATATTTAGATTATGCAAGAAAAGTAACATCTGAATTCAGAGCAAGAATAAATGTATACCATACAAAACCATAACAGATTTAAAGAAAATGTTTATACATTAGGTGAGCTTCACTATGGCATCTTTTCTGCTCACATGCTAACCTAAAGTTTCAATGGAAAAAAGAAAAAAAGATTAAATGCTAAAATTTAACGTCACCCGCCAGTCCCTGTATTCTGCCTCGCCAGAGCATCGCCCATAAGATTTCCTCCAGCCTGTTCTCAGCAGTCAAGTTGACTTTTCTTGAGGCTGCGCTCTGGGCTGTTTCCCAATGCCTTATGGGAAGCATGGAGGATACCATTGCTTGAAAGTGAAGGTCACACATCCCTAACCATATGATCTTCCCCTCTAAGCAGTGGGAATTTTGTTCAGCATCTGCTAAATAGAAATCTAAAGGATGGCACAAATCTGGGTAGCACTTGGGTCTGCCATCACCTCCGCCTGCGGTTTCCCTCACCTTGAGCTTTGCAATTCCTGGGAAAGAAAGACAACACTTCTATGTATAGAACATACAATGACAAAGGCACAGCTCTGAGTCCTGTGACTGGCCCTCTAAACTGCTGGGATGCCACCCCTGCTCCCCATTGTTCTTATCAATTAGCTGGAAATGGGAAGGTGGCAGGTTTGTCTTTGTCCCACATTAAAGGTGGGGATGGGAGAAGAGAGGGGATACTGTGAAGTCATTATCATGTGATAAACCAGTCAACCTCCATCTTGACCTTGAAAGCCATCTTACAGCAAAGCCAGATTATCTTCATTTCTGTTTATAAGTCAATCTCTGTTTCTCAAGGATTAAGCTATGCCCCACCTGTAACCTTAACTACATGTGATTCTGTACTGCCTGCTTCAGGAAATGGCAACCAAGCCTTCGTTTCAAGAGTTTGTTATGAACGAATTATTTTCTGCTTCTGCAATCCCCACTTACTTGTCCATCAAATCCCCCCCATTTGGAAACCCCCTTCTCCTGAGCTATAAAAATCTTATCTTCCCCAAATCCAGGGGCTGATCTCTTAAACCCTGCCTGTGTACACAAGTAACGTGTGCTTTAATGTGGCCATGATTTGGGGCCATGAAGTTTCTCCTCCTGTTTGTGGGACTAACATGGGATTAGCACCTATGCCCTCATCGCCAGTGGATCTTACTATCCTCGTCAGCTTTCTGTTGCTGTGATAGGAATACCATGACCGAAAGCAACTTGGAGAAAGGGGTTGTTTCATTTTACAGATTATACTTTGTCCTTGAGGGAAGTCATGGGAAGAAGGCAAGCATGGCAGAAACCACAGAGGAGTTCTTCCTTGCTCACTGGTTGGAGCCCATACTCATATTCAGCTACCATCTGTACACAGCCTGGGCTCCCAGCCTAGGGATGGTGCTGCCCACTGTGGATCTCCTACATCACTTAGCAATTAAGAAAACACCTTCACCAGCATGCCCACAAGCCAGTCTGTTGGAAGCAATTCCTCAGCTGAGATTCATTCTCCTTAGGTTCGCCAAGTTAACAGCCAATTTAAATAACTCACATTTGCCCTCCTAGAAAATAGCAAAATCCAAATAGAAGAGATCTCTCTGTTGCTTTGACCTACCCCACTTTGTCCCACAGTACTAGACTTGCCATATACTCTAGCCCCCCAGTCTCAGAGTTGTTCTCTGCCAGCACTGTTTCTTACCTCTAGAATAGCTGCAATCTGAAAGACTCATGGAAAATTCCATTCCATCACTTCGGAATGTCTCACATAACCATCCAAAGTCTGGAATTTGGGCATACAAAAAAAATCTTCAAATTGACAGCAGGTTGGAGGCAAAGATGCCTTCTGTCCAAGGCATTCATAGCTTCATTTCTATACTTGGTGTTACCTACAGACCCACATTTGGGGTGGAGAAGAAGAAGAAGCCTTGAGAAGGATCTCCAGGACTTCCCCCAAATCTTGGTGTTTAGGGATCACTTAAAGCTTTGAAAGTATATGGGTTTCTACTGAAGATAAAACAAGCAACACCTAAACCCACTGAGGTGTCCACTACTCTTTTCCAAAGATCAGAAAAGATGGAGTACAGGAGATGGTTCAGTGGTTAAGAGCACTTGCTGTTCTTGCAGAGGATCCAGGTTTGTTACCAGCACCCACACCAGGCATCTCACAATGGCCTGTAACTCCAGTTCCGGGGAATCCAGTGCCCTCTGGTCTCCCAAGGTACTTGCACTCAGGAAGTACACATAAACCCATACAAGAACACAGATATAAACAGAAACAACAACAAAACCATTTTAAAACATCAAAAGGGAGTGATCTTGTCTTCCTAAGAGATTTCCAGTCTGATCTGGTAGGCCAGTGATGCTGGCATAGTGTCTCAGAGTCTGGGTGGTTCAGTAGACCAGCAATGGCTTTGATGTTCTCCACACTAACTATGCCAAAGAATGCATTAGTGTAAACTTCACGGTGAATCCCAGACAGCAGTGAGTGGTCTGGCGACTGGAGACTTGGCCTGGAATGCAAAGAGTGAGTTGTGTGACTCAGTAATCTATGAGTTACCAAGGAAGCCAGGGCTTTTCTGACCGCTCTCTAACAGGGGCTCAGAGCCACTCAGAGACCCTCAGACTCCGGCTTTGCACAGTGGTTGCAAGCCTCAACTTACTTTCAACACCAGCTTCTCCTGGTGTTGAGGTTCATGAAAGCTCAGGTCTTAACAATTATATGAAACTGTGTTCCATAGGCCACTCATGATTATCACTTCCAAGTTGACAGCACTTTGCCCCCTATAACCCATGTCAACAAGTTCTGTAAATGTAGGGATCTGTGTTCCCATATGTCCTATCCCATGTGTTAGCTATTCATGTGCTGTAGATCAAGAAGAAAGAATTCATAGGATGACAGTCTGGGTGTCCTCTACCCATGGGCCTTGACTTTGTGAAAATTTATTCAGCCGTATTTGTGCGGCTGTGACTCACTCCATTCTCTTGGGGTTAGGGATGAGACAGACAGACAGACAGACAGACAGACAGACAGACAGACAGACAGAAGGACACCAGGAAAGGTAGGGCTTTAGAGAAGAACAAAGTCAAGACACTCTGTGACTTTCCTATGTTTGGTATGAGATAGTCAAAGCACTAAGATAATGCTGTTGAAGAATATCATTACATCCTGCATGCCAAGTTAGGAAAGTGCAGAAGAGGATCCCCAAGATGAAGGAGGGGGGATTAAAACAGAAAAGGTGAAGCATCTGGGAAAGCATCAGTCTCTGGGCAGGGACCTTGTCATCCCGTCATCCAACCTCAGTCACCCCTGCCCGATAACACCACACCCCACCTCCAGCTGTTCCGTAAGAGACTTAATTTGCCTAAAATTAAAGCATGGCAAAGCATTGGTTAGGAAATTAGAAGCCTTCTGGCATACGCACTTACTGTCTTCAAGCAGTCTGTCCCTCAGGTAGCTCTGCTCCTAAGCCAAAACTAACCTGCGAGGAGCCTTAGATTCTCAAGAGTAGAACTATTTACAAAAGGATGGACTAGCCACCCAACCATGGCTAGTCCTTTGAGCATGCAGGCTTCTCAGCAACAAGTTCAACCAAACTCAGCCAAAAGTATCAGGAATAGAAGCACATCCTTGTACTGAACACGTATGGGGGCTTCTTGTCACTACTCTAAAAAACTCAACTATTTACATAGCAGTTGCAAGGTACTATAAGCCATTTAGAAATGGTAGGATGTGCATAGGTTACATGCAAACACACACACACACACACACACACACACACACACACACTCTTTAAATGTATTGATGGGGATGGAGAGATGACTCAGAAGTTAAGGTCACTTGGCTGCTTTGGCAGAGGACCTGGGTTCAATTCCCAGCCCCGACATGGTGTCTCACAGATTCCTGTAGCTCCAGTTCCATAGGGTCTAACGCCCTCTTCTCTCCTCTGCACCACCGTTCATATGCATACACAAAAATGCAAAATAAAAATAAATCTTTAAAGCAATACATTCTTGCACCAAGGGCTTCTTCCTTGATTTCCACATCACGAATGATCTGACCAGGGCTGCGGCGGGCTCAGGCATAAAGAGTGTCTGCCCCACATGGATTGCTATTCATTTGCATGGAAGTTCTTAACTGGGATTATAGGATCACATGAAAGGCCTCTTGGTAGGTTTCAGACACACCTCAGAACTATTTTGTTTTATGACTGCACGGATTTACGTTCCCACCAACAATGATAAGCGCATCCCTCGCTCCACATCCCACTAGCCTACACTACTTTCTGTCTTTTGACAACAACCATTCTTTATTGCTGTGAGGTTTCCTTGGCATTTCTTTGATGATTAGTGACTCTGGGAACTTTTTCGTGCATCTATTTGGCCACTTGTATATATCTCATTTTGTACAATGCCCATTCATACCTTCTGCTTGTCTTAATCAGATGATTTATTATTAAGCTCCTGGTTTTCATAGACGTCCTAGCTACTAACCCTTCATAGGATGTTGGCGTAGCTTGTGAACATTTCCCTCATGCTGTGGGTAGTCATTTTACTCATTGATTATTTGCTTTGCTGAGGAGAAGTCTTTTAATCTGAAGTAATCTCATTTGTCTAATCAAAAGAACTCAATACACACAATCTGGACTTTTCACAAGTGGGTCTAGAAAAACCCCATGAGACACTCTAGAAGATCTACTTACCTTCACTCACATCAGGGCCTCTGGAATTATCTGGACCCACCACTGGCATTTGGTTCTACCAAGTCTAGTGGGGAGCCTGTTTGGGATGGCTGGTAAGAGGTCTCACTCCGGCAAAGTAGAAGGATGTGAGAGTAGAAGTTCCAGCTATCCCATGCAGAGCGCTACCCACAAGGAGGCTGTACTATATGTGGTGTATGCCAGAATGGGAGGTACACAGATAGTTTCTCACTGTCCTGCCTGGGCAGCTTGTCCAGATTGTGAAAAGATGCTGCATTCGTTCCTTCAGGCATTCATCTTACCCTTAGAAGAGCAGAGATGAGAAGGAAGACCCAGAGAGACTATAACCGGCAAGGGAAAAGCAGAGACTATATACACATGTGAAGAGAGAGGAACGAAGGCAAGGAGGCTGTGGCTGCATAGTCTGCAGCAGTTTGCTTGTGTGCCTTGTGTGCCAACCTTTAAGCCTCACTTCAGTTTGAGTCTTAAGACATATCTTAGGAGAACCAGGCTCCCTTTTGGAGACTCTGACACTGTGCACTGTCTGGAAATGGATTTCTTAAGGCCACAGTGTCTCCTGACATGCCTCACAACGCCTCAGCCGAAGCTGAGGGACACCCCACACACCACATCACAAGAGGCAGAAAGAGCTGTGCAGGGCTAGAGGAGACTGTGTAGACACAGGCATTGGAAAGCCAGGTGCTTCCCGGATGGGTTATGGACCACACAGACACTGTCAGGAAAAAAATGGAGCAATTTGAATAAAGTCTTCTGATTGGTTCATGGTGTTATGGTAACAGTGTGGCTGGTGCTGAGCTTCATGCTGTATCTGTAGGTGTTAACATCTGGCGGAGGCTGATGAAAGGCAAGGAAGAATGTTTCTTCCTATTTGGAAATAGTTCTAACATGAGACATTTAAAAAAAAAAAAGTGGTGTCTGAAATAATGCGGTAATGCACAGTCATGCTCCGTGTCTTTTGGTAGGTGGTTCCTCAACACTCTCCACACCACCCCTGACACACACACACACACACACACACACACACACACACACACACACACTAACATGCTAGTCAGCCAAAAAAAAAAATTAAAAAAGAATCAAATAGCCCAGTCAATTCCAATAATATGAAGGAACTAAAGGAAGTTGTGTGAAGTAAAATAAGCCAAACGTTCTATGTTCCCTCCTATATGTGGAATTAAAAGTAAGTTCATCTCATTAAAGTACACAGTAGACTTGAGATCACAGGATTTAGGAAAGTGAGTGATGAGGAGATATTGATCAGCTGTCACAAAATTCTTTTTTCACTAAAATTGTGACAGACTAAAGAAGCCAGTGTGACTTCAGCTCTGGGACAGAGACGAGGGGAGGCGCTGTAATGTAGGATACACCAGGGCAAAAGGGATCCGGGATGTTTTAAGGGACTGCCATGGCTGGAATATGAGACAAGCTGGGCATCATATGGGCAGTGACAGTAGTGGGTTGTAACTCAACAAATAAACCTGAAGCATCATCGTCATCATCATCGTCATCATCAGGTGAAATCAAGCAAAGGGATGGCTATCAGGAGAGGCAAGCAGCATGCCCTGAAGAGAACATCAGAACTAGAGGGCCACACCTGCACAGAAATATAGCACACACAATGGCCCGGGCCACTTTAAAACCCCAATCCTACTAAAATCAATAGGGGATTCAGGCTACTCTAAATTAAGAGATTTGAAGGGCCATATAGTATTGATGGAATGTGGAACCTAAAAAGAGATCTTAGTCAGGCAGCCTTTAGAACAATAGGGAGAGTAAAATCTGAATATTCACTATGCTGCCTACCCAGGGCACCTTGTCTCTCTATTCTCTACCTAAATCTAGGGATGCCCAAATCAGTTACATACTTGCATGGACTCTGCAAAATAGTCTTCTGGATGTCTCACATCCCTTCTAGATGATGATGGCTAGTACAGTATAATTGCTATGTAAATAGTCATATTGCACTGTAATAGATCTGTACATGGGTAGATTAGCCATCACTTTTTCCAAACAAACAAACAAACAAACAAACAAACAAACAAAAAGAGGTTAGTCGAATTAATGATAAGCAAGTCACAGATGCTGAGAGTCAACTGTAGACTAGCTAATGGTCTTTGGTTGATGTCAATTTTTCTAAATTTAATGATACCATTGTAATTATGTACCAGACATTCCAGTTATTAGGGGACACACAATAAATAATTATGGGTGAAGACTCATAATCTCTACAATTTATAACAAGTAATTACAATGAAAGAAGAATGGAGTCAGGGATGGACAGAGTGAGAAACAGCCGGACAGCCAGCACAGCGAGGTGCTGATGAGGAAGGCTAGGGTTGAAGACCCTGGGTGGCTAGCCCACAGCATTCTTGCAAGTTGTCCGAACATTTTGAAGATTATAGCCTTGATTTAAAAATAACTTCCTGAGAGCAGTTAAAAGGAACTGATTTCTTTCTAAATTCATGACTATCAGCAGTGTGCTTTGTGTGAAAATATGACCAAAAGGAAGAAAAAAGAGAAAAGAAAGTGCTCTTTTTGATACATAGCATTGCATACTGCCAGCATTTAGAGTTAATTTTTGAGCCAATACAGACCATGTAGAATTTTTTCTTCCCTAGCATTCAAAGCACAGTTCTTTAGAATTAACTTTCCCCAATGATCAGAAGCTGCGTATTTTTTTATGGTTTTAGACATGGCATTTTTAACATTTATTATATTATGGTTATAAAGGGAATCCCTCAACGGAGTGCCTGTCACATGACGAGGAGGTTTGTAAGGAGCCAGCTGATAGGACTGCCAGCAGAAACACCTCCCACA
Organism: Mus pahari; assembly: GCF_900095145.1. Taxonomy (NCBI): domain Eukaryota; kingdom Metazoa; phylum Chordata; class Mammalia; order Rodentia; family Muridae; genus Mus; species Mus pahari. Next base: position 34,718,884 of record NC_034605.1, read on the forward strand.
TTAGTGACCTTTGTGGCCACCCTGCCATTACCTTTGATATATGTGACAAGGGATCCTCCATTGCTGCCCGGGAACCACCAGAACCTGATGCACCTTTTCCTTCCGTGGGATCTGTCACTGCCAACTCAGGGCAGGCAGGTCAATGGCAAGAAGCGATACTCCACTCTGTGGGCAAGGGTGCGATTATCCTTCAAGGATGGCAGAGCATCCACATTGGAGTGAGTGGTCCCTGGAGGCTGACTCAAGAACACTGTCGTCTCCTTCATTGTCAGTACCAGTTTAGAACATCCTTGGTGGATCTCAAAAGATGTACTTTTCTGAAAGGCCAGGCTATGGTCCAGCCCTGACATCTAGGCTTGTGGAAAAGGCTTCCCTTAACCTCACATGGTTAGGATACAGCCTCATGTGAGAATAAATGTCTTGGAGACAGGGATTCATCGGTGGGGTTGGCTATGTGGGGCAGTGCACACTCTGGCCATATGAAGAGGCTGCTGGGAACATGGGACAGGGACTTCCTTGTCCACTGAGGAAGTCCTAAGGAGTAGACAATAGACAATGGACTGGGATTTTGTAGATCCTCCGGTAGCAACTGGGCCAGAAAACTTGACCTTCAGGCCTATCTGTCGCCAGCCTGCCCAGGGCCATTTTGTCTTTCATGAGTCACAGATGACAGCATCTGTCATTGCCCAGGCCCAGGCTAAAGCTGAGTCTCTCTCCCAAGAGCTACAGTTGGTTTTGTGGTTTTGTTTGCTTTGCTGTTTTGGTTTGTTTTTGCCTGTCACAAAACTCCTGTGTCCCTTTCGTCCTTCATTTCTTTCTCCTCTCCCCGCTCTTCTCTTCCCATTGCCCTCTTTTCTCTTCCTTTTGATTTCCCCTTCCCTCTCATCTATCCTTTATCCGCTGTAATTTTTTTACCTATCCACCGAGCAAGCATTCATGCCATTGCCTCTGGACTGTTATGTCTTGAGAAGGCCGAGCCCCCCCCCCCGCCCCTTCCCCCGTCCCTCCCCCTTTCTCAATCGAGGCCCCGCCTCCTACAGTTTACCACCTCCCAAAATAGCACCACCAGCTGGGGGCCAAGTGCTAACCTGTGAGCCTGTGGGTGGGATTAAATATTTGTAACACTCCTCATTTCTTTGCTTCCGGTCTTTCTTCCCTCCCCCCTCATTCTTCTCATCCACCTTTCCTCCTTGGTAAGTGTTCTCCCTCCTCAGGGAGGAAGCCATTCACTACCCTGCTGCTGTGGACTGCTGTGAACTGCTGAGCCCTGTCCTCAAGCACTAAAAGTGCTTCCTCCTTCCTAGCACTTGGGTTCTAAATGTCCCCCACACAGTGCTGCTCTGTCCCCTGGAACTCTCTAGGCCACTGAATTCCTGGAATTGCTTGCCAACAGGCCGTGGCACGCATCGCCCTAGGTTTGAGGGTGTCCTCGTCCGTGTGCAGTCCACACTGTTGCAGGTGCCTCCTGCCTCTCAGCAGAGGCAGGGACTTGTCCCAAGATTCCTGAAGTCCTGGGACATGGGAGCTCCACAGTTCGGGTTCCTGTCTTCCTCCGTTGGTCATTAGTTTTCTTTTATCACACAGGGTGACATCAGCTTTGTCTAACGTTGCCTGTGAGGGTCCTGGCCTTCATGCTCCAGGCTCCTCTAGGCTCTGAAATATGCACAGCATTGTCAGTTTTGAAAGCTGCCCCTGTAGGGAACATGTCCAGCATGCACGTGGCTCTTTTATGTGCATCTCTGCCCTGTAAATCCGATTTTCTGGCACTCTGTGCAAATGAGCTGTAACCTGTATCTTTATGACGCAGTAAATATGCAGACCAAAAGAACGCGCACTTCCCAGGGAAAACCAAGGACATTTCACCCCATCTTCAAATATATGCACATGTACTTAAAAGGCTCTTTTAAGTGAGTTCAGTTGAGTGGTATACATATAATAAAATCCACTTGGTGAATTATAATGACCCAAAGTCAATATAGCTCAACTGTACTTCTCCGATTGGCCCTAGAGCCATTGTTTTTTTGTGCAAATAATGAGCTTCTACCTTAGTGTAGCCCTTCTACACCAGTAACTTCTCCCTGAGTGAAGAACCTGCCCTTGTCAGAGGCCCTTCTTGTGCTCATCCTCATGGCCCACAAGACCCATTTAGTGGTCAGGCTTCAGCTTTCTGCCAATGTCACCAATTTGATCACCCAGTGCTCCTGAAGTGACTCTGAAGAGTCAAGTTCTGTGGATTCTGGGTCACCATTGCTCCACAGAGTCATGGATATTTGGCTGTACCTATCACTGTCAGGAAGGACTGTTTACATACTCAGTGAGAGGATTCTGTAAGAGCAATGATTACTGGAAGAGTTCAAAGTGTATCAGTAGCGATGGCACTTATGTAATGGTGTGGGTAAGGGACATTCCTGGCATGTGTAGAGGATGCCTGCCATTCACACAGATTCGCTTACACCAAAGACGCTGCCTGGAGCCATAGGCAAATTGTCACCAGAAACAATATCCACCTCACTCATTGCTCTGGCATCTTCATGATGTCATCCAATGTCACTGGCTGCCTCTGTGCCACTGCAAGAAAGGGAGGCCAGGAACTTTCTGTAAGGACAAGCTGAGGCAGAGCAAGCCATACCCACACTCTTAACCCTATGAAGAGGCCAAGGGGGCCCACTCACAGAGCTTCTGGTGGCCCTTTTCCTCTGCTCCTCTTAAAAGGAGGACATTTACCTGAACCTCTATGACAGTCCTACCTCAGAAACTCAGGAGCTGTCCTCTAGCCAGTCTCTGCAGGCAGCTGCACTCCACATCCCTGTGATTGTTCTTCCTGGCCGTGGGTGGCCCCTCTCAACCCCTTCCTGACCTCTGCTCTCCTTTTCAGGCCCTGCTGATCTTATCTAACACCTAATCTCCCCCTTTCACTTAGAGAACTGCCAGCTCCAGGCACTTTCTATGAACTGATGTTTTCAAGAAACCTGCAAGAAACTTTGAGTTTCCTCCACCCAGTTTAACCTTTCCTTGGCTCTGGCTGTCCCTCCCTCCCGCTCCCAGCTCTCTCTCACCAGACTCAGCTTCAACTCCACCCATTCTCTTCTGAGAACCCATTATGGTCTTGACATGAAAAATGTACTCTGTTTAAAGCTTATGAAATCACACTGTATTTATGATTTTTTTTCCCCTGTTTGATGTAGTTAACCATTAGGCCAAGTAAAGCTATAACAGACTTACAGCTCATCTTATACAAACATTTCACTCACAAGTTTACATTCACTTGGGATTATTTTCCTGCCTCTACAAGACATCCTTTTCATGAGCCTGGGTGTTCTATAATGAATGTTCTTCACTCAGTGTTTGCACTTTCCACGGGTGGTGCTGATTCAGGAGCGGGGACTATTCTCATAGTCTTTATTCCTAATGGTATGTCCTCTGAGATTAGGGTTTGCCTGGTTATTAAGCTCGCAGTCTACCTATTTTAGTAAATGGAGACACTGCAGAAGCTCATTTGTAAATAATAAACATCTCTAGGGATCAGGGATCTATTCATTTGCCTGGCTTTATTGATCATGTGATTCAGATTGTTCTGGGCATATTTTAAGGATATGATAAGCACTTTTCACTCAGATGTAACTCCTTGGCAGCCTCATCTGGAATGTGTCCAGAAGCTCTGCAGACACACACACACACACACACACACACACACACACACACACACACACACACACACCACAGGTCATAGGGGTCCAGGCCAAGCTGGAAGTCTGCTTAGAGCTTTCAGCCCCTAAAGCTACCTTGAGAGATAAGCAAGCAGACATCTGAGAGCTGCCAAGCTGAACTGACTCACAGAGGACAAGCCAGGGCTATATATGCCTTCCAAGCTGACTTCAGACCCTGATATATCTGGAAGCAGTGTGAAACAGATAATGGTTATAACTTGTTTAAAAAAAAAAAAAAACATGTTTAAAGTCTTGACTATGAGGCCCACCCCCCACCCCACCCCCACCCCCACTCATGGAGATCGTGGGAGGTATGGACCAGTAGATGGCAGACAGTGAAAAAAAGTAGGTCATTGGGGCCATGCCCCTGAAGGCAGTGTTGGGACTTGGTCCTTTCCTGTCTCTTGCTTTTCTTCCTGGTGGCCATGAAATGAGCAGTTTCCTCTGCCGTACAGTCCTAAAGCGATAAGCTTCTTTACCAGAGACCCAAAAGCAAGAGAAGGGCTGACCATGGACCAAACTTCAAAACTATGAATCTAAACAGAGCTTTCTTCCTTTTGAGTTGTTTACTTCTGGTATTTTGTTACAGTGATACAACAGGGTACACAAGCTGAGGGCTTAGTTACCATTAGGGTGATATTTGAAGGTGAGACCTTTAGAAAATAATTCCTGCATAGATGGGGCTGATGACTTTACCAAGGAAGTCCAGGGAAGTAGGGTGTTTTTTTGTTTGTTTGTTTATTTCCATATGTGGTCAGAACAGGATGAAAAAGAGAGCTTATCAGACATCAAACCTACTGCTACCTTTATCTTAGACTCCCAGACTCCAGAACTATGTGCAATACGTTTATGATGTTTAGATATCACCCAGAGTAAAGCATTTTGCTATAGCCAGTGGGTGGCTTGAGATAGTCTCTCTCCCTTTCAAGGAGGTGGTTCCAAGACTGTGCAGGGAATATGGCCTGCTGCTTTGAGGCCATGGAGGAACTGACACTGCCCCGCCCCCTTGAGACCTCCCAGGCCACCCACATCTTCTGCAAGGTGCATGGGTTGAAAAGACTTCCCAGGAGAGTAGCCCATACTGCACAACTGTCACACTCTGAGTCGATTCTAGAAGTGCTATAATCCATTTGGAATAGTGCCTGCTTGGGCTATGTTCTGGGTCCCTTCAGGAACAACCAAGGGCACATTGAAGGTTTAATGAAGCCACCCAGTGGCAGTGCGCCAGCGCCTCCCCCCCCCCTCCACCCAATGAAGATCTATAACTGAGCCATCTAAAGCAAGGAGATGAAACACATGGAAAGCTAGAGCACTGGTGACTCTCGCTACATTTAGAGTCACGCGGAATCTTTTTAATTGCTTATTTGATTAAATTTTTCACTGTTCAGTTCACCACCAGGGAGAGCAGACCCTGGCTCCACCCGACGACTTAATTACAGGCCGGCACAACAACTGCCTCTAAAATCTCTGATCTAGAAATTAATCTGAAGGCAGAAGACAGGACATAAATAAAAGAAGTAAACAGACCTGTAGTTGTCACATTTGTTTTCCTCTGGCCTGTTTACATTCTGTTTATGGCACTGCCATAAACCCACCCTTAATAACCCTTCATATCAAAGGCTAATGGAGCAGGCCAGTGTTACCCCAGCCAAGTTTGAAAGACTTCTCTGAATAAAGGCCCTGGAAGCCCTTTATGTGTAGTGTAAACCTTCAGTTTCCTCTTTTCTGCAAGATGATTTAAAAAGAAAGATTCTCTTGGGATGTGGCACATCTCTGAGGATGCTACCAGTTTCCTCACATACTGCTTTATAGATTGTCACTGTGCATGTATGGAGTGCTGGCCCGGTGCTGAAGGGAAGCTTGGAATTGACATCTTGAAGACCTTGTAGGCTTCCTAAGACAGGTCACAGATCATTCTAAGAGCAGATGAAGATGACCATTGTAGTAGGAGTATAAGCATCAGGGTCTGAGGGAACAGAAGAGAAGAGCAATTTGTTGATCTTGGTCATGGTAATTTTATTATTCACATGTGTATGAAAACTAAACACCACAAGGGGCTACCGAGACTTTCTGGAGAAAATGGTCTTGAGTTGTGACTCTGATGAGTTGACATCTTAAAGGAAGAACAGAGGGCAGCGAAGAGTTCCTTGGAGTTAGAGGAAGTACATACAGAAGCCATGGAGTAGCAAGAGAGCATCCTTCCACAAGGGCACAGAGACAGGAGACTGACAATATTTGGGGCATCAGTGTCTGAAACAAACCCATGAGTGAATCCATTAGACCCTAGCTCTCAGTTACTGAGCCAGGGAGGAGACTTGTGCACGTTCAGTGACCTGATCTGTACTTTATGTTGCTGGAAGTGGTTACTTAGCATTGAATGAGAGAGTTACCTGCTTTCCTTCAATGTTAGACCATTGCTTTAGTCACCAACACTGAAGGCGAGAACAGAAAACTACTCAAACCAATGTCCTGGATTGGAACCCCAGCTCCTGGAGATTTACCAGATGGGACTAGAACACACTGCTTCCTCACACTGCATCTCCTCTTCCTCATTTCGAAAGAAGGATACTGATAGCCTGGGACTGTGGTGAATACTACGAGGCAATGCAACTATGTGGCTATTCTTGGTTGTCAAGTTGACTATACCTGGAATTAACTAAAACACTGGTGAGAGTTGTTTTTTCTTAATTAAATCATTTGACGTGGGAAGACCCTTTAGAGAATCCTAACATAATAACTAAGAACTCAGAAGGAACTGGCACATGGTGAGTGAGATTCCCATTGCTCTCTGTGCCTCCCAGTACGGGACAATGGGACTAAGCCATGTCCTTATTCTGTCACTCGTTGACTACCTTCTCTGATTATGTCAGCTAGGTGGTGTTGACAGGAACCTCTGCTGGTTCTCATTCCTATATAGTCTGCCAGGCTGCCTCGCATGAGGAGAGTCTGAATTCTTAGAATTCCATAGAAGGCCAAGCACTGTGCATCTTTCAGAGACTGGCTTAACGGTCTTTCCTCAGCATCTAGAGAAGATTTGCTCCAGAGTTTCCCAGGATAGCATATAAAGTGGCACCTCGTTTGTATGTAAACCATGTTCATCTTTTTGTGAACATGCCATCATGTTTCGAATTGCTGATATAGTGTAAGGCATGTGTGAAGGTTGTTATACTGTTTTGTTTAAGAAATAATGCCAACGACAAGTGGACTTGTTAAGTACAGATGCAGCCATTGCACATGTAAACTAGGCAGCACATGACCCAGAGTTGTTAAATCCACAGATAGGGAGTTCAGGGACTTAAGGGCTGGCAACATTTTACAAAGCAGACGTGATAGTGTTAGCTTGGACTCAGTGCAGAACAAGTCAACCAGTGATGTGGTAGATGCCCGAGACCCACAGAGATTGGACAGGGGCCTTTGAGTAACTGTTCTGAGCAATTTGCTTTAAGCTTCTTTGGGAGAGTCTGTGCCAACAGTGAGGGTTAACCATATGCTTTTGTAATCTAGTACCAGGAGTCTTCGCTACTAACAGTGTGACCTTGGGCAGTTTATGTGGTCTCTCTGAGACTTAATTCTCACTTGGAAAAGAGAGATATACAAAGGACATATATATATATATATATATATATATATATATATATATATATATATATGCATGTATGTATTATATATGTATATATCACATATGATACATATATGTTGTGGTAAGAAATCAAATAGTACTGGAAGGTACCTAGCAAATTATTTTCACATAATTAATGTTAAATAAATATCAAACACTGAAAATAATAACATTCTTAATATTAGTGAATGTTATGAGAAAAATAGAAACATAATTATATGCTTTTTCTCTAATAAAAAAATCATTAGTCGTACAGAGTAGAACAAAAAAAGACATTACAGAATCAACAAAAACCCTAAATTCTGGAAAGAATTCCAACTATAGAAGAATGCATATCTATTTTTCTTTTATTCTTAAAGTACTTATTTCATCCTCCTGTGATGGCTCTATGAAAACAAAGATTTAAAACCCCTGCTGTTAGGTTACAAGGGAAAAGTGAGCCACCCTTAAAAGCTGGCACAGAAAAGCTGACTTAGATGGTCACAAGACTTCTGTTAGGTGCCATAGAACATCACACACCCACACCTCAAGCATGATCATGACCCTAGTGACAGGTGACTTAAGAAAGAAACCTGCCCTAGTAAGAAATCGCCTGGCCTTACTTTGTGGATGAAACCCCAAAGAACTCTGCGCCTTGGAATTTCTTTCTTTCTTTCTTTCTTTCTTTCTTTCTTTCTTTCTTTCTTTCTTTCTTTCTTTCTTTCTTTCTTTCTTTTTCAAATTTTTATTATATATTTTCTTCATTTACATTTCAAATGATATCCTGAAAGTCCCCTATACCCTTCCCACGCCCTGCTCACCTACCCACCCACTCCCACTTCTTGGCCCTGGTGTTCTCCTGTACTGGAGCATATAAAGTTTGCAAGATCAAGGGGCCTCTCTTCCCAATGATGGCCAACTAGGCCATCCTCTGCTACATATGCAGCTAGAGATACGAGCTCTGGGGGTACTGATTAGTTCATATTGTTGTTCCACCTATAGGGTTACAGACCCCTTCAGCTCCTTGGGTACTTTCTCTAGCTCCTCCACTAGGGGCCCTGTGTTCTATCCAGTAGATGACTGTGAGCATCCACTTCTGTATTTTCCAGGCACACAGAGTCCTTTCAGCAAAATCTTGCTGGCATATGCAATAGTGTCTCGGTTTGGTGGCTGATTATAAGATGGATCCCCGGGTGGGGAAGTCTCTGGATGGTCCATCCTTTCATCTTAGCTCTAAACGTTTTCTCTGTAACTCCTTCCATGGGTATTTTGTTCCCTATTCTAAGGAAGAATGAAGTATCCACATGTTGGTCCTCCTTCTTCTTGATTTTCTTGGGTTTTGCAAATTGTATCTTGGGTGTTCTAAGTTTCTGGGCTAATATCCACTTATCAGTGAGTGCATATCAAGTGAGTTCTTTTGTGATTGGGTTACCTCACTCAGGATGATATCCGCCAGATACATCCATTTGCCCAGAATTTCATAAATTCATTGTTTTCAATAGCTGAATAGTACTCCATTGTGTAAATGAACCACATTTTCTGTATCCATTCCTCTGTTGAGGGACATCTGGGTTCTTTCCAGCTTCTGGCTATTATAATAAGGCTGTTATGAACATAGTGGAGCATGTGTCCTTATTACCAGTTGGAACATCTTCTGGGTATATGCCCAGAAGAGGTATTGCTGGATCTTCTGGTAGTACTATGTCCAATTTTCTGAGGAACTGCCAGACTGATTTCCAAAGTGACTGTACAAGCTTGCAATCCCACCAGCAATGGAGGAGTGTTCCTCTTTCTCCACATCCTCGCCAGCATCTGCTGTCCCCTGAATTTTTGATCTTAGCCATTCTGACTGGTGTGAGGTGAAATCTCAGGGTTGTTTCAATTTGCATTTCTAGGATGATTAAGGACGTTGAACATTTTTTTCAAGTGCTTCTCAGCCCATCAGTATTCCTCAGTTGAGAATTCTTTGTTTAGTTCTGTGCCCCATTTTTAATGGGGTTATTTGAATTTCTGCAGTCCAGCTTCTTGAACTCTTTGTATATATATTGGATATTAGTCCCCTAACAGGTTTAGGATTGGTAAAAATCCTTTCCCAATCTGTTGGTGGTCTTTTTGTCTTATTGACAGTGTCTTTTGCCTTACAGAAGCTTTGCAATTTTATGAGGTCACATTTGTCAATTCCTGATCTTACAGCACAAGCCATTGCTCTTCTGCTTAGGAATTTTTCCCTTGTTTCCATATCTTTGAGGCTTTCCCCTCACTTTCTCCTCTATATATTTCAGAGTCTCTGGTTTTATGTGGAGGTCTTTGATCCACTTAGACTTGAGCTTTGTACAAGGAGATAAGAATGGATCAATTCTCATTCTTCTACATGATAGCTGCCAGTTGTGCCAGCACCATTTGTTGAAAATGCTGTCTTTTTTCCATTGGATGGTTTTAGTTCCCTTGTCAAATATCAAGTAACCATAGGTGTATGGGTTCATTTCTGGGTCTTCAATTCTATTCCATTGATCTACCTATCTGTTGCTGTACTAGTACCATGCAGTTGTTGTTGTTGTTGTTGTTGTTGTTTTAATCACAATTGTTCTATAATATAGCTTGAGATCAGGCATGGTGATTCCACCAGAGGTTCCTGTATTGTTGAGAATAGTTTTTGTTATCCTAGGTTTTTTGTTACTCCAGATGAATTTGCAAATTGCCCTTTCTAACTCAGTGAACTATTGAGTTGGTATTTTTGATGGAGATTTCATCGAATCTGTAGATTGCTTTTGGCAGGCTAGCCATTTTTACTATATTAATCCTACCAACCCATGAGCATGGGAGATCTTTCCATCTTCTGAGATCTTCTTAAATTTCTTTCTTCAGAGACTTGAAGTTCTTGTCATATAGACCTTTCACTTCCTTAGTTAGAGTCATACCAAGGTATTTTATATTATTTGTGACTATTGTGAAGGGTGTTGTTTCCCTAATTTCTTTCTCATCCATGCAAACTGAATCCAAGAACACATCAAAACGATCATCCATCATGATCAAGTAGGCTTCATCCCAGGGATGCAGGGATGGTTTAATATATGGAAATCCATCAACATAATCCACTATATAAACAAACTCAAAGACAAAAACCACATGATCATCTCGTTAGCTGCTGAGAAAGCATTTGACANAATCCAACACCCCTTCACGATAAAAGTCTTGGTAAATTCAGGAATTCAAGGCCCATACCTAAACATAATAAAAGCAATGTACAGCAAACAACAGTATACAATAGCCAACATCAAACTAAATGGAGAGAAACTTGAAGCAATCCCACAAAATCAGGGACTAGACAAGGCTGCCCACTTTCTCCCTACGTATTCAATATAGTACTTGAAGTACTGTCCAGAGAATTAGACAACAACAGGAGATCAAGGGCATACAAATTGGAAAGGAAGAAATCAAACTTTCACTATTTGCAGATGATATGATAGTATATATAAGTGACCCTAAAAAATTCCACCAGAGAACTCCTAAACCTGATAAACAGCTTCAGTGCAGTAGCTGTATATAAATTAACTCAAACAAATCAGTGGCCTTTCTCTACACAAAGGGATTTTTAATTATCCTTCCCAGAAAGTCATGAGTGGGGTGTGTGTGTGTGTGTGTGTGTGTGTGTGTGTGTGTGTGTGTGTGATGATATGGTTTCCGCTAAGTGTTCCTACCTGTGCATGCAGAGCTGTGCCCCATTCTGTTTCAGTAACAGGCTCCAATAATAATCACAAACATTTTATACATCAGGCTAATGCATGTGATCTATTTCCTGGCTTTCCCCAAGAAATTCCACTCCAAACACATTTAAAATGGAAAGAACAAATATGTTCCTTGGGTTGCCATTGAAAGTATGAGATTGATTTAAGAAGTCCATATTCCCTGCAAGTGTAGGGATCATGTGAATCACACTGACATCCAGCATCATGAGGCCGTTTGCAGTACTGTTTAGGGAGTACCACACTGAGGCTGTTAGCCTGCTGTGGTCCTCCAAGCAAGCACCACTACTCAGGCTTCATTGCAGATCTGTCTGTGCCAGTTAGATTCTAACGCATATACATTGCCAAGAAAACAAACCTCTGTTCAAGCTCACAACTAGGGCAGCTCCCACACTGACATAAAAACCTTTTAAATCTAGCAGTATTAGCTACTTACTACCTGAGCCCTGCACACCAGTAACAGGCTAGTCACTCACGACCGTGCCTCACAGTACGTGGGAGTGTATGCTTGTAAGTTTGAATAACTCATGTGTGTCATTCAGCATCAAAGATGTTTACAATAAAAAAAGAAAGAACTCCAAGATTACTTGGACAAAATTTTATTCACTTTAGAAATAAGGAAATTGAACTGGAATAAAAACTCCATCTGTACCTTACCTGAGTCTACATCATCTTGGATTAGAAGCTGAACTACCCTTAGCATCATTTTACTGACTAAGCAATTTTGGGGTGTCTTCTGTATGATGATGCCTTGCTAGGCTCCATGAACATGGCTCTAGGGCCAGTACCTGCTTTTAAGCATCCAGAGAGCACAGTGAAGAAGAGGCATTAGTAGATGGGTGTCCAGCCTGCACCTTGCCAGAGGTCTCAAGGGGAAGAGAAGATATGGTGCTGAAAGTCTTGGAAAAAAGACTCCTCAGGTGGGTTTTGCAAGTGTATATGAATACTCCTTTCATGCTATCCCCACACACTCAGCCAAGATATGAAATTAGAAGCAATTTTTAATCTCATTAGGTAGCAGGAAAGGATAGACAGAGACAAGGGCCACCTGCAGGGCCTGGAAGACACAGCTGTTCAGGAGAATCAGGACACACAGACCCTGGTTAGATGACTCACAGCCATGACATGTGTGACGGTCATGTACCCAGAGAAGCATATCTAGTGTGCTGCTGGACCCCTTGAGACTCACTTCTTGACTCTGGGGTACCAAATCCCCATTTGTTCAATGCAGCGCATCATGGGGCAGCAGAGTGGGTAGCTCTGGTCTGCATGAGGAGCTGAGGTCTTTTTCCAAAGACAGGGAACTATCTATGCAAGGAGCTACGGTCAAAGCTGAAGAATCCAAGTTGCTGCTGGAAAGATTCTAATTCCTCTCATCTGAGTTAGTGCTCCCTGCCAAGGCACCTGCAGCAGGAAACTGGTTTGTACCTGTTGGATTTTTCAGGCCAAAGTAACTTGAATGATGGTGTGACACTAAAATGAGTTTAGTGTCAACAGGAAATGATAAAGAACAGACCTCCAAAACAAGGGGCTTATGAAGAAGAGTAGCAGTGTCTGCTCCCCAGTGAGTGATGTGAGTTTCCAGTGGTGCAGAGGAGCCAGGAATTTTAAAGGCAAAATGCACAGGTTCCAGGAGTTGTGAGGAAACACCTTTGGCTACAAGGACCCATTTTACAGGGTGAGATGTGTCAGACCATAGCTGGACTGACAGTTGCTAAATAGATCTCTCGGCAGGTGTATCCGTGCAGTAAGGATGTGTTCTAGCAGTTTCTTATGATGGTTCTTGATATCCGGTACACATACAGGGTGTGACCTTCATGATTTAGAGATTAGCCTAACAAAGGAAATGGGGAATATATAAATGACTCACACAATACAGAAAGAGCTGGGATCAGGTGAGCTTTGAACTTCAGCAATCCAGAACTCAGCACATTTATTTTATATATCAGAAACGGTGCAGTTTTACTTAATCTCCATAGAGGAGCAGTGTCGGGCTGTAAACTTCCATTTGGGGGCCTTCATTATCAACATCCCACGTGGACCAGGGGAAGGCCTTGCCATTTCATTGAGCCTGAGGCAGAAGGGTCTTTGACATGGCCATGCTCACATCAACAACACACATTCATTAAGGACATCTTCCATTCCCTAACCAGACATAAGACCTTCCTCATGCATTCTTGCTTTATTTCATTTTATTAACTTGATACTGTTGTGTGGCTGTGGCTGTATTCACAGAGACGGTTCTCCCAGGGCCATTAGCAGTGCCCGAATCGGTTCCTGTCCAAGCTCACCCCTTTCTAGAAGGTTGCATGCAGTGCCTGTAGTGTCTCGAGTCTAGTGTCTGCCATTTGTTTTCTTCCCCCCGTGACCTGCTGCCACAGTGGCTGGCTGGATTCAGGGTTTTAATGGAAAGATAGTTATGTGTATAAGGAGGTCATAGCCCAAGGCCCCTCTGCTAGCTCCTCACATCTTGGAATAAAGAGGAGCCTGAATCTTATTATATTTTCACACAGAAGCAAAACCTTATTGGATCATGTATCAAGTAATAATAACCACTTGATGAGAACCTATAATTGTTTTATTTAGTTTATAATCCTTTCAAATATCCAGAGGCTCATCATAATACCCCTATTAAAGATGTGTAGGCACTGTGAAAAGTTAAACCAATTCTTTCAGAGCATAGAAGCAAGCAGGCAGCAGAACTTGAATTCAACAATCCAAAGCATCTTGCCCTGTCATCGTCTTACTGAAGGTGTGTTAAAAATCAGAGGAGTCGGGGCTGGGCAGACAAGGACAAAGCAGGGTCAGTTGATAAAAAGTGAGCTGTTCTGAGGACCCAACTAAATTCCTGGCAAGTGTTACAGCCTTCCTGTAATTCCAGGACAGAGAAAGGGATCACTGGAGCAAGCTGACCAGTTATCCAGTGTTTGGTGAACCCTGGGGATAGCATGAAAGGAGTATTCACGATTTCCATTTGTCTTTTCTTATAACCATAGCTCCCACCAACAACCCCAAGGTGTGGATAGCTAACCCATACTCAATAGTCAAATGAGGATATGGAGAAAGACTAGCTGAGTGGGTCCATAGACCCAGAGACTCTCTGGAAGCCAAATACAAGCCAGCCTCCTGTATGACTTTACCCCATTGAGCCTCGCTATACCGAGATAGACAAAATGAGGCTGTGGGTCTGTGATTGCCTGTCAACTCAGTCCCTGTGTCCAACAGTCTGAAACACCTTGTAAGTCTTTGTAAGTCTTTCCCTTGATGGTAGTCATGAGACTAAGTGCCAGGGACCCTGTAGGGAAGGACTAAGAGAATCGTTACACCCTGCCCATGGTGATGTGGACTCCTTCCTTCAGAGGCAAACCTTAGTAGGGTCTGTCGAGTCCAGAATGGACTAGATGGGGAACCAAACTGAACTTGAGGTGATGGCTCGCTGTAGAGATGGTCTGCTCTCTGTTCCTGTTCTTCCCTTTTGAAGCTCCTGTTCTAAATGCTCATCAGCATCTTTGTTGGTGGCTTGTCTCTGTCTTCTGATATTCATCTGTTATCGGCCACTTCTGATGTTTTCTGTGGGCCTATTGCCCCCAAGCCCCTCTACTTTGCTGTTCCTCACTGGGACTGTGACCTCTTGGTCTCTTTCAGTCAGCCCCAGCTTAAAGAGAGGGCTCTTGGCCTTACTGGTCACCAAGTCCTAGAAAGAGGTCCTACAAATGACACTGGGATTTCACTTTAGTAGTTCATTGCTTCTGAGATCTGTGTTGATTCCCCTCCCCTGACCAACCCCATACATGAGTCTGATGTTTAAAGGATTTTTTTCCAAGATATTTTGTGTTTTCATGTGACTTCTTGATACATTCTTAGTGTTTGTTAACCCTCACCCTGTACCTCAGCTCCATCCCCATTTACACATTGCCATTTCCAAGATGCCCACCCTCTGCTTTCATATCTCACGTGGTCTGCCATCTCCACAGACCTATAGGAGTCTGACTCATGCTCACATACATGCCTGTCGCAGCCCCTTTCGCCCTTCCAGGTCTCTACCGATATCCCAAATTTAACTGACAAATATAAAACTTTAATGCTATGACCTCCCTATGAAAGAGAACATGCTGAGTTAGACTGTGAGGCCTGGGTTACCCAGCTCCGTATAATGTAACTAGAAAAAAATTCTCTCCCATTCTGTGGATTATGTCATCACTATGCTGACAGAATTTCAGTCTCCTGAGATCTTTTTGTCATTTGTTGGTTTTATTTTCTACACTATTGGATCCTATTCAGAAGTCCTTGCCTGTGGCTCTCTGTTAAAGTCTACTCACAACCTTGTCCATCAGTCCTTTCAAAGGAATGGGTCTTGTGTTGAGGTCCTTGACACATTCGGAATTGAGGGTTTTTGCTAGATGAGAGATAAGGATCTAGTTTCACTCTTTTTAAAAGTGTTTGAATATTTTTTTTAAAGACTAGGGGACTTTCAAAGCTACTTATATTTTATATTGTGATAATAATGTGAGATCTTGGGGATAAATAATAAGCAAAGGCTATGGCTTAATAGTACTGTATCAGTGTGTGAGATTGCATGGGGTGCAGTGTTCTGGTTGTAATAGTTGTTATTGTTTTGGATTTTTTTTTTTGGTCATCTTTACACAAGCTACAGTTATTTTTGGAAAAGGAACCTTAATGGAAAAAGAATGACTTAGACAGATTGCCCACAGGCAAGTCTGTGAGGCATGTTCTTAATGATTGATATAGAAGTGCCTAGCCCACAGTGAGTGGTGTCACCCCCTAGGCTCATGGTCCTGGGTGATATAAGAAAGCAGGTTGAGCACTCCATGAGGAACAAGCCTGTAACCGTCCCTCCTCTCCATGGCCTCTGCTTCCGTTCTTGAGATGAGTTTCTTGCCCTTACTTCCTTTAGTGATCTATTCTGACCTGAGATTCACAAGATGAAATAAACTCTTTCCTTCCCAAGTTGCTGTCGGTCATGATGTTTTATCACAGTAACATAACCAAGCTAAGAAAGAAGGCTACTGACGTGATGAGTTAATTTTGTATTCTGCCACTTTTCTGAAAGTGTTTATTTGTTCTAAGAGCTTTTTGGTGGGGACCTTGTATATAATAGAATAATTGTCACCTGCTAACAGGGATACTTTCAGTT
>NC_034605.1:34735148-34745148 GCF_900095145.1 Mus pahari
TAGCTCTGGCTGTCCTAGAACTCACTTTGTAGACCAGGCTGGCCTTGAACTCAGAAATCTGCCTGCCTCTGCTTCCCAAGTGCTGGGATTAAAGGCATGCACCACCACCACCCGGCTCAGTTCTTTTTAAATCCCCCTTATTCCCCCCCCCTTTTTTTGTCTCATTGCTCTTAGACTTAAGTGCTGTCTGAACAAGACTACATAAAGTGTTCCTCATCTTAGGGGGAATGCTTCCATCTTTTTCTGATTAATATGATGTTGGTTATGGGTTTTTCACATGAGAGCTTTGTTATGCTGAGGTATGGTCCCTCAATTTCTTTTCTTTCTATGGCTTTCATTGCAAAGGACATTTGATTTTGTCAATGGCCTTTTCTATTTCCATGAAGATGATCAAGTGATTTTGTCTTGGAGTCCACTCACATGACGATCTCACTTACTTATTTACATATGCTGGATCATCCCTGCATCTTTATAATGAAGCCAAACTGTTCATGATGAATGATCTTTATGATGTGATTTTGAATGCAGTTTGAAAGTATTTTACTGAGAATTTTTGCATCTATGTTAACTAGGGAAATTTGTCTACAACTTTATTTTTTTGTTGCTGGTTTTGCTTTTTTGTTTGTTTGTTTTTTAATATGCTTTTGGTATGAGGGTAATATTGCTTTGTAAAAAGAGCCTGGAAGCACACCTTACCCACGGTGAGCTCTCCTGATGGCGGCCTGCCTTGTATCCAGCGATCATAGCTTTTTAGGGCTGTACAGAACATGCAATCTTTATTATGACACAATATGAATAAACCACAGAGTCAAGTTCATGGAGTTAAAGTTGGAGATGCCAGGAGCCTGCTGTGGAATGGTGTGCCTTTACTACAATTTCTGCAGGGGACAAGGACAGGCCGGTGCTTTCATGAATCGCGGTGGTGGTTGTGTTCATTAGTAGCAAGCACTAATGAAAAGTTAAGGTCCCACTGTAAAATGTGGTGCATGACCTGTTTAATATACGAAGTGTGATGGCTGGATGCCTAGTGACGTGCATGGGGAAACATAAATACACAGTCAACTAAATTAAACAGCTACCTGTGACTATTTGAAAATATACTTCCCCGAGAGCCACTCTAAGTTCTCACTTTTATCAGACTTTTTATAAAAATTCTTCCAGGTGGAAGTCATCGTAATACAGCTATGCACTGTAGCTCTTTCCTGACAAAGGATGCTGCCAAGGCTGCTTCTGGGATCTGTTATTAAATCCTTATTAAATTATTGTTTAATTGCAGGTGTGTTTTTTCTAACTTGATTTTGTTTACCCATTTTTTAAAAAATTAAGTCTAATTGTGTGTATCTGTATTTTCTTTTTTTTTTTTTTATAGGCTCACAGCACCTTTAAAAAACATGCTAAGTAGAAAAGCATGCTAAGAAGGAAACATGGTTTAGATTAAGAGAAAATAAACACAGCTTTTTTGATTGTAAGAGAAAAGATTCCTATGATGATGGACACCCGGGCTCTGATCCCCATCCACATTGAATGCTAACCAACACCCACCATGTCTGGCACTGTCCATAATGTCAGTTAGCACAGTGTCTTTCTTGGGTTTTACTTGTTACTCCAGCAACAACTAAGGTAACACCTGGATGCCTTTTGGGGGGACCAACTAGACAGATGTGCTGGGACACTGGCTTCTGAATCTAAAAGTACTCATGTGTGAGATGTCCTTGTTTTCATCCTTGAACAGAAATGCTTACCACTGAAATTGCCCAATAGCCAGTATGATACCTGGAAGGTAGAGTACCAATCAATGGTGCCTACATCTGTCTACTGTCGGCTCGGTGTAAACACAGCCACACAAATCTACCCTCTAGCATGCATGCGCGTGTGCGCATACACACACACACACACACACACACACACACACACACAGGGGGGAGGGAGGGAAAGGGGGGGAGAAGGAGGGAGCAAGGGAGGGGAAGAGAACATGCCTAGCACTAGGAACAATAATGCAGTCAAGAGATGAAACATGAGGTAGATGTGGGTGATGCTGAGCTCATATAGCAAACTGTTCCCCAGGAAGCATATTACAAGGAGCATGCCATAAAATAGCAATCAAAAGCGCAGTCCAGTAAAGTCACATGAGTATTGCCGTGGTTTGCCTCCTGAATCAAGCAGTACACCCCTGTTAACAGCCTGTACTTTTGGATGCTCGGCAGCACAGTGAGTCTGCGTATGCCAGTGCCACTACCACTCCATTATAAACTAAGGATCACTATTTTATCTGTGGTCTTCCCTCTGACTGCAGCATTATCGTGACAGAACCTTCCCCTCTATCATTTTGTGTTATGAGAACTCCGGTATTCAGAGCACAGACTCAGGGCTGGAGAGATGCCTCAAAGACTAAGAGCACTGGCTGTTCTTCCAGAGGTCCTGAGTTCAATTCTCAGCAACCACATGGTGGCTCGAATCTATTATGGGACTGGATACGATGACCTCTGCTGCTGTGTCTGAAGACAGTGACGGTGTACTCACATACATAAAAAGAAAGAAATCTCAAAAGATAAAAATAAAAAGCACAAATTCAGTACGATGAGTCATATCCCCAGAGACCCCCCCCCCCCCAACCAGAACAGGAGCTTTCAGACAATGGAACTGCGGCAGAGCTTCTTCTCTACCACGTGAGGTCCGGCTTTCTGTTACTGGGATGCATCAGCTTACAGAGAGGGAAGGCTTATCTTGGTTCATGCTTTGGAGGGTTCAGATCATGGCTTCCTGGCTTGAGTGCTTTTCAGCCTTTGATATGTGCACTGCAGGGACGAAAATGAGATGTTCATTATCCTTTCCTGATGCAGAGTAATGTGATAGTTGATATCCCGAAATGTAATGGTTTGGTTACTCATCACGGCAGGATCGTGTGGTAGAGGAAGTTGCTTACTTCGTGGAATCTGGGAAGCAGAAAGGGAGAGGCTGTGGTCCCAGTATTCCTCTCGAGAGCATCAGACTTGGTTCTAATAGGCCCATCTCAAGGCACGACTGCCTTGGGACCAAGCCCTCCACAACTGTGACTGTGTGGCACTTTGTTAGCATTCTGTCTGAACCCCACCCCACAATTACCTGGCAACATCCAGGTAGATAGGCCTGACCCACTATAAAAGGGGCTGCTTGCCCCCTCCTAACTCCCTTGTTCTCTTGTTCTCTTGCTCTCTTGTTCTCTCTTGCCCTCTTGGGCTTTTCCCTCCCCCCTCCCTTCTCTATTCCCTTCCTCCCTCTCTCCACATGTTCATGGGGGGGGGCTCTACTTCTTTACTCTCTCCCTCTCTCTGCCTTTACTACCCTCTTAACTCCCCTCCCCCATGCCCTGCATAAACTCCATTCTATACTATACTGTCATCATCCTGTGGCTGGTCCCTCAGGGGGAAGGGATGCCTCAGCACTGCCTGCCAAGACACCCCCTTCCCCCACACCACACCACACCACACCCTCATAGAACATACCCCCTCTCTCTTTATCTTTTTTAGAAACACATCACACTTTGAGATCCAAAGTGTAGCAAGGACTCCATTTTGTCATCACAACTGTCCTGGAAAAATCTGTGTCACTCCTTCCTTTCAGCGTCTCGAAAGTCGATGCTCAGCAAGCTTCTGAGACAGACTTCAGGGCAGAGCCTTCCCCTCGTTATCTAGCTTCAGGACTGGTGACAGTGGGGTCAGTGGGATTGACAGAGTTTCCCTTTAGCCTAGATGAATCAGTACCACTCCTCTAGTACATTTCCTTGTGAACCTCTATTTCGTTGGCTGATAAAACACGCAAGTCTTTCTGCAGTGATTCCTGAAGCAGGCAGGAGTCCCGGTAAAAAGCATATGAAGGTCCCCATCTGGGCGGAGCCTGCTGCAGCCTCCTCCCCACCACCCGCGAGTACCACCTGACTGGGGCAAGGCGGGCAAGGGCACTTCCTCTGCTGAACACCTGTCCAAGGCTGGACAAAACACCACAGCCTGCTCCTTTGTTCCTCTTTGCACAGCTGATGAAGCTTGGAGTTTTCAAAAGAACTGCTTCCTAAAACATCACTGTGGGAAAACAATACCGGAACAAAGAAAAGACCAAAAGGGAAAAGCCGCCTTCAAAGTTCTAAGGTCCAAGCCCACAATGGCTCACACTTCCCCCAAGTATGTAGACTTGTTTGGCTTCCTGGCCTTCCAAGTCCCTCTGCTTTGACTCCTGCACCTTTTTTCCTTGACACACCTGTCTTTGTCTCCTCTTGCCACAAAAGAAGTGAAAGGCTGGTGTCACTTCGTAAGAACAGCCACCCCCGGCCCTGTGGAGGCTGCCTCGTGAGGAACAGGAAGCCACTGGGTCTGCATTGAGCTCCCTTTCTCTGGGGTAAGAGGTGTAGGGCCCTGGACCAAGGAGCAGAGATTCAGGGCAGGGCTCTGCATCTGTAACTGCCAGACGTCCTGGGCTATACAACAGCAAGATGGAAACCTGAAGGACATCATGAAATGGCACTTAGGGAGTCCTGAACAGTCTGGTCCATGGAAAGCTGAACTTGGCATGAGCTACTGTTGTCTCTGCAATGGGCAGCTGGAGCCCACGAAGCAGGTGCAGAGCCTGGTGACAGGTGAATGAATTTTGGATGCGCACAGCTCTGGGAATGCCATGACATCATGAACAAGAGCTTTGTTCTTGCCACTCAGGTCTCTGGCCAAACCTGTGGGTGCACTCACAGGGTCCTAGGCTTTGGCTGGCCTGACACACCTGCAGAACCATAAGGCAGAAAAGCCAAGAGGAGCTGAATGAAGAACGAGGAGGGGGACTGGGCTGGCTCGCCCACAGCACATGGAGTTGAAGGTGTCAGGCAGGCGTCAGGTAGGTGCAGGGCATCACGGAAAGGCTGAGAAATGGGGTACCATGCATGTGGGCTTTGCTTTGAGCCCAAAGAACCCAAAGCCTAACAGCCCAGATGAATGGGGTATCTTTCCAGGGAGCCTCTCATGGTCTCTGCCTTCTCTCACTACTTCAACTTTTTTTCTTCCACAATCTGTTTCACCTCTTCTGTCTCTTCTTAATTACAAAATAAAGTAGTAGTGGAACTCGGGGACAGGGGTTCACACTGTAAACCCAGTACCCAACAGGCTGAGGCAGGCGAACTGCAAATTCAAGGCCAGCCTAGAGTACATAGTGAAACCCTGCCTCAAAACTTTAAACCCAAAACAAAACAAATAACATCACTTGCTGAACAAGCAGGAGAACCTGAGTTCGATACCCAGCACTGATGAGAAAAGTCGGGTGTGGCCATCTGTGCCTGTAGCAGTCTGCATGAGACGCCGTCAGGATTGCAAGAAGCTTGCTTGCAGAGTACCAGCTTGTCCAAAATTCGCCAGCTCCATGGTGAGAGATGCAACTCAAGAGGATGAGGTGGACAGTGATAAAGTAGAATAGCCACACCCTCCCTCTCTGTCCTCTGTGTACCCACACCCAATATGCATGCACATGCACAGAAAAAGAGAGAGAGAGAGAGAGAGAGAGAGAGAGAGAGAGAGAGAGAGAGAGAGAGAGAGAGAGAGAACAAATACAAAACAAATACAGAGGGGCAGGGATAAAGAATGTCTGTACCAAGGATTATGAAAGATGTCTTTCAGAGTCGGTTTGATCAGCTCAGAGCAGTCTCTGGTTACCACCACCTCTCAGCACTCCCTTCGGCGCCACCCTTTCAATACCAGGTGGTTTTGCTGGAAGTAAGTCAGTTGAGTTACCTGAGGCAGCACGTGGTTTTAAGACTTTCAGATGTCATGTTTAGGAGCAGGTGTGTGACCCACAGAGACCTATGGAAGAAGGAGTCAATTCCAATCTGGGGTTAGCCATCTGGAAAGGCAGTCTTTGTCTCCTGGAGTTAAATGTGATTCAGTCAACCTCTGAGGACCACCAGGAGAGGACCCCATGAGAGTTAGGGCAACCCAGAGAGGTAGCCGACCCAGAGCTAAGAAACAGAGAAACCACTTCACCAACACTTTGCTCAGGGCCCCGGGTGAATTTCATTTGAAGTCAGATCTGCTTCTGGGCTGTTCTATGGAAGACAATAGCCTGTTCATATTTTCGACTGTTTGCCGAGGTGCCAAATGAAAGGGCTCTTTGTGGATATTACATATAATTACAGGGCAAGTCAAATGTATTTATTTAGGAAGATCAAATAAAATCTGTCAACTTAAAAAATGTAACAAATTCTGGTGATAAATAATCAAGAAATGAAAAAGTTTAAAAACAGAGAGAATTATAGTTATGTAAGAGAACATAAACACTAGTTAGCTCTTCACAGAATAAAAGTAATTACAATCAGATGTCCATAATAGAGAGTGGAAAGATGCCCAGAGAAAAATGTAAGTGTTCTTATGTCCTCCTGGGTCATTCTGGAAAACCAGGAGAAGTTGTAATTAATTGTTGCAACTTTATTTGAAAGTCCACACCACAAATTACTTAAGTTAATGAGGAACCAGGAATCTGTTTTCAAATCATAAAATTTGAAATGTATTTTAATGTCAACTTTCCCCTCCAGGTTATAGCCTATTTATTTTCAGTTATATGGAATTGAAACTCCTGATACATACAGATAATTAGTTGCAATATGCATTTAAATTAGAAGCTAGCTTTTGGAATTAAAGCCAGTTCTTATCATGGTGAAATACTTAATTCTGAAGTACAAGATTTATTGCTCATGCTTTCAAAAATTGGGTTCAAATCTCAGCATGGTAAAAAAAAAAAAAAAAGTCATGTTTGCACTGGGGTGCAGCTCCACACTTTCTCCCCTCATTTGTTGAAGTAGCTCTAGTCCTTGCCCAGTGACAGGGCATCATAGAATTTTAATGAACTAATGAGTTCTTGCTGGATTAACCTTCACTTTTGTTTTATGTTTTTTCCTTTGAATTTATTCAACTCTTTAACTCCTGGCAAGCTACAAACAAACAAACAAAACCTGAAATCAGTGTGGATTTCAGAAGCTAGCAGAGTCTCTGAAACATATATCAGGTGTAAGACTACTTTTTGTTCAACGGGATCTGGATAGTGCCCACTTACCATGGAGTGAATAACTAAGGTGTTTATGAGTTGCTCCACAACCATAAGTAGACAAATGTACAGTTAAGAGGGAATCAAAGAACAGGTTCTTCAGCCAATTGATATGAGTATTATTGGGTAGAAAATGTCTTTCATAAACTCCTAATATACCAGTTATTTCTTTCTGCACGACAGAACATCACTGAACCATACCATAGATACCCACTTTCTTACAGTTCTGAAGACGCAAGCTCAATGTATAAGGTCAACTCACCTCACCCACTGTCCTCATATGGGCTTCTCTATGTGTGTGAGAAAAGAGAGAAAGAGAGAGCTCTGGTAACATTTCTTCTTCTGTAGAGACACCAGTCCTGTGAGATGAGAGTTATGGCTTCATTTAACCTTAGTCAGTTTCTTAAAGGCTGTAATTAAATACCCTTAAATCTTCAACATAGAACCTTAGTGTAAGTATAACTCAGTGTATGGTACCCAGCCCAATAAATTTCACAGTATCATTTTTAGAAACCTCAAACACCTCAGAGTTATATCTGTCAAATTATTCAGAATTTACATCTATTTTATGTTGTATATTAAATCAACATAGAATTCGTCAGTTTGGGGTGGCTATTAAATGAATGTCTATTCCTTCTGCTTATTCATGAAAGTAGCACACAGATCATATGAATAATCAATCACATTGTGGTAATATCTTAGCTGGCGTGTGTGTTGGGGGGTGTTTCACATCAGTTAAAAGTAATGATTTGTTGTATATTTAAACATTTATGTATTACCTCAATGTATAATGAATTTTAAAGATAAGGCTCATATATTTGAATGCTTAGTCATTAGGGAGTGGAACTATTTGAGAGGGATTATATAAAGTGAATTATTTTTAATATACATTCAAGTAGTAAATTAATCCCGCAGTTGTATTTCTTTACCTTATGCTAGTCCCCAACAACCACACAGGGAAACCATGATTTATTTAAAGCTGCACCTCAGTAGCTGAGCACTATTGATTTATATTAACCTCCTATGCTACTCTGGCTACCTCCCAACCATGATACCAATACACTTGCTTCTTATTATTGATCTGGCTCTTAGGGCTTCAGGAAACTTTCCATGATCTCTCTCTCTGGACCCCTTTCTCATGGCTCTAATTCCTCCATCCTCCTGACTGGTCTGAGTCTCTCTCTCTCTCTCTCTCTCTCTCTCTCTCTCTCTCTCTCTCTCTCTCTCTCCTCCCTCTGACTGACAGATGCCCTGAATGTCCTGCCTTATTCTCTCTTTTGCCAGCCATTGGGTTATCAGCATTTATTGACAAGGCAGAGAATAAATGGTAAGAATTATTTGCACAAACTTGAGACAGGATATTCTTGACCTTAGCATTACAATGTCGTGTCAAGACTAAAACAAGGTATGAGGTCAGAGAAGTCAAAGAGGAAGACCAAAGTGTGGATGCTTCATTCCTTCTTAGAATGAGAAACAAAATATCCATGGAAGGAGCCACAGAGACAAAGTTCGGAGCTGAGAAGGAAGAAAGGACCATCCAGAGACTGAATAATATAGTGGTAAACTTTACACAGAAAAAAAATGCCTACAGGATTAGTTGGTGTGGCCCTGTTGGAGAAATTGTGTCACTGGGATGGGCTTTGTGCTTTCCATTGCCTGTGCATCTGAATGTAGAACTTTCAGCTTTCTTCCACACCATATGTGTTTCCTTGTGTGCCACCATACTTATTTGCACATGTTCCTTTACAAGAGTTACCATGGTCATGGTGTCTCTTCACAGCAATAGAACACTGCTTAAAACATTAGCTAAAAAATGACAATGTTCTGTGATATAAGCTAAAATAAAAACCAAGAAAGAGTATCACATACCAATATTGCTCATTGCCCCAGATACATTCTTCTAAAACCATACAATGTTGTGCTTTTCTCCAGGCATAGAAGTCCATGAAAGCAATATAACTAGGAGAGAGAAATGAAGAAATGACAGTGAGGAATTGGCATGACCGAGGCCATGTACAATGCCCAGTTTGCCAGGCAAGATGGCATCATGTTCACCTGAAGGTCAAGAAGGGTGATAATTCAGCATGTGCCTTGGGAGTGGCATTAGCTTGTGATTTTGATGACTCTCCTGGTAAAGTGTGATTTTAAGAAGTAGGAAAGACCTTGGAGGATCTCAGAGATATAAATCAATGAGAAAATTACGATTGCAGAGCACTAAAGCCATCAAATAGGGAATGAGAAGAAAAGGAAAGGGGATCTGTCTAGGTCACTTGAAAGCAAATTTGGCTAGTGGAATTCCTAGCAACAAAAACAAAATGAGGGAAAGCCAAATGCTATGGTCAAGAGCTTCCAAAAAGCTCTTTAGCCTGAATGGCAGTTCACCACAGGGGTGGATTATAGGGGGATAGAGATGAGCCCCACTGCGCCTTCTGAAGGAAGGAATGATTATCAGGAGGGACCTACAAAGTAGCGGCCAAAGTCCCTGCTTGTGAGGACCAACCAGGGTAACTGGAAGTCCACATTCAGTCGTGGGTTAATTGGTCTTATAATAATGTACAGAACAGTTGGGGTTGGGTGGATGGTAGAAGAAGTTGTTCCTGGTGTCCTCCCAGAGCACTGGACAGCAGCGTGCATCAGATGATGGATTTGAAGATAGAATGGTCTGGCCAGGACCACTGGAACAGTAGATAACAGATGATGGTTTTGGAGATAGAGTGAAGCAGGTGAGTGCAGCCCTCGGTCACACTTAGTAATTCCAAGGAATTCATTGGGTCTCCCATTAAGGCTGTGATGGAATCATTGTTTGGTTTGTTGGTCCCTACCCGGGATGAGCAGACATGTGTTCACAACCACCTAGGGGAAGTCCACACAACAAAGAATGAGATGCTTTACTAAGGAGAGGAGAGATTCTATGGAGATACCTCTGAAGTATAATTAAGAACTGACAGTCCTG
>NC_034605.1:34750148-34752631 GCF_900095145.1 Mus pahari
TGTCTCTGTCTCTGTCTCTGTCTCTGTCTTTCTTTGTCTGTCCCTGTCTCTGTCTCTGTGTCTGTCTCTCTCTGTCTGTCTGTCTGTCTGTCTGTCTGTCTCTCTCTCTCTCTCTCTCTCTCTGTCTCTCTCTGCCTCCCCTCCCTCTGTGATTTGAAGTGGCTGTGTTCAAATCTTTGCCCCAAGCACGAACAGCCCCTACCCCTTCCCAGGAGACTGAACATTTGTGCAAGAAATTTTCTGTAGATATTCTAGTCAGGCAAAGCGGGCATCACTTCACCTTCCCAGTCAAGGGTGAAGTACCACAGGTCCGCCTTCCAGATGTCTGAGCTGCTCTCAATCCTGGGTCTTCACATGGAAGGAGAGACGGTGTATCCTGAAGTCAAGCTATTGGCATGTCACCTGCTACAAGTGTGTACACATGATCCTACCTCCAGGAAGAAAGAGAAAATCCCCAGGGGAGCTATGCCAAAGGGTGGGAACAAGGAACAAAGAACTAGAAAAGATTCTGTAAGGAAACTGCCTGCCTGCGTTGATTCATTGCCACCCACACATCAAGTGCAGCCACTATTTTCTTTAGAGCTCTGCAGCAAGGGGTTCTGGATTCCTGAAGATTGCCTCATCCTGAAGTTAAGCTGAAAAGTCACTGACTTTGTCTTCTGCATGGCTACCAGCCAAGTTCAGGATACAGGCGCAGGGCAAGGGCCACCTCCTCCATATGTTGTCCTCTCATGATCTTATTTTGCTTTTTCAAGACTGACAGTGATGCTAGAACTGATGGAGAGGGTGACCGTGGAAAAGAGAAGACACATAACACAAGAGGTCATTCAGAATTTGCTTGGAAATGATGGGCTTGGGGCTTCTAGAAACCCACTTCCTTATAGGCTGACCCAGCCTCCCACACAAGTTCCCAGAAAGGCTGAAGAGCTTCTCTCCCATCTCTCTGCTGTGGCTCCTTACTCTTCCTCCATGTGAGAGGAAGGCTGATCCAAAGCTCCCGGGCCTCCCCGTGAGACTGGAGTGCCTGGGTAGGATTCTGGCACCGAGACATCCACTTGGGGTACACTTATTCCCCCTGTAGGCTTGACGGAGTGGCTGTGACATTGGCTAGCAAGTCTTTTGCCCAACCCAATAGGGTCTTCATCCTCTGGCATTGAGAAGAATAGACCTTTTGCTTTGCACTCTTGATTTCCATAGTCTCACCACTCTTGGTCAGTCACAGTCCGAAGCAGTAACTGGAAAAGCCCCTGCGTCAACAAGTTGTGTTCTAAACAGTGTACCACCTAAGTGGGGAGACAAAACCTCATGTTGCCAGTGTGTTGCCTCACCCAGGATATGACCCATCGCGCTTCCAGCGGGTCCACACTATAAATGCTACTCACCCTTAATCTCGCAGTGGCCATTGTGGCCCTCAGGTTGTCTGTCATTGCACCACAGTGTTTGTCATCAGATTATCCCCAAGATGGCCCCAAGGGCAAGAGTATAATGCTGGAAGGTGGAACATGTCAAAGAGACTCTTAAAAACGTGTTTCCTGTGAGAGAAAGAGGGGAATTCTTGGCTTGTATGCAGAGGTGGCTAAGACCTGAGGTAAGGACAAATCTTCTCTCTGTAAAAGCACAAAGAAGGAGAAACTGTACTGTTTTAATTGTCTACTGTCTTATTAAATATTATTAACTACACCTCGTCACAGGCATACAAGGATGGAAAGAGAGGGAAAAGTATTTTGCATCCGGGCACAGACAGCACTTTCAGATAGCTAGTAGGGAGTGAACAGTATTTCCCATGGGGAAGTAGCTGGTGTCAGAGTCAGGTTGTCAAGAGACACCCTCTCTCCCGGCCTGGGTCCTGACATTTTTTGTGCAGGCAGGTGCACTCCTGGGTGTGGGAGACCTGTTAAAGGCATTCCTTTCACCCACCATCGAAACAATCACTCCCACTAGCCCACAGTTTCATGCCTAGACGTCTATCTCTGCTTTTCAAGGCATTATTGGATCACTTCCTTCATATGGCTTCTTTCAAATTCTGTCCTTTTGCCACTGTGCAGACACATAGAAAACTTCACCACCACAATCAATTTTCAGTGGATGCTTCGATAGTGCGAACAGCTGAACTATCCCCTTCTCAAATCAGGAGCATCCCCAGGAAAGACTGCATATTAGTCCCTAGGGTAGAAAGTGGGTGAAGGTTTAAAATAATCTCCTTTCCTTGAGATAGACTGAAATGGACAGTGGGAACAGGGGAATGCTGGCACACAGAAGGGAGTCAGGAAGTTGGGGCAAAAATAGGGGTTCCACAAGCTTCCTTGCAGCCTGCTCCCCACCTAGACCACACAATTTCAGTACTACTCTCACTGGAGACAAGGGGTTCACTTAAAAGAACAGTATTTGCTGTTGATCATTTGCAGATGATCCTTAAAACAGGGTAAAAACCACTGGGAAAACATTTTGCTAAAAGTGGCGCTTTTTTTTTTTTTTTTTTTTTT
>NC_034605.1:34752640-34758154 GCF_900095145.1 Mus pahari
CACTGGAAGTGTTAAACCTGGAAGGAGCCTGAGCCTTTCCTTTTCTCTGGCATATTGAGTAGACTGTGGAGGAGGAACTGGAATAAGAATCGTCAGAATAAATATTCATTAGCTAAAATATGTTTTATTATCAGCAAAGCAACAAGAATTAATTCATTCAAATGGCCTCTATTGAACATTTACTTTGTAAAACACAACAATAATACAAAAAGAGAGAATAAATTATTTTCTGAGAGTCACTGTAATGACTAAATCATTACTTAACTAGTGGCAGAATTGCCCTTTGGTAAAATTAGACTGGAATGGCTTTCAAAGTCCTTGGTTTCTTTCTTCGTTTTTTCCTCTGCTCCGTTCTCTTCTTCCAGTTTTTTTCTTTTGTACCAAATCTGCTTGCTCTTTCACTCATCCCATCTTTTGAATGTAGGAGAGAAGGTGATCCTTCCATGTGCCCCATGTCCTCAGTCCCAGCTGCATATTAGAGCCCTGGGCCTGGCTGGATTCTCCCGGGGAAGGCTCAGATTGCATTTTTCCTGCTGGGGTCTTGGCATTTATGGCTTGAATTCAGACTTGGATAAGAGGCAAAAAGTGGCGCTTTTAAAGTCTATAACCATTTCCTCCATCATCAAATGCATTGCAGTTCCTAGAAATAAAGCTGTCTGGTTGAAATAGTCCAAGATTACCAAATTCATTGTCACAGTTTCCAATCTGCTCTCCAACACTGTGCCAAATGCCCAAAACATTTTTCAAAAAAGAGGAAATTTTATTTGAGTTTTGGTTTGAGGTTTCAGCATATGGTCAGTTGGCCTGGTTGTCTTTGGATTTTTGGTGAGGCATCAATTTCTGGCAGGTTCATGTGGTGAAGGTAGTCTTTCTGCCATCCTCTGGGAAGCAGGAAAGCATAAGGAGACACACACACACACACACACACACGCACACGCACACNCACATGCACACACACAGAGAGAGAGAGAGACAGAGACAGAGACAGAGACAGAGACAGACAGACAGACAGACAGAGAGAGACAGAGAGACAGAGACAGACAGACAGAGACAGACAGACAGAGACAGGGACAGAGAGACAGAGAGATAAGGGAAATATAAGAAGTGTTGGGTGTCAAATATTCATTTCAATCACATCATTCCTCAACAGCTTAACTAGGTTCCATCTCCTAAAGGTTCTACCATCTCTCCTCAGCCCTGGTGGGCTGGAGACTGAGACACTAACAAAGATCTATTTGGAAGCATTCAAATTCTAAGTTATAACAAAGGCTAAACACAGGTTTGTCTTTCACCTACCAATAGCCCCTATTTCTGAGACAACATAGCTAGGCATGAATAAGTTAACCACTGAAGAACTTCTTGGGCTTTAAAAATGTTATCTCTGCTTGTATTGAGAGTCTCCGTCTTAACAAATGTGGAATTCACTAGCGTGAAGCACACTCACACTGTCGATCGTTCATCACCATCCCCCACCTCCAGAACCTTGCATCTTCCCAAATGGAAACACTGTTCCCCTTAAACACTAACTCTCCACTCTCCTTTCTCTGCCCCAGCCATCACAATTTACCTCTTCCTCTATGAGTTTAGTCACTGAGGATGGCTCATATGAGTGGGACCACATAGTATTTGTCCTTTGGTGATTTCTCTGATTAGAATGTCTTCAAGGTACATTTGTGTCATGGCATGTGTCAGAATCCTGCTTTTTAAAGGCTGATTAATATTCTATTGCATGCATGCACCACATTTTGTACATCCATTTATCTGTAGGTAGACACCTGTGCCCATGAGTTAGTCACTGCAGATGATGTCTATGCAGATATACATGGATGTCCACAGAGCCTCTTACTGCTGAAATGTTGTGGCAATGGACAGATTATGAGATATATCCCTTTGTGACTCTTTCATCTGTGTTACGAGGGTCCTTACATCATT
Organism: Mus pahari; assembly: GCF_900095145.1. Classification (NCBI taxonomy): domain Eukaryota; kingdom Metazoa; phylum Chordata; class Mammalia; order Rodentia; family Muridae; genus Mus; species Mus pahari. The sequence goes on from NC_034605.1 coordinate 34,754,573, forward strand.
ATTTTGAATACATATTTTCTTACGATGACTTTGGCCTCAGAATTGGTCACCAGGGTAAAGTGGTGATGGATATTTCATTCAACTTCTTAGAAGGTAGTGTGACCAGACCTATGAGTTTCGTTCTTAGAGTCTATGAAGGGTTGGACTCCACAATGTGATTCTATTATGGATCAGTATCTTGATTGAAAGCAATAGGAGGTGGAACTTTGGCAACATACTAGAGTATTCTTAAACTGATGGGTCTATATGATCTCAAAGCCTCTATATCCCAGTCCTGGAGCAACATTGGCAGAAAAGAGCCTAGTATGTGGCCTGCAAAGGCTCAAGATTTTTCATCGAATGAGAATGCATGACTGCAAGACCTGCAGTCAAAAAGATATTCATGTTAATTTTTTTTCTGAAAACTTGGTAGTTTGAGAAATATGAATTATGTCGAGTGTACATACCCATGATGATTTTGAATTGGTGGAGTTTTCCTTGTTCCCACGTGAGAACATGGACCTTGGCAGGTTGGCCTTTGGTTTGGTTTCATAGTCTTGTTCTCGGGCCAGTCCTCAGGCTAGGTGATGACACAACGCTCTGATCAGTTCTTTCCTCTGGATCCTTGGCATTTGGTCTCTTACCAGGAAGCATTTATCGCTGTGGCATTTTCTTACCTCTACCACCCTGTAATCGGTGGTCCCAGCTGTGACTAGCCTGCTGCCTTCCCTGCAGCCTCTGTCGTGTGCAAGGAGGGAAAGAGTTTCCAACACTCCGACTTTAGTCAGTTCCTGTCTCCATATAATTACCTGGGGACATGTCACATGTGTTCCAGTGATGAGGTGTGGCATGCAACTTGTGTAGGGAAGAATACTGGAAGGGAACGTGAAAGTGGCAGACAGGAAGCCCTAAACTTAAATCCTAACAAAGTTTACACTAACCTGCTTGCTAAACAACAGAGAGCCGCTGAGTGAGTGTGCTGTTTGTTCTCTGAACACCATGACTCCCATTCCTAATGTCATACAGAACTACCTCCTATCACTTGCCTTGAATGTGACTAGAACCTTAAGTGAACACATTCACTCCTATTGAGTCCTACCAAGCAGCAGACATAGAGAATGCCATGGATAAATCAGCAGCGAGTTTCCCTCCCTCTACTGATGCCATCCTAGGATGAAACAGCAACTGTTTCCAGGGGTGATCCCAAAGGGACAAGCCATGCTCTTCAGGAGTGAGGAGACTCCAGCCTTAGCAGCTCCAGGCGTTTCCTTGGCTGTCTTGGAATCCTGTGAAAATGGAGTCGTCTGCTGCTTTGAGCTAAATGCTGAGTGTTCCCAGGAGACAAGTGATTTGCAACCTAAGTGCTGCCTTGCTTAGAACTGTAGTTGGTGGCCCTCCTGAATGACCCTGCCATTGCTGGGGCTTGGGTCCTGGGCTAGCCTTTGACACTTCTCTAGAATATACAATATTTCTGTTCGCTCTGCAGTTCCCATGCCTGGCTTCTGAGCAATACAGCCACCTGCACCCCAAACCTCCCTACCCCTGAGTGCCAGGTGGCCTCTTGACAGGGAAGAGGAGGTACAGGTGCATTGTTAGCATATTTTCCAGAACAATTACTTTTATCAGCCTGGCTTTCTTGTCACAGAATTCAGTCCTTGGCAGGAAGTCACAGGTCTGTTGATTTTACAAGTAAGATAAACAAACCTCCCTTGACATACAGGACAGCGGAATCTGTGATTTTTCCCTCCACCCACTAGGAGCAGGGCAGTTGAAGTCCAGTGGAGCAAAGGGTTGGGTTTTAAATATATGAAGCAAAAGTCAGGCTTAGTTTTCTGACAAGTTACCCCTTTGTAACCAGGAAGGAGTGCCTCACCTAGGGGGAACTCAAGCCAGGGAGAAAGGTACTCAGAGAAAGGGTTGGCCCTCTGCCCGAGGGGAACACTTGGAGCTTGAATGGCCTGTTTCAAATAGGTTCCATCTCCTGTGTGATGTGATTATCTGTGAACCTGAGAGACAACAGAAGTGTTTTTCTAACTGTGCAACTGATCATGGAAAACTAAGCTTAGGTATACTAGTATCATTTGAAGCCTGTTTAATGAAAATTACAAGTAGCCCTCTCTTGCCCCCACATGAAAACTAGGGCTGTCTCCCTGTTTGTTGGTCATTGGTAACAGAAAATCCCACCAATGCCTTAAGATATAACAGCAATGCCCAAGCAGGACAACGTGCACAGGGCAGACGGCACCAGAACATGGTCTCCCTCGTAACCCAGCCTGGCCTTTGGCAGTATCCCATGATAGCAAGAGCTTGCGTCTCTTTTCTTTTTTTAGCTCTCTGTTCTGTTTGTCAGGCTCTAGGTTTTGGGTTGTTGCAGTGAGAGCAGGAAGGAAGAGATGTAAGGAAAGAGGGACTGATACCTGCCTGGTGCTGTCAAGAAACGGTTCCAGGGACCACAGACCTGGCGGAATTGATTCTCCTGTGGGCGTTTTCATGCATTTAATGGGAGTGAAAATAACAGTTTGAAGGCCATGAAGGTGTGTTTGTAATTCCCAAAATGAAAATAGTACATTTTTTTCCTCAGAATAATTAATAACTTGGATTCCTCTTACAGCAGAGAATCTAATCAGTAGGTAACAAGCATGTCACGGTGTTACATGGAGGAAGAACAAAACAGAGTTCGTGCTCCACCTCTGTGGTGTGTGCCAGCCCTGCTCTTCTTCACCTCACGGCTACTCTTGCTTCTCTGTGTGGGTGCTGGCTCCTCAGGCCTCTGAGGCTTGTGTCCTTCCTTCATGGGTGGATAAGGTCTCCAGGTCACCGAACCCAAAGGAACTGGGTAACATCCTCATTTCTACCCAAGGAAGGAGTCTCACTCAGTGTCACACCCTAAAGCACAAGTTCTTTTGTGCTGGGGGGGGAGGGGAGAAATCAGCCCAACTATGAAAATGGAAGAATATTACAAGATTTGAGGGAAGTTAGGAGACTCCTCAAAGTACCAGTCACAAAGTCAGAGTCAGCAAGCATGAATTCAAGGAAACTACTTCTGAATGGGGGGAAGAGAAAAGGGCTGGGTACTTATAAGCATCCATTTGTGCTAACCCCTGTGTGGGGGTAAATTATGCTAGGATGCTCATTTTCATTTACTTGGTGCAACAGACAGGATCTATTAAGGTTTGAATAAGAATGCCCCCATAGCCTCATATATGTGAATGCTTAGTCGCCACTTGAAAAGGACTAGGAATTGTGCCCTTGTTGAAATAGGCTTGCCCTTATTGGAGGAAGTACATCATTGTAGGTGAGATATGGGCTTTCCGAAATCCAAGCTAGGCCCAGTAACTCCCTCTTTCTGCTTGCCAGGGGCCAGGATGTAGAACCCTCAGCTATTTCTCTAGTACCTAGGCTGCCTGGGTACCACTGTGCTTCCTGCCGTGATGATAATGGACTAAACCTCTGAAAGAGTAAGGCAGCCCCAGTTAAATGTTTTCCTTTTTAAGAGTTGCCACGGTCAAGTGACCATAGGTGTGTGGATTCATTTCTGGATCTTCAATTCTATTCCATTGATCTACTTGTCTGTCACTGTGCCAGTACCATGCAGTTTTTATC
>NC_034605.1:34759870-34770745 GCF_900095145.1 Mus pahari
AAAAAAAAAAAAAAAAAAAAAAAAAAAAAGAGTTGCCACGGTGCGGTGTCTCTTCTCAGTAATAGAAACCCTGACTAAGATAGTGTCGGAAGCTTAATCGGTCCGCAGTCGCAGTTTTCTGTTTTGTTTTTTAAGGACAGAGTGTTAAAGGTTCTGAATAACTGTTTCTCATGAATTCCCTACAATAGTGGGGTTGGAGAGATGGCTCAGCACGTAAGGAGACTTGATGCTCTTAGAGAAGAATGGTGCTCAGTCCCTAGCATCCATGGGAAGCAGCTCACAACCACCTGGGACTAAGGTCTGATGCCATCCCCTGGCTTCCAGGGGCATGTGCATGAAAGTACAATCATCCACGGGACACGTACACACATATAAACAAATCTTAAAGTGAGGTTGGGAAGAGTTGTTGTGATCAAAATTCTAGGAATTTTAATTTGTTGTTTTGACTTTTCTGTTCCTGGACTTCACTAAATTCCTCACACTGAAACCCAAGGAAATAGCTGACACTGATTTCAAGTCGACTCACTACTCTCAGATGTTGGCCAGTTCTCCAGATCAGACTCCCAGCGTTTGCCGTCTGTCTGCTAGGGCTCCGGATCAGCAATACTCAAAGGACCCTGGGTGAAACTGACTTCTACAGAGTCCTCAGAGTGCTCCAGGACACACTGCATCCAAGCTTCATCTGAGTTGGGAAACAGGACAGTGGCTTGCTCAGACAGAGAGTGGGGCTAATATTCTCCCATCTAGTGCCTGGACAAGTTTCTGGTAGGTGCACTTGTCCAAAGTGCTTCCTTGACCCTCAGGATCTAGGCACAGGATAGCTGGTCTCTACTAATGTCATTGCAGGGCCTTCCTATCTGTTGTTTCTGGGTAGGAGGGCACTTTCTGGAGAATACTTCTAAAAGTAGGTGTCTGCCTTTTCTATAATCCATAATACTAGCCTCAGTTCTTCTAGGACAGGGGTTCTCAACAGGTGGCTTTTGGTGGACCACTGGCACTTTTACAGGGGTCACATATTTACATTATGATAACATTTACATTATTCATAACAGGAGCAAAATGACAGTTATAAAATAGCAACAAAATAATTTTATACTTGGGATTCATATAATTTTATGGTTGGGGATCGCTACAACGTAAGGGGCTGCATTAAAGGTCACAGCATTAGGAAGGTTGAGAACCACTGCTCCCATAACATCCTCTGCTTTAATTCTGAATATACAAGGTACACGGGGAAGACTTAGGATTTGTGGGTAGCTGTGTGATATTTTGCTGGCGTGTCTCTCTGGGTGTCTTACCACTGTCCTCACTAATCATGTCATCCATCTGTGAACATGTGACATGTCCTCTACAGAGCTACCTGCACTTGAGTCACAAGGTCCCGTGCTGTCCCCCTGGAACTCTGCCCCTTTCTGGTCAGCTCACACTGTCTTCTGCCAGTTGCTCTCACGGGATTCCCTGGGAAGCCTTGCCAGTTACAGATTCCCATCGGAGCCTTTAGCTAGCACACTCTCCTCTGAATCAATTGGAAGTAAGGATGCCTTTGATCTCCACGAATGAATTCCACGTGTGCCTTCCTTTTCTGTTTGAGCTGCATACAGTGTGGTGTGGCACTCATGACGCATCCGGCCACAGACCATCCCACTCTCGGGGAACTGGAAATCTTTCTGAAATCTTTAACTTTCTCTTCCTTGGAGCTATGCCATCTGTAGAGAACTGAAGAAATATTGAAGGGGTTAAACTTGAAAATAGAGCGCTAGGGTCATCTGTTCTCAGGTTTTCATTGGTCAGTGGGACCAGGTACTCTTTCCTGGCAGATCCACCACTGCCAGGTTTCTGGTGGGGGTGGAGAGTGCGGAACACTCTGTAAGGGTCATGGATATAGTCTGTATCTCACTGAGCACATTCGAATTTCCTTTTATCCCGTTACCACTTCCTCTCAGAAGGGGGAAATTCAACTTGTTAGCTCTTTGGCTACAAGTTTGATAATCTCATAAGTCACTACAATATATTTTCCCTTCTTGCCTTTGTGAGCCAGCACAGCTGGATTTATGAACATTATTCATGCCAGTACTCCGGAGCCACTTCCTGATTACACTGATTTTTTCATCTATCTCCTCCTAATCTCTCTATTGCCCCTGTTCCATAAAGCAGGTAAGAGTAAAAACAGTTATCATTCCCCCAGCCTGTACCAGCCACATCCCGTGGCCTCTGCTGCTGCTCTACCCTTCCTGAGCACTTTGAGGGCCAACTCTTTGGCATCTCCATGTTGTTCGCTGTCATGTACCAGAATAGCACCGGCTCTCTCTCTTCCTCTGTCCTTCCTTCAAACCCATGCTTTCCCCCACTTGCTTGCTTCATTAGCTCAAAAGAAAGAAAACACACTCACTTCCTGTACTTGGCCAAGTTTCCAAAATAACTAAACTTCCCTCGCTTTCAAAGAGACTAGTTCCCTGTGACTTTGGGAGCTCAGATGTTCAACTCCAGGGGTTTCTTAAGCTTTGTTTGACCTTTCCTGGAGACCTAGAGATGTCACAGCAGGCAACCTCATGGACCAAGGGACAAGTGTTTTGTCATCTGCTTCCTGTTGTCCCAGCAGCTTGGGCTGCATGGAGGTATGGTTGCAGCGACCTCTGCTAAGGTCCGATATGGACTCAGACTCCTGCTCAGGACGCCACCAGAAGGAAGGAAGTGCTCCATACATTTCCATAGCAAGCATCTTTGTTAGGACCTGTCAAGGGCAGTTTGGAATCTGATGGAAAATGTCAGCCTTCTCTTGGCCCTTCTCCCACCCACTCCCACCAGGACTCTCTTCCCAGGATCTCCTACCTAATGACAGCATTACTTGTTAGCAAGCACCATAATGTCCTCTGTGGGGGCTCCTTATTACCTGAGGGTGAGTCTAGTCTGCCATTTAGCTGCACTTTCACCATGCCACAGAACCTTAGTTCTCCACCATAAAACAGGGACACCAATTTCCACCTCAGGCATTTTTATATCTGAAATGACTCATGCGGTGTCTTTGGGGGTCATGTTTGCTACAAAAATAGACCTCAGTGCATTGCTACTGTAACTGTTCTTAAAGTGGGTATTATGGTTGGATGTGCTTTGAGCATGTCCCTGATATGTTCATGTAACGGTGACTTGGTCCCTATTCTGGCAGTGTTGGGTCTGGGGGAAGTGGGACCCGATGGGGGTGCTTCAGACACCAGGAATGATCAAGTAGTTCTCATGAGACCTCAGTTAGCACCCATGAGAGCAAGTTGGTACAAAAGAATGAGCCTGATTCTGAACTGGGCCCTGACTCCCTCCCCCTGTGCCTCCTCCTTCACAATCCCTCTTACTGTGATTCCCATAAGCTCCTATCAGAGGATGAACCCACTCTTGACTTGGGATGAACCAAGGCTCTGTAAGTATGAGCTAAACAAACTGCTTTTCTTTGTAAGGTTCCCAGCCATGTGTGTTTTGTTACAGCAATGGAAACTGTAGCAATAGTGGATGGTTTTGATGCTCTTTGGATCTTTGCAGGCAAGAGTTCACAAAAGGTGAGCTACAGGGTAACAAAGAAGGATTGTTCTTCCTGTTCCCAAACCATTGGAAAATACACTTGTGTGTATTAATATTAAAGCTGAAAGACTATAAAAGAAAATGTTGGTGCTTGGAAGGACTATAGATTGATATTGAGTGCCAGACACATAAGTAGATTAAACTTCCTTTATAGTTAAAGTGTAAAGTACCATCCAAACATACAGGAAAAAGAAAACACATGAGGAATTTTAATAATATCCAGTGCTCAGTACTATATGAAAAATTAGATTTGCTTACATTCTCCATTTCCGGGACATGTGTAATTGCATTTAAAAATCTAGTCACACATTTGTATTGATCCCCATGTGAAGCCCGGCCTTTAATTCTGAAGATTCAACAAAGAGCAGACTAGATTGCATGGAGCTTCCACACTGCTAAAGGCCAACTCCCTGATTTAAAGTAAATGACAACTTCAGTTTCCAGAAATTTGTATTTAGGAGTTTGTGGGGAGCCGTCCTCACAATCTCCATGGCAAGATGGCGCTGGCATCCGGCGTTCTAACTTGTAAACAAGCGGTCTGCGCATGTGCCGGGTAAATTTCCATCCCTTGCGCCCTGCCTGTCCCGTGGCGTCATCTGGACCGATAGTGAGCAGCCAACCAGGGAGCTACACGTCCTAGGCGGAGAACGTTTCCTGTATAAGGGAGAGGGTTTTTCACCTCGGGGTCTCCGCTTTCGAGTAGCTTATGCATTGCCTCTCGAGATGCATTAAAGCTTTACTGCAGAAGGATCCTAACAATGTGTTGCCTCGTTCTTGCTGGCGAGACGGTAGCGGTAGCGCGTCGCAGTTCAGGCCAAGGCTCTATCTATTTTAATGTTCTTCATGTAAGCATTAGATGCAGCCAGGATTGAGTAAAAATCACCCATAAAGGAGATTGTCTTTCTAGTTTTTCATTCCCTTCTGGAGGGACCAAGGGCACTCCTGAGACTCAGGAAGCTCATGAAAATTACAGGACTCATCAGACCACGCCCCCAGGTTACATGGTTAGTGAGTACTTTCTAGGAGAAAGAGGTGTCTTCAGTGTAACTGCCTACAAGTTGTACAAGGAGCTCCAGAGTTTCACAAATAACCACTCGGGAGGCCTTTTGGTGATAAAGCTGCTTGAGGTTCTCCTATGCTTTACCCATGCTCTTGCAAGTGACCCTGATATCCATCGGTTTGCCATGCTAACCATGCTAGTCCTGAGTGACAGAGAGAACTAAGATGCCAGAGCCAAAATATGGAGAGGCTACAGGAGATTCTTCATAGGAACAAGACATGTGAGGTGTGTTGGCTCTTAGTGGCATCATGGAGGAGGGATTCTTGGAGTGGAAACTAAGAGAAGGATCCAGAAAAGCATAGGAAGCATCTCTGTGGGCTAAACAGGCAAGGCGGACACAGACAGACGGGAAGGAACAACATGCAGGGAACTGTAAAGAAGAAAAGCTGGAACTCTTTAACTGCATAAATTCAGAGGATGGGGAAGGAGAAAATGAAATGTGTGCAAGGCTTGGCCTGCACAAAGGCTGGTCCAAGGGGAGGACACCTCCATTGTTTGCATTTTTAGGGTTTTTGCATTCCATGGGCTCTCCCGGGCTCACACTGACCATAGTTACACACTGAGCTTCACAGTGACCATAGCAGTGCTACACGGTGTAGGTAAGTGGTAGGCTAAGCCTCCTGGGCATGCCCTTGTGTTCCTTCTGATGCTCACAACTAATGGTTGCTTTCCTAGAACGTGTCTGTTGATAAGTGACTCCTTGACTGATAACTGAGCTCTACGGACTTTGCTCTCCCTGCAGAGTGTCTGCCCTTAGTGTCTCTTGACCGTACCTAGCTGATGTGGAAGAGGTCCCTGACATCCTCCCTCTTCTTACCCACATCTGGATCAGGCTTAAGAATTGGTGGCTTAAACAACAAGCATGCATTTCCTCAGTTCTGGAGGGTGGAAGTCAGAGGCTAAGACATGAAGTCTCTCTTCTTGCCTTGCAAGTGGCATCTCCCTGGTTCCCACCTGGCCACCTGTGCCATATCCTGACATCATCTTCCAAGGATATCAGTGACATTAGATGAACACATACCTAGCTGAAACCACTTTAGTGTAATACCCTCTTGAGGACAATAATATCTATCATAGTCACATTCTTAGGTATCAAAGATAATGCATTCAACATGAATTTTTTGCATGGACACTGTATTAGTCATGGTTCTTATTCCTGCACAAACATCATGACCAAGAAGCAAGTTGGGGAGGAAAGGGTTTATTTGGCTTACACTTCCACATTGCTGTTCATCACCAAAGGAAGTCAGGACTGGAACTCAAGCAGGTCAGGAAGCAGGAGCTGATGCAGAGGCCATGTTCTTTACTGGCTTGCTTCCCCTGGCTTGCTCAGCCTGCTCTCTTATAAACCCAAGACTACCAGACCAGAGATGGCACAACCTACAAGGGGACCTTCCCCCTTGATCACTAATTGAGAAAATAACTTACAGCTGGATCTCGTGGAGGCATTTCCCCAACTGAAGCTCCTTTCTCTGTGATAACTCCAGCCTGTGTCTAGTTGACACAAAACTACTCAGTACAGACACAATTCAGCCATAACAAGGCCTGGGTTTTAAGAGTTTTGGAAAGTAACACTTGAGCAGAGTCCACTATGGGGGTGGGGGTGGGGTGACAACACTGACAGGTGAGCCAGCAGTATTTAGCCACCAATGGTTCATTAGCCACCAGGCCTCCTGAGTAGAACCTGTGCACTCACTGGTCCTTTATGTCAGCCACACCCTCGGCTCCCATACACCCTTGGCCACTGAGCTTTGGATTTCAAGTCATAAACAGTTAACTCATCGTCAGTCTCCAGCTCCCCTTTCTACAAGGCTGGACATTGAAGCCCAATGAACAGCTACACTGCCTGTCCTCCCTAAGGGCAAAGTTATTTCCAGAAACCCTCCAGCCTGCATCCTCCCCATGCAACTGATGAGATGGTGCAAACGCTCAGTGTGGGTAAGTGCTACAGCTCAGGCCGAGTCCTGCTTCCTTCTGAATGCTGCTGTGAAATGTATCTTCTTGGGTTCTGAGAGTTTTTATGACATAACATGGGTTCTATGACATAACATCACAGTTTCCTCTAGACTTCTTTCGCAGTGCCTTTGCTACTTTTGCTTTCTAACTGACTCTCATAGCTGCTGGAATTCTACTGAAGTTTTACAGGACGATGGAGGTAAAGAGAGCGAACCATTAGCATTGATGTGGCCTCTGTCTAGCCATGTATTGTCTATAAACACATCGACATAGCAATAGCCACTGATGCAGTCACTACCATAGGTATGAATTCCCCACAGCCATAGACATGAACATAGTCACCACAGTAGCCATAAGTGCAGAAATAACCAGAAGATCCATCGTAGACATAGACATAAACACAGGTATAGACATAGATACAGCCATCCTCATAGCCATTGCCATTGATATAAAAACACAGCTGTTGACAGACACAGATACCAATACAACATATTCAGCAGTGGTCCACTGTCTCCACTGAACCCATTTGTGATGGCTATTTCTGGTTGACAACTTGACTACGGCTGGAATGAATTACCATCCAGAAATGGAGGGCACACCTGTGATCCATGAAAAGCTTAGGCCCGGGCAAGGTGGTACACACCTTTAATCCCAGGAGACAGAAATCAGGCAGAGATCTGAGTTCAAAGCCAGCCTGGGACAGAGCAAGCTCCAAGTAAAGAACAGTTGAAGTCCAGGCATGGTGGTACACAATCTGGGCCATACTTTCTGCTGGGCAACAGAAGAAAGAAGGCTTCCTTCTTCTTTGCCTGCTTGTACTTACTTGCCAGCACATCTGTTGGAACCTACTTCTTCAGGATTCCAGCTTAGACAGAAGACCAGCTGAAACAACTAGCTTCATGGGACTGAGCTACTGCTAGAGTCTTGGCCTTCCCATTCACAGCTGCCTGTTGTTGGGTTAGTTGGACAGCAGATGATAAGTCATTACAATAAATTCCCTTAACATAGAGAGATGTTCCATAATTTCTGTGACTCTAGAGAACCCTGACTCATGCACCATTCAAGTAAAAGATGTACAGAAGCAAGGCCTTCTACTCACTAGAGGCAGCTTCTCATGTTCCCAGCATCTCTCATCACTGCCACAGGCTATGTGCAGTCAGACCATAGCACTCTGGTGCTGGCTGGAAAGTGGACCACAGATGGTCTCTCTTGGTCTGCTTCCACCACCTGTATGTGGCTCTCTTCAGCCAACATCCCATGGCTCTGGCATCTCCAATACCTTGGGGTCTCCAGGCGTCACTTTCACAGCTTCATACAACAGCCTCTCCCAGCAATCATGCAGGACTCTCTTGCCAAGCACATGATCTCAGAGGGACCCTGTAACCCCAGAGCAAGATCCTACAACTCCTTTACTCATATGTCCTTTGTGACTCTAAAGTCAGAAACATGTGGCCAATGCTGCCAAGTTCAGCTGCCTTCTTGGGATTGAGCCTGCTTTCTTGAATTATATTCATAGTAAGCTTTCCTTTATTGTTGCATTTTAGAAGCAGAAAAACTTTAAACCACTCTCTTTCACAAGTTAGAAGCTTAGCTGGATGCATTCTTGCCCTGAGAGCTTCTTGCCCCTATTCCATTTCAGATCACAGCCCCACATCCACCTCCCTCTCTATTTCAGGACAAGCCTTGGTGCTAACATTAAATTTTCTAATACTCCTTTTCTTTCCAAAGTGTACATTTTGTATTTATTTTGTCCTACTTGCTTTTTTTTTTTTTTTTTTGAGTCAATATTAGGCTATCTTGAAATCTCCTCCTCCAAAGGAATTAGTCCATTACATTTCAATTCAGGCTCAGGACAATTCTTAAGACAAGGCAGAAGGTAACCAAATTCTTTGTCAAATGTTACAGGAATGACCTCTAGTCCAGCTGTTTTAAAGTCCTTGCTTTTAAAGCCTCCTGAGTCTCCACAATCCACAATACCCACACTATTGTCTTCCAGGCCCCTGCTAGGATGGCCCATTAAGCTCTGTTTACAGCTTTCAGCCACGTTTCCAGTTGAAAGTTCCAAAGTTGTCTACATTCCTCCAAAAAGCACATGGTCAGGCCTGTTGAAGCAATATGCCAGTCCCAGGTACCAACTTCTCTATTAGTTAGAGGTTTTACTACTATGACAAGACACCATGATATGGCAACGGTCACAGCTTGATCCACAAGCAAGAGGTAGAGAAGGAGCACACTTGCAATGGTATCTTTGAAACATCAAAGCCCATTCCCAGTGACACGCCTCTTCCATCAAATCCACACCTCCCAGTCCTTCCCAAACAGTTCCAACAACTGACGATCAGGCATTCAAACAGATGAACCTTCAGGGTACATTCTCATTCAAACTACCACAATTCTCCAGCCATACACAGAGTTTCACAATACATCTCCCTCATAGTTTATGCTCTTGACCTCAATTTAGATCATTGTTCGCAGGCCACGATTGTGATCACCCACTCCCCCATGCTGTGCTCCAGAGTCCATCCTAATTAGAGTAAATCAGCTCTGCCTGTGGTGGCCTTCCATGAAGAGATTGTATCATTATCTCACATTAGCATTAGAAATGCAAAGGACACCTGGCTGTAGAGAGAGTCACAGAAACTCTCACCGTGTGCTGTGACACAGAAGCTCTCACTGTGTGCTGTGGCCCCGCATTCATCATACTGCATTCACGTCCTCTGCTTTGATCTAACATGCTCCTCAACACAAGCACAAAACCTGCAAGTATGATTTTGCTTTCTGTCAGAGGAATCTGACAAAAGTAAATGTGGTAACAGATGGAAGAGGAAGCCTTCCTTGCAAAGGGGACATATGCTCTTTTAGTAGGATGTGAGACACCTGGGGTGAGGGTGGAAAGAATGGGTGTGAGGTAAAATGCCCCAATGATTATTACAGCAATATGATGCCACATAAGGAGCTGAACTTTTTTTCTGATTCCTTTCATAGCACAAACAAGTGACACATTGAACCAGGGTGCTTTCTCCTGCTGAAGTCTGTCTGTCCTGCGCATTACAGAATATTTAGAAAGATCCCTGTTCCCTAGCTATTACAAGCCAAGAACACCCCACCATGATTATGACTGCCCAAAATATCCCTAGAGATTTCCAAATGTCAATCACTCCTCCCGTTCCACACCAACAACAGGCAACTATTGGCCTAGAGGCTGAGGTGGGAGTAGGGATAGACCTGGGAAAGGAATGTATACCAACCATTTCCTGCCATGTCATCAGTGTGAAGCTGTCTCCACAGTTTCTTGCAGCATGCCATTCCACAGACCTTTCTCCTTCCAGCCTCCTCCCAACAGTGAATATTCCTTTCTTTTGCTGAACCTGTTCCGGTAGCTATGTGCCAGATCACAGAGTCATCTGCCCTTGACAATTGCCCCTTTGATTCCTCTGAGGGGGAGGGTGGGCTGTCCTGTCCTGTCTGAAAGGCTCCTTGGTTCTCTGTGATCTCCCTGGTGTGTGGATTGCAAAACACAGGAGTAGACAGAGCTGAGACAATAGGCAGGCTCATTAGCAAGGCCTTTGAAGTGGGCAAGGAAAACAAGGAATCTCCTCTGGACTCCCTTCTCCTCTCTCTTCTCCTCCAGGTTCTTCCAGTCTCTCTTCCAGAACCTAATGGTGGCAACTGGCAAGGGGTGAAGAGGAAAGAAATGTGGCTTCAGGGGCTTCTTGTGTGGAACAAAAGCCAAGGGGACAGCAAACTAGGCCTCCCCCATGGAGGAGCTGAGGGTCGGGGATTCAAAGCTCATGCTACCATGGGGATTGATCAGACAGGAGACAAGCCAGGATGTAGAATGAAGAAACACTCCAGAAGCAGGTGGTCAGCCTTCCATATAATGTATGACATACAGGGCTCTGAGAGTGGCCAGCAGTTAAAGAATTAAAGCTTGGGCTGCCACCAGACTTCTCTAAGGTCCCCAGACACAGGTGGGGAGTCAACACATCTAAATCACAATTCACCAATTCAAGCCCACAGATAGCTGAGAATTCAGCAATCACAGCTCATAGTTTTGCCAGAGCTAACTTCCCAGCATGGAGAAAAAGTGTCTGAACTTTTGGACTATTCAGAGTGTAGTGGAGAGTCATTGGCCATTGGAATCAGAAAATACCAATTGTGATAGCTAGAGTATTAAAAGTCGTCTACTTCTCTTCCTCTTCTTCTTCTTCTTCTTCTTCTTCTTCTTCTTCTTCTTCTTCTTCTTCTTCTTCTTCTTCTTCTTCTTCTTCTTCTTCTTCTTCTTTTTCCTT
>NC_034605.1:34770885-34799665 GCF_900095145.1 Mus pahari
CTCCTTCTCCTTCTCCTTCTCCTCCTCCTCCTCCTCCTCCTCCTTCTTATTCTTCTTCTGTTCCTGCTGCTGCATGTGTGTGCCTGTGTGTACCTCTGTGTGTGTGTGTGTGTGTGTGTGTGTATACACTTCTTCAAACAAGCTGGAGATTTCTCAGTGCCCATTCTTACCTTGCCTTCTTTTCTGAGACATATGGATTCCTTCAAGGAGTCCACATGTGCTCCAGGACATGTGCAATTTAAAAATGTCGTCTTCTGTACTCTCCACATAGCCATAAACCCTTTCTATGCAAATGTGGGTATGTAAGTAGAATTGGTCTGAAGGGTTCCTGGCTTCCTGTCAAAACTTTCACTGTTTCCCCTCCAACAGCTCTCTGAGAACAAGACATTGCAGTCAGCTCCTCCAAGGTTGCTGGGGATTCTCAAGAAGGAGGGTGCAAAGCAATATGTCCTTAAGGTATATTGCTTCATGAAACATAAAGTCTCTCTTCCAGTATGAGTTAGCCCACAGGGACAAGAGATACGGAAGGAGGTTTAGGTTAAAACCTTAAAGCCTTTGCTTTCTGTCTATGGGCATGTAAACCCCACAAGTCTCCAGGTGAAAGTTGTCATCCTGTTCACAGAGGCACTAATACCAAGAGGCGATAGGTGGAAGCAGAGTGCTCGATGCTATTGAGTCTGTGAGCTGAATGTGGTACACCCATGCAGGGGAGCGCTGCTTAACCCAGAAAAGGAAGACAATTCTGACACATGCTGTATCGTGGATGAACTCTGATGCTTAAGTACTAATGTTCCATTCGTGTGAGGCACCTAAAAATGTCTAATTCGTGGAGATAGGGATTCAGTGAGCTGGGAAGGAGGAATGGGGAGCCAGCGTTTAATAGTAAGTTCAGAGTTTCAGTTTGAAAGGATGAAATTTTCCTGGAGATGGTAGCGATGGGTGCTCACCACCATCCTTGCGCTCAGTACCACTCCCATGATGTGAATGTGTACTGAGCTACAGTTTAAAACCTAAAACATTAGGGCTATGATCACAGACCCCACACAGCTCTGCCCAGTGTAAAATCCACCATGATAGCGTGGAAAGCATCCATTGTAAGCACTGGAGGGGATGCCATGCAGGTAGGACCTGAGGGAGATGAGAGCAGAGTCGAGGGCTGTCAAGTGTGTTTCTGAGCCAGAAAGAACAGCACACATGGTGACAATGAGAATCTGACTTTCTCCAGGATTTCCTGAGGAATGAGTGTCTGATACTCTGGCTTCTCTGTCTCTCAGATCTCCCTGCCATAGAGACATATTTTTTTTCCTCTCCCCGTTCCCCGAACCCGGGCTTACAAGAGTCTACTGAGGCATCCTGAGAGAAAGGGGCAGAATATGAAGAACCATTTATTTCAGTGATCTGAATAGCTGCTTTCTGTCTGCAACACATATTAAGTATTTTACACAGATCTCCGCACATTCTTTATGGATCCCTAATGGGTGCTATATCACATTTCCTGTCATTACTTATTCCTGTATCTATAGACAGCCCTTGGTGTCTTTAGAAAATGGCTATCAGGATCCCTGAGGTTACCAAAATCCACAGGCAGTCAGGTCCCTTATATAAAATGCTGTGAATCTCATATAATACCTCACAAAATGTAAATGCCATACAGTTTTTAGGGCTATTGTTTAGAGAATAACTTCAACAAAACTAAACTCTATTTATTCAAAACCGATAAAAGGTGTGTTTTTGATATAAAATTTGTAGAATCTAAACATACAGAAACTGAAAGTATAGAGCATTGACTATACACACAAACACTCAAGCACACACATGCACCCGAACACACACAGACATGTACACACACTTGCACATACATGTGCACAAACACAAACATGTACATACACACTCACAAACACACATGCGTGCCCCTGAACACACACACACACACACACACACACACACACACACACACACACACGCTGCCTTCAGTCACCACATCCCTGTCTTCCCAAGTCGTTCATTAGCTTTCGCCACCTCACCACCTGAATGGCTGATGATCGATCCTGCAATTTGGGTTTACCTGTTAGTTTCTCATGACTGGACTGAGGTTCTTCATGCGTGGCAGGACTCCCACAGGGATGCAATGGAGCAGCCCTTTCTGTGTCCATCCTGTGATGCTGTGACATGATTTCAGAGTTAAGGAGTCTTCCTTCTTCCTTCACTGTATACACGCTTTTCCGCTTCTGATAAGCCTCTTGTGAAATGCTTCAAGAATGGCAAATTCCCCAACCTTTGTCTATTGTTCAAACATTAGTTTTAGTGCCTGCTGATGGGTCCTAAATGCATTACATATTAGTAATCAGGCTATCCAGTAGAGATTTTCTACTGCCTTCAACTTTTGACAGGTGTCATTCTTTTATAGAGAACTTTGGCCTTCACACACACACACACACACACACACACACACACACACACGTATGTATATGTAGATATAATATAATAGATACTCATTTATTCAGGTGCATTCAGCAAGCCATGTGGGTTGTTATTTAGTCAATGTGCTACAATCTACTTTGGCCACCGGAAGTCATTCATTTGGTGCCTATGTCCTTTCTATGTGTCCCCTTCCTGGAATATATCAAATTCTGGTAAAAACCTGCCCAGCCCTATTTGGAATATTCTAATCCCCATCTGGAAGCAGCCATCTCTCCAGGGCACAACATCAGGCACCTTCATGATTGCCTGAACATCCGAGAACCCTCCTCTGGGTACCATAGGCCACTCTCCAGGCCATAGACTTGGAGAGCATGTTGCTGAGGGCTGAGACAATTGATATTTGCATATCTAAGCAGTGAAAGATGTGGTTCCAAGACTAGGTGATGAGTTTCCACTCTCGTCATCAACTTAGAGGACCTCCACGGTGCATATCAATGTCCAGAAAACCTCCAGACCCACTGTATTCAGTATATTTCCTTATTTTCTCAGGCTCCTGCGTGTAACCAGTGCTACCAGTTCCTCAGCATCCCACGCTGCCCTCCTCCTCACCCTCTGAGCCACCCACCAGTGAGTCTCAGGGTCTGTGACGTCCCTCACCTGCCTGGATTGTCTCATTGAACTCTTTAAACACATATTTTAATTTTAATTTAATTTATTATTAACAGTGAGTTTGTATATGTGGTGTGTGTGTGTGTGTGTGTGTGTGTGTGTGTGTGTGTGTGTGTGTGATTTGGAGTCAGCAGGTACACACAGCTGCCATAGTATGAGTGTGGAGGTAGGAAAGCAAGTTTCTGGATTCAGATCTCTCCTTCCACCATGGAACCCTGGGATCAAGCTCAGATTATCGGGGTTGGAGCAGCCCCGCACTTTTACCTGCTGACTCATCTTGCTGGCCACTGATACTTATTTTTTAAACAAAATAAAAGAAAGAAATGGGAGGGAAGAAATTTTGATTTGAGCCACAATGACTATGTTTCCAACATCTATTTTTTTTTTCTCACTTTGCAGACATGAAAAGCAGGAAAAGCATAGACCTAAATGGGAAGAGTCAGAGGGAGAGAAGATTCTTCAGGGAAGCGTCTACAAGCCACGCCTCCTCTCCCAGACAACACTTCGTTAGATTAAGTTATTGCTTCTAGTAATTTTCCACATCGACTAGTGAAACTAAAATAAACAGAATTTTCCGGTTTTTGAATTGTTTGGCAGTAACCATAAAATCGGTCAAAGATTTATTACTAACTTATCAGGGGAAAAGTCTTTCTGCTTTCAGTGTGTGACAGGGCCGAGCAGAACAGAGGAGGCCCCACTCCAGTGACAAATAAACCCTGTGAGTTTTGACATAATTAACTCTCATTCCTTTTATTGCCACAGCTGAATGTAGGGTGAGCAGCCATCATACTTACAGCTTGGCACGTGGCCTCCACTTTTGGGGAAAGAAACAAGAGGCAGGCGCCATCACAGGGCCTCCAGCTGAAAGTGACAGGAGACATTCTCATTCTTATCTCAGGGGCCCACACGCGTTTCAGAAGTGGGAGAAGTGCAGGGGTGTCTGGTGATTAGCTGCAGCTTCTTCAGGCTGTGTCCTTGCCTGGTGCCATGAGTGTCCAAACGAGAGGCTCAGCTTGAAAGAAGCCGTCTCATCCATAATTCAAACCGTTTAACTCCTCGGAAGAGATGTGCCAGCATTTGCTTTTTAATTACAATGTGAGCACAATTTGGTGGACTTTTAAACTTTACAACCTTTCGGGTTTACTTTGGACACGTCTACGTTATTTTAATTTTTTTTCCCCACCCACATTTGTGGCTAGTTGAACAAAGCTACATTCAGCTGGACTTCTTCCTTAAATGGTGGCTGCTGTCCACCCTTTTGACAATACACATGACACTGTCATCTCCATCTGTGTTGGGCTATCCTGGGGTACATACAGGCCTGGATTGGACATTCCTATAGTGTGATTCTGGTGAGTTATGCCGGTAAGATCTCTGTAACCCAGTCAGCAAAATTCTTTGCTTTGCTGACCGTAGACTAGGCTAGGAATGCCTCAAGCCTGTGTGTTTCTTATCCAGCCTGTTGTATCAAAAGGGGCCCTTCAAAGGGTCTCTTGGAGTAGACACAAGATGAGGCTAGCAGGGTTCATACACTAGTGTGACTCTCCACTAAGATGTGTCCTGAGTTCAGTCACCAGAGAGAGAGCGAGAGAGAGAGAGAGAGAGAGAGAGAGAGAGAGAGAGAGAGAGAGAGACACTCAGGCCTAAATGTTGTTGTCATTG
Source organism: Mus pahari (assembly GCF_900095145.1). NCBI lineage: Eukaryota > Metazoa > Chordata > Mammalia > Rodentia > Muridae > Mus > Mus pahari. Next base: position 34,775,638 of record NC_034605.1, read on the forward strand.
TCATTCCCACCACCACCCCACCCCCCCACCACTCCACCCCACCACCACCCCATACCACCCTTGCCACCCCACCCCACCCCACCCCCGAACCACGGTGTCTTTGCTGAGTTCTGAATCCCTTCCCTGGTGGCGTGTGACCTCGCTGTGCCCTGCTCTCTGAAGGTCTGAGTCACCACCGTGGCAAAGGAGTCAGAGAGCTCCTTGTAGACACAAGGGAACAGATAGCACCTTTTAGGAGCCACTGAATCAATGTCAACTGTAGCTTAGGGCATGTCAGGGCTGTAGGAACGGAATAAAATTCTATAGGGTGTGAACCGGGCTCCAGAACAATAGAGAGAGAGAGAGACCGGTGTGTTTATGATTAATAAGAAAAATCACGGCCTTTATTTATCCTGGCGACGTGCCAGCTTGTGGGCCGCAGATAGGTGTGTGAGGCCCTTTGTTGTAGAAGCCAGCATGGCAGTAAGTATGTAGGAAGAACCTTCTTCCTTTGACCGGGAAAGGCAGCAAGAGGGAGAGAGAAAGTCAGTGCTTTGTGCTGCTTTGCATTTCCTCCTGGGGTGAAAGCAGCAAGGCTTGCCCCAGTCCTGGCTAGCTAGCATCCTAACTGCCCAACACCACCAGCAAAAGCTCTCCTAGAGAGTCAAAGGTGGGGAAAAGAGCTGGCACACCCTCTTATGCCAATCCGAAACACAGTGATCCCGGGAAAGCCCCCACATGATTGAAGGAGGAAGCCCTGAAGCTCAGCAAGTGTCTGCACTGCACTTCACAGACCTCAGCCGCAGCTAACAGAAAGCGAGCTCTCAGGATCCCTGTCTCTGGCACCACCGGAGAAAAGACAAGACGGATGCTTAAATACGGAATGGAAGCTGGGCCTTCACACTACACGATGTTGCTCTGTTTCCTCTGTGACCCCTGGGTTTACTTGCTCTCAGGTAGACGCCACAAGATGCAGTGACTCGAGGATCCAGGTCAGAGGCAACTGAAAGGCCATCAGGAAGTAGGGTGGAGGCTTCCCCGGGTTTGAAGAGGCAGGATAAACTTTGAGCTCCCACGTATTGGCATCTTGCACAGTACAGGCCCAGGACGGTCAGGTTCTAATACCTTTTGGAGATGCCAGGAGCACCGAATGCTGGAAGTTTTCTAACTGTGTTTGCGTTGGCAGCAGTTTTTAGCTTGCATTTCAGTTATGTACCTGTGAACAGCATTTGGTTTACCGGGCTGTGACCTTCACCGTGTGGCATCTCTGGAACAATTCCAGGGACAGAGTCTGAGGGTGGAGGAGTAGAAGGCCAAAGGGGGCCTCAGACAGTTCTAAAGCAGGGACAAGCACCGGGGAAGGTCAGACCTGAATAAAGTTGAAGTGGTTAGCCCTTGAGACTTGAGAGGGATCTGAAGGAAGGCATGTGCTGAAGTGAAGGGGATATGGCCAAGTGTGTGGTACATGCCTTTAGTTCTAGCACTCAGGAGGCCGAGACAAGGCAGATCGCTGTGAGTTCGAGGCCAGACTGATCGATAGAGCAAGTTCCAAGCCAGCCAGGGATACATCATGAGACCTTGTCTCAAAGCAAAAGAAAAACAAATGGACACGAAAACAAAATTAAAAGGGGGTGATAAACTGAGAAGAAACGACTGGGTATAACTGACTACATAACCTAAGGACATTCAATGAAAATAAGAATCACACCAACCAACCAAGACAAAGAAGCAAAGACAAAGTGGAAGCGAATGCAAACCTCCCAGGCATTGGCACCACATGCTGTATAAAGAGCAGTATACAAAACCTGAGAGGTGGGTGAAGCCATTTAACCCTCATGATGCCAGCAGGCACTCATCCCAGCTCCTCTCACATTGGGGATGAGGAAACTGTTCACAGCTACCTAGGATCATGGCACACAGTAGATTCCAGATCTGCTCTCTCTTTCCATGCTGAGTCCCAAACCAGAAGTGAGAGCACACAAGATGGACTCACCCTGGCTAATCAATGCCTGCTTCCCAGGGGATTTTAATGAGGAGAGGGTCTGCCTAGCCGGATCCTGTTACCTGAGCTGGGTAAACCAATCCTGACCAGAAAAGCAGGGGCCCACACTGGATCGATGTCACACTCCCCCAGGAGTGCCCTCTCGGACCTTGCTTAACCGAGTATAACAAGTCTAAGCCACGGTTCTTACCCACCAGTAAATAGAGGGCATAGCATTCAGGTGAAAGGAAGAAGGCCAAGGGCCGTGTCTCACCCTAGTAGAAGAGGCGGAAAGATGGTAAGTTCCAAGCCAGTCTGCAGGACATAGTGAGAGGCTGTCTCAAGAAACCCAAATAAACGAGATGAAAAAGAAAAGAAAAAAAAAAAAAACAAAAACATGACTCTAGTCTTATCGAGAATGGACAGAGATGAGCTACATGGGAACTCAGGGTGTTCATGCCAGACAGTGAGACTCAGGAAACGACCAGCCCCGTTCGCTCCTCAAAGCAGCCACAAGCACCTATAATCTTCAAAGGAGAATCTCCTCACTGCTCTCGAGAGCCGAGTGACAGAACACACTAGAGGTGACAGTGGGGTTAGGGCGTGGCTGCTCCTGACCTCCCCTCACATCTCTGGGACCTCTGTCCTCATAAACTTCTCTGACCCTCCGGTCAGAGTCTAGGATGTAGCAGGTTTGCAGAATCAAAGCTCACATACCCACACCTCCCCACCAGCTTTGCGGTGCACACTTCGCGGGGAATAAATTTAAAAAAGAGGGCGGCAGGGCAGGGAGTTAAAATAAAAACCCATCATATCCCACAAAGGCACATACTTTAGTTCCATTATCATGAACTAGGAACACATGGGTAAAGCTTGCCTGATGTTTCCTGGCCAGCAGTCAGTTCAAAAGGAACAGGCCCGGGCGTGCCAGCGGCAGCAGACACTCTATTCACTCTGGCATTATTAAATAACAATTTATAATGATTTATACATTTAATTTACATGGCTGCCCTTAGAAATCTAATTGCACAGCAGCCCTGCCATCTTCTGATGTGCTGGCTAGAAACAGGACAGTGGAGGCCGTTGGTTCTCAGGAGGCTTTCTGTACAGGCAAAGTAGGAGGCCTGGTGGCTCAGGACCACGGGGGAACCCAGAGAACCCTGAAATGTCAGAGCCCTGGAGTTGAGAGTTCCCTAGACCTAAGAACTCATAGGCTTAGGAGGCCCAACTTGGTGCGTTCTGAAGACAGGGGCTGGTCACAAATCAGCCTGACTTCCAAAACTTTTTGTTTCCGTGATATCAATTCAGCGAGAATGACCAAGTCCACTGCACACTGATGTTGTCATGGCTACTTGGGAGACAGGGTATATGGGAGTACCTTGACATTTTGCAGAGCTATAAAAAAAAACCTCGAGAGGCAGGAAGTGACATCAGAGAGATCCCGCACAGCTCACCAGGGGTTCCCTGTCCTTATTTGCTGGAAGCTGGAAGCAGAGGCTGGGGCCACTGATTCCAGAGTGCCTACCCAGACAGCATGCCAGTTTGGTTCTTTCCAGGTAAGAACCAAACTGCAAAGTCTCTTATCCCCCTGAAGGAAAATTCGAGTCTGAGTAGTGAGGAAGAGAGAAACCTTCTCTCAAAGGCTGAATGTCTCGTAGTGTAGTGTTTAGCCCGTTTATTATAATGAGAGGGACAGACCCAGCATAGTCATTTGGCCATCAACTTGGAGAAAAAAATATGCATTAGCACTTTGAGTGAGTGAATCTCAGGAGTGTATAGAGTGCTCATGTGTATAGAGTAAAATATGAATGTGTGTATCTTATTGTACAGGTGTTTTTAGATACGCACTATGTGCTGCATGTGTGTGCTGTATGGGGATTATGTGGTCATATATCATGTACTGGGTGGGAGTGAGCAAGGTATGAATGTACTTTAGGATCCACATGACTCTTGGGCATGTGTGGTCCATATGTGGTCAGTGCTGTGTGTAGATGTGAGTATGATATGTTTCTGGTGAGTGTTCCCCAGATGTGGGGCCATTTCTGTCTGCGTGGCATATGTGGGATATGTGTAGCCTACAGCAGCACGTGGTATCTGTGCAGTGTGAGCACTTCGTGTGGTGTGTGAACCATGGATGTGCAGTGGTGGGGGTGGGGGGTATGTGGCACGTTTTAGCACACGTGCGATACATGTGTAATGGCCTGTTGGGGGAATGACTCATCAAGTTTTCAGTTCATCAGCAAACAGACTTCTCTTTTGGGTCAGGGTTCAGTAGATGCTGACAGCCAGGTGAGCTGAGAGGGGAAGACAATAGGAGGTGAAACAAACCACAGAAAGCAAGCACAGGTTGACTCACTGGTGACAACGGCTCCAAAGACAACGTTCTTGAGAAGGTAAACAATACAAGCTGAGAGTGATAGCCTCATTTCTGAATCCTTTTTCCTTTCCTTTAATTTTAGTAATGGCTGCTACGCACACGATTCTGAAAGGTGCTCTATCAGCTGTGACAGAGGCCCCACCAGGTATCCAGCCCACCCAGGGTTCAAGGTCGACCTGTGGCTGGTTCCCTTCCTTTCCTTTGGAACATGTCAGGGCAGGTCCCCTGTGAGCTCGGCATGGAGGTGGTGTCAGTGTTTCTGCAGAGTGGTCGGGCAGGTGTGCGTGTGTGTGTGTGTGTGTGTGTGTGTGTGTGTGTGTGTGTGGTTGTGAAAGTCATGGAGGAAGCCTAGAATAGAAGGATAACCACATCTTATAGTTGGGGGGGGGGGGCGGATTTATTGTAAGGCTGGGCACGAGTGGAGATAGGACCAAAGCGGACTGCAGGAGTTGCAGCAGGCAGCTCCTCAGAAAGTCCCCTGGGAGGTATTCCAGTCAGAACCAGTGTCCTCCCACTTCACACTCAGCAAATGCTTTCTAGTCTCTCACACTCTTCCTCCGGCCTGCGCGGATTCTTCAGCGATGTACCAAGATGCTTACTGGATCCCCCCACCCCCACCCCCCAAGCAACCGCTTGGTAAATTGTATTAATTTCTAAAGTCAGATTTAACCAGCGTCAGGAATTTCAATAATTTTTCCTGTTGGGACTATAAGGGCAAGAGGACCTTTCCCTTGGTCTGATCCACTAAAAAGAGCTCCAACTCCCCAAAGGGTTAGCTCAACTAACCCACAGGGTCTACTACTATAGTCAGTCCAATTCTGGCTGGGGAGGTGTGTGTGTGTGTGGGGTCTGTGCCTCATCTCTGTCAAACCTGGATAGAAATCCCTGAGGTGTTCAGTGGGGGTGTGGGAGGGTCTTCAGGCATTTCCCATCCTGACTCATGAGGCTCCACACCACAGAATGGAACTTGTTGTCCATATCATTGCAGCCCCATCTACACACACACACACACACACACACACACACACACACACACACACACCACAACTTTCCTTGCTGAAGCCACCAAGGGTGTTCTCACAATAGACAGGAGGAAATACTTGAAGCTAGGGCATAACTATCCAATTAGGAGGTTGATTATAAGAGGCGATTTCTGTTTTCTTGGGCCTTCTTAACCTAAAGAAGCAAACCACTCCATGACACAGCATCCCCATGCAAAATCAAAGCTGGTCCACAATCAGAGATCTATGAATGAAAAGACCTTGGAAGGAGGGCTGGCAGGATGGCTCAGTGGGTGCAGATGCTTGTCCCCAAGTTTGAGAAGCTGAATTCAATCCTCTGAGTCCCGGTGGAAGAACTTGCTCCAGCAAACTGGCTTCTGTCCTCCGAATGCAGTCCATGCTATTAATGTGTGTGTGGTGAGGACTGTACCTCCCCCACCCCTACCCTCTACCCTACAGTTTATTTCTGGAGTTTTTCACTTAGTATTTTCATACTTCAAGCTTCTTACCTGACATCTTCCTGAGACAGAGACATGTGGCAGATGATGGCTCTCCTGTCACTCTTCCATCTAGGGTAAGGTTCCTTGGTACCATCTCTGCTCCTTTATCCAATCCCATGCCCCACTCAGGCTCCTCTACATCCTTTCAAAAGCCAATCTGAAGCCCCCCCATTGTGTCACTTCTTATATGTCTTCCTTTACCTCCAAACCTATGCCCATGCTCAGGTGGGCTCACTCCACCTATGCTGTGCCCGACTTAGCTGTTATCCACTAAAAAGCAATGCCTATGAGCTTGTCCCTTTTTACATAAAAGTCTGTCTCAGCACATCCCTCTGGGCACAAGTATGAATACTCCACATGACTGTTGTGGTCTTAAGTCAATAAAGCCATTGTCTCAAGAATCCACCATTTTTCTCTAAAAAGATCATATTGTATATGAGTTTAGGTGTTCTTGGGCAACATGTTCATTTCTCTCACTTTGGCAACATTTTTTTTCTGTTGGTGTGTAGTCTATCATATAATGGTGAAAACTATAAAAATTATTTTTTCAAAAAGGTACCCACCCCAGTGGCCTATGCTTTATCCTCCCTTATCTTTTGACATCGATGCTACATTGAACTTAAGTTGTTGGTACAATGGCAGTGGCTCACCAGGTACATGAGTTGATGCTCAGTTCTCATTCTCCAGGTTCTCCCACTGGTGTTTGATGAGGCTGGTTACCTGCTTCTTAGAATCCCTTATCTTGTGTTACACACACACATAAATGTGCCTGTATATGTGCTCACAGAAACATAACATGACGCTTACCCTTGTTACATACCTGTTTGCACTGAGATCTATTTCTGCAAATAGAGTCCACACATGAACTGAGCTCTGAGGTGACTGAAGTCATTTGAATTGACCTTGTGGACTCTGGGAACCCCAGACTTTTAGACTAAGTGGAATCACAACACAGGATCTTTAAGGGACACACCCCTCTTCTGAGATTTTGATAATGTCAGGTGTGGTCCTCTAGTTAACCACAGCCTCCTACCTGACTGCATGACTGTAGTCAATACTGGATTGTGGCTCAAGAGAATGTACTCCACTCTAGGAACCTGAAGTTTGGAATTTCTAGTAAACTACAAATATTCACTTTTTCAGTCCTGTCAAGGGGCTTATGAAAGATCTTCAGTGTATGTGGCCTCAAGATAAAGAACATGAATGTTGGTTAATTTACTTAAATATATCCTTTGATTCACAAAGAAATAATGAGAACATGTTTTTTAGCCATTTCCTAAGACTGATACCTGACCAACTAGCTTCCTGGTACATGCTCATCAACAGGCACGAGATGAGCTGCCCACGAAGAACTCTGGACAGAAGGAGTGGCCTCAGCTCTGCAAGTCAGGATGACTCAACAGAATAGATAGCAAACATACAGAGGGTGTAGAAATGAGATGCTATGCTGAGAATAGATGTATTGGGGCAAGTCACTACATAAGCAAGGAAGGCCTGAGCTGTGAGTAAATATGGCTTGCATGCTGACCTCTGACCTCTGGCTGCTATCAGAGTGGGCCTTAAAAGCTGAAAATCCAAGAACTGCATTTGGGTCTTTCCCTTGATCCCTTGCTCCTTCCTTCCTTCCTTCCTTCCTTCCTTCCTTCCTTCCTTCCTTCCTTCCTTCCTTCCTTCCTTCCCTCCCTCTCCCTCTTCCCGCACTGTGTGTGTGTGTGTGTGTGTGTGTGTGTGTGTGTGTGTGTGTGTGTACTGAAGCAAGTTCACCTCTATATTTTGTGATTTCTGCGCCTTTTTGTTTTCTCTGTTCTTCCGCCTCAACGGATGTAAAATGAAACCCTTACCAGAGACCAAGCAGATGCTAGCACACTTGGCTGTTCTTGGACCTTCCAACCTCCAGAACCAAAAGCCAAAATCAACTCGTTTTTTTTTTCTTGAGAATTACTCAGTGTCTCAGGTGCTCCATTATAGCAACCAAAGGGCTAAGAGTGTGGTCTACAAAGGAATGCCAGAAAATGGACCCAGGCCAGTAAGAAGCCAGGGATGAAGGACTTGGACTGGGAATGGAGGGAATCAGCTACTTCCACCATGCCTCTTTCCTCCTGCTCTTGTACCAGCCCCTGGACCACAGCTTCCCTGAGTATCTCTAGGAACACTTCTTTTTACTGTGGACTGGTGGAGTTTAACCCTGAAAACCAAACAAACTCTGCCCAAGACAAGCATTGAATTTGTCTCGGCAGGTACCCCATATATGAGGCGTGTGAGTATTGGTTAATTTGTTTAAATCCACCCTTCTGTTCCCAAGGCCTGTGAGTTCCCTCTTTAGCACTTTCCCAAGATGGCTGTGCAACTGAGTGCCTTCCTGGGGTGCACTCCTGTCAACACTAGGAAGAAAAGGTGTGTGCCCAAAGCGTGGAGAAAGATGATGTGAGCCTTCAGGGCCATTCGGCTCCCAGACTCGTGGTGATATAAAATGGCAAAGGTGGTGGTGAACATGGTGTGGCTATCAAGTTCCTTCTCTGCCATAGGCAGCATCTGGTCAGATAACCACTGGGAGTTAGGATTTAAAAGCATTCATCACCGACTCTCTCCTTTTTCCATCATCTCTGATTCAGGTAATGGTAGTCTATTTGCCAATTTGTGAAACACTTTAAATGCATACTTGCAAGCTTGGGTGGGTTCTCCACAGATGCAAAGATTCTGTGTTCTCTTGTTCTTCTGTAGTTGAGAAGGCTGGAGTTGGGATTTGTGAAGAATGTGCTTCGTGGACCAGAGAGTCCTAAGGCAATAGACTTAGAAGCAGTGGGGAGGAAGTTTTGATGAAGGGCTCAGTCACCTGGTCTAAGACAGAGCTCTGGATGTCACTGTCACCCTTGCTCTCAGAACTACTGGATACATGGGGAAAACAGAATTAGAACAGAGTGAAGGGACACAGGCTTCCTCGTAGCTGTGTACCCATTGCACTGGTCAAGCCCCATCCAGAAAAGCTCACATCAAAGCATGGTAGAGTACATTGAACTCTGTTTTCTAGTACCTTCTTCTTTGAGACTACACTCGTATTTGAGTTGAGTTCACAGGAGTGGTAGGATAGGTCAGCCTACCTGGAGTCTGATGAATGTTTCAACAGGAACTATGCCCTTGACCAACTTGACCAGCTTCTCAGACAGTGTGCTCGCTCTTCCTCCAATTTCCCATTTCTCAGAGATCCTATGTTTTCAGACAAGCGCAGCTGCAGTTTGGTCAACACTGCCGAGGTACCTATATAGAAAGTAACCAACAACAAGTCACAAACACCTCCTAGCCCTCGGTGCACAACTCATTCAGATATTACTGATTACTCAAGAGGGGAGTCCCCCTTGCCTTCAAAGGAGAAGAAGTTCAATCAAAAAGTAGATTATTAGCTCGTCTGTAGCAAGGACAAACAATGAAGCAACCGGATAACAGAGGCAGGAGGAACTCTGGCTTTCCATACACGTACTGTGAACCATAGACTACTTCTCTAAGTAGTTGAGATTCACTGTACAGGGGTGACAGTGAATAACCGGGCACCCATATAAGACAGAAAAGCATTTCATTAAATGCACTCCAGGATGATGAGGGCCAAAATGCTGCCAGCAGATTCACTGGGGTTCCCCAGATGTACACAGATTTACCCTAAGATCCTGCACTCCACAGCATTTAAATAAGAGCAGTACTGGATGTGGACCAGGTATGAAGCTCTGTCTCTTTTGCATGGCAAACACAGGCCTTGCTGCAGTGACACACTCATGGCCAGATGCTGGAAAGCCATCCTGTCTTGAAACACTGGCGCACTGTTCAGGGTCAGGCTAGGTGGACTTTGTAGTTGGGGTGATATTTGAAGGCAGAAAGCTGGCCCTTTAGAATCTGGGAAGGACATGAGTACAAGTTTGTAGCTGTGATATTAAAAAAAAAAAAAAAAAGAGTCTATCTCTCGCAACTGGAGATGGCAAGAACTAAGCACTGAGTATTCCACTGACAGGAGGAGTGCCACACTGGCCTGGAGAAGGCTGGGATACAACACGGAGCCTTGCAGACAAAATCTGGAGTCACCGACAAATAAGGCTACCTGAAGTTAGGTCTACAGTGTGGTTGTATGCTACAGCCCATCTTCTGATGGTATCACCACAGGCAGTCTCATTCCCCATCTCCTTACTCCTCTGTCCGTTTGTTTACAGGGAGAACACTTAGGCAGATGTCAAGCACATAATTCAGTGTAATTAACTGGCTGCATCTGCTCTCCGGTGCTTCCTTAGCTGAGAGCCATGTGTCTGTGCCTTTTGACCAGCATTTCCCCTTTGCTCCAACTTCAGCCCTGGCTCTCCCAGTTCTACTAGATGGTTTTGACCTTTTGGTTTCCACGTTGTGTCGTATCTTCTGGGTTCATCCACATTAGTGCAGACAACAGGATTCCCTTTTTGTTGCTGAGCATCATTGTAGTGTGTGTGTAAACACATTATAATTTCTTTGTTATGCATGTGTGTGTGCAGGAGAGCTCTCGTGCGTGTGTAGGCTAAAGGACAACCTTAGTTGCCATCCTCAGGAATGTTGCCCTGCTTCTTTGTGTTGTTCAGGGTCTCTTATTGGTCTGGAGTTCACCAATTAAGCCTGCTTGGCTAGACAGTGTACTCCAGAGAGCCTCTTGTCTCCCTGCCCCCAGTGCTGAGATCACAAACACCATACCAGACATGTTAACTTGGGTTCTGAGGATCCAATCCAGCTTTTCATGCTTACAGGGCAAGTGCCTCGGTAATTGAGCTATCACCTCTATCTTCATATTACAGATTTTATTTTCATCACTCCATCTGTGCACAACAAGGTTGATTGCGTACCCTGGTTATTGCAAAGGCCTTCCACACACAACAGAGGATCCCTTGGCAGCCATGTGTTGCTCCCCTTCCCGTAGGAGGGAAGAAATGTAAAGATTTGGTTGTGAGTTATTGCCTATAATTCTAATTAGTGAAGTGCACTGATCTTTGGTCATAAAGATATAGTCTTTTTAAAATAGAAGACTCTATTGCTCATGAGCTACAGATCCGGGGGTTGGGGACAGGTGACTGTATGGAAAGTTTTCTCACTTCAGCCTCTAAGGCCTCCTTGTCACATACTAATGTGCTTAAGTTTCTGTTCTGTTCCAGCCTGGTGCCCAGGGTGTGGGTCTCTGCAGATCCTGCTTCTCCTCTTTTACTCTCTTGAAAACACTCCCCGAGTGGACAGAGGGAGAGCCAGCCTGTCCCAGGCCTCAGAGAAGGAATTTCTGAGAAGGCTGAGCCACTGAATATTCACCAAGATGATTGAGCTTGGATAAATACTATTGGAGACAGCAAATCAATATTTAGTGATTTGAGGACTAAAAGTATTCAAAATGTGAAAGAAAATATGACTATTTTACCCAGTCCCCTGTAAGAGAGCTACTACATAAAATGAGGCTCACCAGCTCATTTTCCCAAATCAATGACTCCATTCCAACATTTCCATAAAATTATGTAGTTTTACTAATAACTGCTAACAGTTATGTACACACACACATGCACACATACATTTACACATACACTCACACATGCACACAAAGATACATACACTCACACACACATTCACACACACACAAAGATACAATCGCATAAAGATACACACACTCTCACACACAGATACACATACACACTCACACATATACACTTACATGTACACATATCAATTGTAGTAATTTGTTCCTTCACAAGCACACACTTGGAGAATGTTCTAAGAGGTGTCTGTTACACCCTAGCTACCTCATTCTGTCCTAGCACTCTCTCACAAACACCCAGTACATCTGGGAACACCGAGGCTAGCTAGCTATTGTCAGAACCCAGGCTGGCCAATCAAATCATACTAAAATGCAGCTCCTGAAAACTGAGCAGACCTGGAAAGGATCAGCATACTGGAAAAGGCCCAGAACTTTATCACAGTTATACACCCTGTGCTATTTCCATGGTACATTCATTGTATATACACCAGAAATGTTTGCCCAGCAGGGAATGCAAAACCAACTACCAATCAAGAATGTCTTATCTTATATCATGCTAGCCTGCTGAAGAAAAACATAGAAAATATTTTTCCTCTGTCCTGATTTAGAATGTGCTGATAAAGTATAATCGAAGAAAAAGATAAGCAGTTCATGTCACGAAGCTGCCAGGTAGGAGACCCAGATGGGAGACTTGCAAAAGAATCAAGTGCAAGGAAGAGAGGGAAGGTAAGGATGTAATTAGTCTTTGCCACTATAACTACCCCCAGTGGTGAACTGGCTGGCATCACTGGCCAAGTGTAGCCTTAGGCAGATTGCTAAAGGTCCTCTGTAAAATCAGAGCTCGCTCAGGGTGAAACCCATTGACTGACACTTCACATAGTATTGATGGCCTTGGAAATGCCACCCCCAGCCTACTGGTTATGTAAGAGGAGGGTTAGCCACTGAGGGTAAAGAACACTGACCCCAATCCACTGAGCCAAGTGGTCAACTCGCTGGCTGTCTTTTCCCTGACCTTGCCTGACCACCCCTTAGGAGGTTTACCTCAGAGGCAAGAGCAGAGTGCAGCTTGCACGGTGCATGCCCTAAGCTAAGTCGGCCTGAAATGGGCTTGGCTTTCCCCTAGAACCCAAGCAAAGTCTCTCCACATGTCCCTCCCACCCAGCTTCCACGAAGTACCTCCAAGAAGGCACGTATGTACCCTGATAGATATAACTCTGAACTCTCAGCTTAAAATATGCCATTTTAAACTACCGTGGCGTTCGTCGGCTATTTCTGGCTGTTAAAAGGCCCTGTTCACCAAGACTAAGGCGGGGAACTCAGGACGGTGCTCCACCTACGGCAATGGTGACCATAAGCAGTAGTTTTCCCTAAAGATTAGCCCCAAGCCCTCAGGAACAAACAGGTAGCAGGAACACTGCCTAGGCTGCACATGTGAACTGATACTCTAGTCCCAAAGGTCATTCCCTTGAGTTTCTATTTCAAACTTTCAGCCTGGGAAACTAAAAGATACGGAGATCTAAGATACTGGGGCAGAGGGAAGCAGATTTTTTTAAAAGGGGGGAGGGGGAGGGACTAATATTTACCCCCATTATCATGAAGAGATTAGTCTTCCTTCTGGTACACTTGAACGAGGTGATGGTGATGGGTGATTGCTCAAGTGTTTAACCTTTTTTTTTTTTTTTTTTAATTGCAAATGCCAGCACAAACCAGTTTTGAACACACTTGCATTAAAACTGCTCTGCCATTTGAAAACTCTGATCAAGAGATGCCAAGTCCTGGCTGGCCAGAGTTTGTGGAACTATTAGGGTAGATTAAATGAAGCCTAATAGCACTTAGCACTTCAAAGCACGTGGAACTATTAACTAATTAATCCCCACCATTCCCCCTTCAGGTACATAAACAGCTATTACCTTCCCCCTTACGGTTGGGTAGAGGAGGCATCTTCCTGGCCCCAGATGAAATCGGGGTTTAGCAAGGATGAAGGTAGACTTTTCTACTCCAAGCTCCCTGCATGCTCACCCCTTCCCTGGATACTATTTTCTTCCAGAGACTGGTGGGCAGGCTTTTAGTTAGAATTTCAAAGATTCGGAATCTCATCCCTCCACATGGCTGTTTCTGACAAATGTAAGAGATGCTGCCTAAAGTTGAGACTCACTGGAAAGCTGGAGAGGCGGAGTTATCGGCTAAGGAGTGTAACCGAGTCAGCTGGTGTCTCATCCGGACTTCTCTGCATCTGTGCAGAGTGCTTTCAAAACTGTGCAGCACACAGGATGGTTTCACTGCTCGCCCACCTCATTCCCCTTAGCAAAGTGCCACACTCAATCCTGCCCTAGAATGGGAAAACGTCCCACGGCTCTACTCTACAGAGTGAGTAGCTGGTGATGGCACCACAGGGCAAGATCAGAATGCTGCAGCTCCCACAAGCACTACGCTCTGCCAAGTTATTAACTGCCTAGGAAATTTGGAGAGAGAACTCAGGCTGTTGTAAATCTGTAACCTCACTATATCTTTTGTGCTGACTGGTGAATTTCTCCCAAACCCTGGCAGAGATGGCAAGTCTTTCAAGGGTGTTTAGTCAGGGAGTGAACCTGCAGGGTCCCCTTTGAGCCAGTAAAATAGCATGTAAGAGATCTGAAGCCAGAGGGGGCATCAGGAAAGAGCAGTAGGCACTTCCTCTGCTACACAGGTGGAAGGCAGCATGCTATGTGCCTCAAGGCTTGAACTCTGCACAGAGCCATGGGAGAAAGGGGGCAGAGGTCAGTGCCAGGCATCCCGGTGCCCAGGGAACCCCTCCTCCTGTTGTACCAGCTGGCTTCAACAATTCTTCTGCTTCTAGGTTCTTTTGTAAGATTTTCATTTTGTTTTATTTCGGACTTTGCTCTCATGAAGTCCCTAAACCCTCCTCCAGAAAAACTGCTGGAAAGTGGATGAAACTTTCTCATGGGAAAAAATGATAAAAATCAGGGGATTCAAAGCACAGAGCACCACGCTGGTCGCATAATCAAACAAGAACAGTCATGAAGGCCAGGATTAAACAACCGCAAACCCCCATGACCTCATCTGTAGAGGAGGTATAATAGTGGAGACCTCACTGGTCTTATGGAAGGATTAGGGGGATGGGTGGAGCGGAGTGCAGCAGGCCTTGCATTTAGTAAGTGCTCAGAGCTCTCATGAGGATGAGCTACAGAGAAGTGTTCCTCGTATCTCTTGGTCCAAGAGGAGTGTCTGAAGGTGGGGGCAACTATTATTACAGTTTTAAATTGAGAAAGCAGAGGAGCTGGAGAGATCGCTCAGTGGCAAAGAGCATTTTCTGCCTTTGCAGAGGACCCAAGTTTGGTTCCTAGAACCAGCTACCGGTAGCTGACAACCAGTCACTCCAGCTCCAAGGGTACAGTGCCCCCTTCTGGGCTACACAGATACCTGTACTCATATGTGAATACACCCCCTCCACATACACATATACACAAAAGTTTTCAAATTAAATAAGAGGTGGAGAAAAAAACCAGGCACTCAGAGGTACCCTCACTGAAGGCTGTATAATCAGTGAGCCACCATCCAAGTTGGCATTTGTACCCAGACTCTCTGACTTCTGGGTGTCTCCTAACTCCTAGCCTGCAAGCCACTGTGCCAGGAAGTAATATCAGCAGGTTCATTTATTTCATTTAAACACAGGAGTGGTGTCCGTGTCATAGAAAGCCCAGTGCATGTACATCATGCAAGGCTTTGCTTTACTGTAAAGCAAGTGAAACCCATTTTAAAAAGCCAGCTGGTCATGAAACAGGCCTAAACTAGTCCCCAGGAGGCAGGTGCAACTTACAGGCATTTTACTGAACATAGAGCCCGTGGCATCAGAAGATTCGAGCCAAGAAATATTCAGCACATTATTTTTTCATGATTTCCTTTTTAAATCAAAGTGTACTGTGAAGCTGATGGCTGTCTTGGTTAGAGTTACTATTGGTGTGATGAGACATCATGAACAAACCACGTTTGGGAGCGAAGGGTTTGCCTGGATTGTACTTCCACGTCACAGTTCAACACCAAAGGAAGTCAGGACACGAACTCAAGCCTACAGGATCCTAGAGGCTCTGACCTGCTGCTGCCATCAAGTAGGAAAGTTGAGGAGTTGGAGAAATGGCTCAATGATAAAAAGCATCTGCTGATCTTGCCAAGGACCCCAGTTTAGTTCTCATTGACTTACAACTGCCTATGACTCCAGCTTGGGGGAATCCAATACCCTTTTCAGGCCCCCAAAGGTAAATGCGTGCGCACATACACACACACACAAGAGAGAGAGAGAGAGAGAGAGAGAGAGAGAGAGAGAGAGAGAGAGAGAATAAAACACATCTTTAAAACGGACACTTGATCCAATGTTTTACTACTGAAAGTGTGTTTATTCATATATATATATATATATAGTTTTAAAGTACTTAGGGGAAGGATCTAGAGTTAAATAATGCATTCACCCATTCCCACCACTCAGCTGTCCCATTTGATCTATGTAATTTCTTCAAACACTTAGGCAGATAAGAGTAAAGGGGGAAGTCCTTTGTCTAAAAACCACTGCTGCAAACACTCCATGGGCGTGTCCTTTAAAGTTAAAAAAAAAAAAAAAAAAAAAAAAAAAGCCTCCTGAGTCCCTGGACCTCCAGCACCTGCCTAAGATGACAGTGAACGGAAGTAAAGATCCTGGAGGCTCTGTAAGGCTATTGTCGTCATGTAGTGGGGTCATGGAGGGCTTTGCTACTGGGATTAATTCCAGCTCCTTGGGCTAGTTTCCAACAGTGATAGCCATGCTTTGCTTTGTGTAAGATTGGTGATTGGGCTGCTGATGGTCTGGGTGTGTTCCTAAAGTGTGTGTGTACTAACAGAGACTCAGAACATGTGGATACAGTTCACTCGAGTCAACTCATTAACCAGCCATGTAACAGCTTAGAAGTGGCTTCATTGTGATCTGAAACTTTCAGCCCTACTTCTTATGACTATAATCCATTCCAGACCATACAAAGCCTAGAAAACCCAAACTGCCACAGACTATCCCTGTATGTCCCTATCCTTCACTGTCACATAACACCACTGAAGAGTTATGTGAAATACACTCTAACCAGTGTGGGCATAGAATTTGTTTTCCCTTAGGCATTTGAGTTTCCTCCATTGAGATCCCCTAAGTACACAAAACTCTGCGGGCCTGGAGTGTGTAGCCTTGACTGACACACCCTCCAGCACTGCAGAACTTGTCTTCTGGTGAGGTGTCCTGTAAGATTTTTCACATTGCCACCTCTCAAATCATAGGCAGTGGCTGCAAAGGGGAGCAGCCTGGCCCTGGGGTACCATCTCCTTTAAAAAGCATCTCTCTAGTGCCTGCTATCCCCACCCTTTGTGGGGTGCACAGTGAACAACCCCTCCATCCTCCTGTCCTCAGGCAGTGTTTTAGAACTAACAAGGACTTTCTCATTTCAGTTTCTCCTGTAAACCTGCCAGCTTTAGCCTTAGGTTACACAGATGATGTCATAGGGATATTTATTCAGAGTTTTGTGTTTCCTTATTATTTGAAAGCTGCTTTTTCTTTTAAAATATCTATTTTGTATGTGCATGTGCATGGGAAAGTATTCTTTTTGTGTTTATTAATTCTTTGATAATTTCAATGCATTTTAAATATGTTCACTGAAAGCTTTTCACCTCCTCCTAAGAGCCAGGCTTACTCCACACCACACCCCAACTTTGGGATATATATATATATATTCCATGGACTACAAATTTATGGTGTTCATATATTTCTTAAGGTGGAACCATCCACTGGTGTGTTGACCTACCAGGACCACACCCAGAAAACTGACCCCACTGCAGCCCCAAGAAGCCATTAACTGTTCACAGCTCCTCAGGGGTCAGGGCTCATGAACCTCTTCCCCTCCATGCTGGAATGTTGACTGCCTTGATATTGTGCAAGTCTTGTGCAGGCCAGCACAGCCACTGTGATTTCATGAGCGCAGTGGTTCTGTCATGTACAGAACATGATTTTTCTGCACTCCTCCCTGACCTCTGGCTCTTGCAACTGCCCTCAATCCCCTTGCACAACCATCTCTGGGGCTTGGGGAGAGGGTGTGAAATGGATGTCCCATCTGTGACGGAACATTCCACAGACACTTAATCTCTGTATTCTCACCAGTTGTGAGTGTCTGTGTTAATCACAAATGGGATCTGAGCCTTGACGAGAAGGTTATACATGACTCATTTGTGGCTAAGCAGTCCACTGCACAGATACACTTATCTGTCAAGGGCTGCACCAATCTGTGGGTATAGAAACACAAATCTAAAAGGCAGTTTGATACTAAATTTATTTAGCAGAATAATAGTAGTTCACTCCTAGAACCTGTGAGCATGGGGATTTTATTTCATTCTGACAAATACTTCTTTGGTCTACAGTTAACCTTTGTTTTAGTCGGTGTTTTATTGCTGAGAAGAAGCACCATGACCATGACAACTCTTAAGAAGGAAAGCATTTAATAGGGGCTGGCTTACAGTTTCAGAGGTCAAATCCATTATTGTCACAGCAGGAAACATGATGGCATCCAGGAAGACACGGTGCTGGGAAGGACCCGAGAGTTCTACATTTGCAGGCAACAGGAAGAGAGAAGCCTCTGGTCCTGACTTGGGATTTTAAATCCTCAAAACCCACTCTCTGTGACACACTCCCTCCAACAAGGCCACAGCTATTCCAACAAGATCTCCTGTCCTGATCTTTTCAATAGTACCACCTTCTGTGAGCCTATGGGAGCCATTTTCATTCAGACCACCACAACCTTGTTACTCAGAGTGGGTGGTTCTAGCTCTTCTGTGTTTGCATAGTCTACCTCCACAATGATGGCCACACTGTTGTCAGGAAGCTGTGTCAGCCATGTGTTGGGAGGAGGCTTCTCTGCTGGAGGACAACAGCCCTTCTCTGGCTTGGTCACTGAGATGTTTGTCCTTTGCTATGATGTGGGATGCACAGATCTCAGAGCCTACCTCTCTCAGTAAGCTTCCATCCCTAGCCCACATCCAGAGGTCAACTGGAAGCCCCCTCACTCCCTTATCCATATTCACCTCTTGCAGCATCTTTTCCTTACAGTCCCAAGTCTACACCCAGAAGGACCCTTGTAGCCTTTTCCTCAGTGCTTAGCAGAGTTGGCATGGGAAGGTGTTTGTTGTTATCTGCAGGTTCCTGGAACCACAGAGCTTTCCTGGAAAGCATTGTTTGGAAAGTCAGAGTGGCAACTTTTTTGACCTTTGGTCTCTCTTTTCTCTGAAGTTTATTCAAGAGTGAACTCAGGGCCATTTTCCCATCTGAACTCACGAAGTGCTTCACCAGCACTGTAAAGTCAGAGACAAGATTCAGGTCAGCAGCGGCTCTAGTGGCTTGGTTGGGTCTCAGTGGAAGAGGATGCACTTGGTCTTGTTTTAATTTGAGGTTCCAGGGTGGAGTGGGACCCAAGGAGGGGCCTTATCTTTCTCTGAGGAGAAGGGAGGAGATAATGGGGGGGAGGACTTGTAAGGCTGGGACTTGGAGGAGAGGAAAGAGGGGGACCTGTGACCAGGCTGTAAAGTGAATAAATGAAATAATTAATAGAAAAAAAAACCCATTCCCTTCTATAAATGAGGGAATACATCACAGGAAACAAAGGTCATCCTAGGTCTCACATCTGGTACATGATATATGCTGGACTCGAACCTAGAAAGCTCAACCTGGAGCCCATATCTTTATCTTTTAATTTTCCTTTTTATACAGGTAATATGTTTCCCTGTTTCAAAATCTAGATTCTCTAAGAATTCCAACTGTGAGACTCGTGTTTCTCCTCTGCCTGTTTTCTCTACTACTCACTCCTGACCACAGCTCTACAGGCACCGACGACAACTCCCATCATCTCTCACACACTCTGAGTTTTAATGTCAATGAAAACACGTGTAAACCTGCACTCCTTACTGCCCCATGCCGACACACTTTGCTTTTTACTGTTGACAACCTAAGCCTCTGTCATTGCTTTCCATTGACTGCCAGAACTTGAGGGTAAGACCCCATCGCTGAAGACCACACACTTCAGTCAAAGGACTTGGACAAAGCAAGCTGGTGTTGACCTAGACATCTCTTCTCAATGACTATCCACCCTAGTGTCACTGTCATAGGTGCAAGCCTCTTGGCCAGAAAAAGCCATCAACAGTCTAACACATCTGTAAATCCGGCAATAAATGCAGCACTTCCCTCATCAGAGGAATTTCCTTTTTAAAGAGACAGAGGTTATTATAGAGAACCACAACTGATCAAGGTACAGAGAATAAGAGACTGGTATACCCCGCCCCTGAGAGGGAAATCGATAGCACAACCCAGCACCCAAGGCTCAAAGGCAGAGTCAGGGTTCCTCATGAATGAGCTCCCTCCTAGGTTGCTCATGCTCAAGTGGTTAGTCAGCCCTACACCCATGTGAATAAGAGCAACACTAACTAGATTCAGATTATATACAGAGGATATAATACATGCGCTATGTAATTCTATAAAATCCTATAATATATCATATAGTAATTATAGAAGAAGACATGAATTTGGGAGATAGATGGGAGACAGGATGGGGAGGAAGGGTTAGGTATGATAAAATTCATTGTATTCAAGTATGAAATCTTAAAATATCAAATCAAATAAAATAAAATAAAAAGAAGGGGGAGATGATGCATTTTGGGAAGGCTGAAGCTATGGCTTGGCTGAGAGTGTTTGCCTACCACATAGATAGACATGGGTTTGACATCTAGTGCCACATAAGCCAGGCATGGAGGCACATACCCCAGAATTCTAGCAATTAAGAGGTAGAAGCAGGAAGACTGAAAGTTCCAGGTCATCTATTCCCCTGCACAGTGTGATCAAGGCAAACCTGGGCTACGTGAAACTCTCTCTAGAACAGACTCTTGTGCTCCTTCCAAGTTGAATCTTTTATACTTCCTTTGTCTTGTGTCTGACATAACTGAACTAATTCCCTGTTTACTAGCGATCAAGTTGTTTCTGTTTGTAACCTGTTGTTGTTGCTGCTGTCTCGTCTCTGATATCAGAACCATCATTTCCAGGCTTCCAGCATGGACTAAGGACTGGTGGCTCTCCAGGAATCATTTTAGTTTATGAACCAAGATTAAGGCTCCTGGGGCCCCCAGCACAGTGGACTGAGCAACAGGAGCCTTCCCAGTGTGAGGCAGCCACTGAGGAGGTACTGCAACTGCTGAGGCACTGGGTCCCATAGACTAAGTACCTGGTAGGTTCTGAACCTTTCTGGTAGGAGATAATTGTTGTTATTATTTCAACATGAGCTTATTTGTTAATTTACATATGTGTATGTATATGTGTATATATGTATATATGCATATACATGTGTATATCCACTTATGTATATATGTATTATATTTTATATGTGTGTGCATGCATGTGTGTATATTTATTGTATTTTATCCTTCTAGAGATAACCTGACCAATGCAATGTTCTCACTGAATTCACATTGTCATTTGTCACGAATGAGGTTGAGAGTATTTTCCTTCATTAAGCTTTGGACACCATGAGTGAGTTTCACAAAAAATTTGCAGGTGCGGGACCAATTCTTCAAGCCTCTCATCTGCACTGAACTAACGAGTGGTCTTTTTAATCACAAGAGAGAAAAAGAGAAAATCGAAAGCTTATTAGTGTTAGCTTTCCGTCAATATATCAAAATGCCCGACATAATTAACTTATAAAGATGAAAGGTTTGTCTTGGCTGACAGCGGTTCCTGTCCAGGATCATCTGGCCCCACTCATTTGGGCTTGTGTGACAGCATATTATAGAGGGAGCGGGTGCCAGAGCAATGCCACTCACCTCGCTAGCAAGAGGAGAGAAAGGAAGGCACTACAGTCCCCAAATCCCCTCAAGAACGCTCCCCAGGCTTGGCCCTTAGACCCACGTCCTAACTGCTCTACCACTGCCCAACCGCACTGCCTTGGGGACAATACCTTTAACGCATAGGCTTGTGAGAGACAATTACATCCAAACCACAGCCTTTTTTTTTTTTTTTTTTTCCTGTCCTATTTGCTGGGATGCAGATCTTTTCTGTTTCTTTAGTGCCTAGATAGCTCAAAAACTGCATTTTCGGAACGTGCTAAAATATCCAGCATCCCACAGATCATCTTAGAAACACACATTAGGCTGCCTCCCATACCTGTTCTGCCACTGACTGTGACACACATAAGATTATCACCCACCCCTGTTCTGACACTCTGCCCATTCTCAGAGTTCAGAAGAATCATTTGACTTCACTTCTCTGGTCTGTGTTAAACACCAGATTCAGTATCTAGGCCCTCTCCTTTGCCCTGTTCCGCAGATTCTAGTCTATTTTCTGTTTGCCAGGGCCGACTGGAATCTGTAAAGCATTTGCTCTAAGTGATCTAATCGGTGGAAGAGGCTATTGGGGAGCCTCGACAGCAATGACCTTGGCCAAGGCCGCCTCAGTTCAGCTCCATGGATAACCACGTGATACCGTCACCAGGTCTGGGTCTCTGCAGCTGCTGTGGTTAGTGAGTGACAAGCAGCTGACAGAGTCAAGAGATGTTCTGAAAAGACTCCAGCCAGCCTCGCCTGTGAAGGTCATATCTACTGCTTATGGGGAAAGAGCAAGAATGTAGGCATCAGACTTTGGGGACCCACACACACATCCCTGAGACTCACAGAACCCACCCATGGGTTGCAATCAAAATCTCCAATGTGCCTGGGGCCTCTGGCAAATGCAGTCAGAGCTGGATTTCACCAGCTTCCCCTTCGAGTGATGTGAGTACTCTAAGTGGTATGACACTTCCTTATTGGCGTCTGGAATTTATTGTCCTTTAAGCTTATTGGATAATAAGGTACAGTTGCTAGATTAAAAGAGAGGCTCAGTGCACGCCTGTAATTCTATTACAGCTGTATTTGATGCAAGTTATCCTGTGGCTGTTCTTGGAGGCACACTCACAAGCCCACGTAGACCACCTCTGTTTCCACAGAATGCAGGACTGGGTCCATTTAGTGCCTGAAGATGCAGCTCCTGCATGACTCACAGGCTGGCAGCCAGCTTCATTCTGTGTGAGACGGCGATAACATATTGGCTAAGGGTAAATGGCAGTAAGGGGGAAATTTGAGAACTTAGTAGACAACGTAGAAACTGATTACCGTCCACTAGCAAACACCACTACAGCCAGCAGGCCACAGCAAACACAGGACAGTATCCCTTCCTCTTGCATCCCCCACATCGTCAGCCTGACAGAACTTGAAGTACTCACTGATCCCAGAAAAGGAGGTTCCTTTCCTGAAACTTGATTCCACATCGAGTTGTAGCCTGAAACCTAACCAAAACATGCTCTGGGGAGAGCAGACTCAGGGATGTCCTTCCTTGGGCTTTATCCCAAAGGCCTCAAGACATAAGCATCACCAAATCCCAGCCACTGAACATCCCCCTGCCACTGTGCTGGGGATAGAAGCCAGGGATCTAAGCAATCACTGAAAGAGCTAGTTATACACTAAGCCTCTTCATTGTTCCGTGGTTTCCTTTGGAGACAGGGTCTTACTACATGGCCTGGCTGGTATTGAACTTACTCTGTAGCTCAAGTTCAGGGCCTTAAACCTGTGATCCTCCTGTTCTGTCCTTAGCTTCCTCAAGTAGTCAGGGTTACAGGCCCATGACATCAGGCCTGTCACAGATGTCGAAATCTGGTCTCCAATACTCTAGTGCCCCCACCGGGTGCCCACCCTGCCCCTTCTCTCTGTATTCCGGCCTCTCTCAGGATAGCCTTATTTTCAGCAGACGCCATGCTTCTCACTGAAGAACCTCTCAGTGCCTTCACAGGGCCTAACTGTGTGTGGATTAAGCTCTTCCTCTGGTACCAGTCACTCTTCCCAAGACTCCTCTCTTAAGTAGGATTTCTCCTTGTAGCAAGCACTTCATTCCATCTTTGGTATTTGGGATCCCCTACCATACTGTGAGGTCTATGAGGGAATATTTCAGCTGTCTTCTTCCTTCCCCATCCGCTGCAGCTGCTACAGGGCAGAAAGGATGAAGCTGTGAGGACCATTCTGGCCTATTGCCTACATAATGCAACTGTCAAATAACTGTTTGCTGGGAGAATGGGGGATGAATCAATGAAGGAGTTATTAAAAAAAAAGTTCACAAAATATAGCATTAATCTTATCATCACTGAAATAACATTAAGGATACTTCACACACAGAGAGAGAAAGAGAGAGAGAGACAGACAGACAGACAAACAAACAAACAGACAAATAGAGAGACAGAGACAGAGATGACAGATAGAGAAGCATACACGTACATACAGAAAGACAGACAGAGAGAGACAGAGAGATATGACAGACAAAAAGAGAAGCACACACACTCACACAGTTTCTTAGAAATTCTATGGGGGGAAAAGCACAGTTTCAGCCTGATGAATTGCCAAGTCTACAAAATCCATCTGGGAATACGTACTGGGCAGTGTGATTTCCCCAGAACTGGGCTGCTTCTGCTTCTGCTGAGTGACTCACGACTCTAAGATCTCAGCACTGCTCATGCTCATATGGCTCTGTCAGGCAGAACCACTTCTAAACATCTGTATTGATCTCTCTCTCTCTCTCTCTCTCTCTCTCTCTCTCTCTCTCTCTCTCTCTCTCTC
>NC_034605.1:34799805-34830185 GCF_900095145.1 Mus pahari
ACACACACACACACACACACACACACACACACACACACACACACACACCACCTACACACAGCATCCCAAAGAATCTACCCCATTCAACATAGTCTCGTACGTGGTCATCATAAGTCTCATAACACCCAGATAAGTTCAGATACTACGTGCACACATAAACCAACAAATTCCCACCTCTCCACACAGACTTGGACATACCAACATACATGCACATCCCTACTCTACACATAACTGTGCGTGCACCTCACTCACCTTTCAGAGGGCTTTATTGAGGTTCTTACTTTGAAGCAAGCCCCAATCCCTTCTCTACCCAGGCTCCATCAACCAGTCCAGTCCAACTTGAAGCTATTTACCCCGAGCTAAAGTTATTTTATTTTTGAACAAGAAGGATTCAAAAGTCATGTCAGTTCCTAGAACCAGTTCCAGGGAAAGTGAGTATACGGGTAAGCTCTGACCCGGGTCACTGCCTCTTGGCTTCTGTCTGGGGCTACAGATGAAAGCCACTCTAGGCCTTTAGCAGGTCAGCTCTAACAGACCTCCTGTGAGCCCCACCCCTATCCTGTTTTATTCATGAAATATAGGTTGACCTATAGGGTTCTCCTGTTACAGAGACCGACTTACCAGTCACTGACAGATCAGGGTGCCTGTATCAGTTATGTGTCTTACTGCTATGAGAAAGCACCTGGCAAAAGCAACTGGAAGGGTTTATCTTGGCTCAGAGTTCAAGGGTACGGCCTTATCACCGCAGAAAGGTCACGGAAGCAGGAGCCTGAGAAAACTTGTTGCATTGTGTCTGCAGTCAGGTAGCAGAGACAATCAAGAAATGAATGTTCCCTGCCCCTAGAGGCATTGCAGACGTGGCTGCTGTGTCACGTGTGTGTCAGTAGGTGGCGGAGCAGAGAGAATCTGTCTATGCTCACAGTAACTGAATGATTAGTATCCTGACATTTCCCTGAAAAAAGTTGAGTCTGAGATGACCACTAGTCCAGTGTGTCAGACCCAGGATCAGAAGCAAGCAAGAGGCCTGAAGAAGCCCAGCTGAGACTAAGGGCTCTGGCTGGGAGTGAGCCTAAGACAGATGGCTGTCACTAGGTGTGCCTGAGACAACCACGGGACTGGTACCGTGGGGTTGGGGGTTGCAGCCAGAGAGCTAGCCTGAGCTAACCACCAATCTGGCAGCACACAGGTGGAGGCATGCTGTCTAGCATCATAACACTCAAGCGGGGCATAGCACTCCTGAGACCGCTCCTGAGATGTCCCCAGACACACAGACCCTGCCACCACGAAGAGGAACAAGTAACTGGTAGGGAAATGGAAAAGAAAAAGAAACAGAAGGATGTGTGGACAATGAAGAGGGGCAGATCTGGAGACTCCAGGGTAGTAAGGAACTGTCTGTGGCAAGTAGCTGGTGATGTCAGCTGAGACCATGGGGATGGGGGTGGGGTACCTCTGAGTCTAAGGCCCTGCAGTAGCTGAGGTCTGTTACCACCAAAGGCCAGGCAGACTTCCTTAGTCTGGACTGACACTTAGGACAATGATAACTGAGGGCTGTGGAAAACTGGCCCCACCCCTTACCTGGGCATCTTGGAGAGCTGGCCCTCAGGCTTAAGAGCAGGAGAGCTGTCCCTGTTCCTCATCAGCTGCAACATTAGGCCCTGCACCTTACCTGGGCAACTGTACTGGCTGGTTTTAGGTGTCAACTTGACACAAACTGGAGTTATTACAGAGAAAGGAGCCTCCCTTGAGGAAATGCCTCCATGAGATCCAACTGTAAGACATTTTCTCAACTAGTGATGTGTGTGTGTGTGTGGGGGGGTGGCCCATTGTGGGTGGTGCCATCCCTGGGTTGGTTGACCTGGGTTCTATAAGAAAGCAAGCTGAGCAAGCCAGAGG
This sequence comes from Mus pahari, assembly GCF_900095145.1. NCBI lineage: Eukaryota > Metazoa > Chordata > Mammalia > Rodentia > Muridae > Mus > Mus pahari. The sequence goes on from NC_034605.1 coordinate 34,801,699, forward strand.
AAGCAATCCAGTAAGCAACACCCCGTTGTGGCCTCTGCATCAGCTCCTGCCTTCAAGTTCCTGCCCTGTGTGAGTTCCTGTCCTGACTTCCTTTGGTGATGACTTTCAGTATGGAAGTGTACACTGAATAAACCCTTTCCTCCCCAACTTGCTTCTTGGTCATGATGTTCTGTGCAGGAATACAGACCCTGAGTAAGGCAACAGCACAGTAGATCTGACCTGGGATGTGGGGGTTACAGGTGAGCCAGCCCTTAGCATGAGAATGTCTGCTGTGTGGTGGCATTGGTGTGGGAGAGATCTCTTCACCTCCCTTTTGCCCTCACCTCTGGTGGTGGGCTGGAAAGCTGGCCCCAGTGGGGTCCTAAGAGCAGGAGAGCTGTCCCTGCCCCTCACAATGCACAGCACTCAGGAGAGCACTCACCTCACCCAAGCAGCTGAGTAGAGCTGACCCTGTGGCAGGGATGTGAGTGAGGCAGTGCAGAAGGTTTGAGCACTGGAGAGCTAGCCCTGCCTCTTGTCTGTCCTGTGGCAGTGTGATTGAGGGAAAGATGCTCTCCCCAGCTCTTGCTCCTTGCCACCTATGGCAGGCGGGAGAGCTGGCCCTGGGATCATGAGAGCAAGAGATCTAGCCTTAGCCCTTCCTTGCTGCAGCACTTGGGAGAGTGGGCCCTGCTCTTCACCTGGACAGCGCAGTAAAGCTGGACCTGCATTCAGGGCTTGCAGGTGAGCCAGCCCTGAGGGCATGAGCACAGGAGAGGTGCCCTCGCTTCTTATCTGCTGGCTGGTGGCACACTCTCGTGCCCTTGCTCCTCCCTTGCCATCCAGGGCAGACTGGAGAGTTGGCCCCAGAGTCATAAGAGTGGAAGAACTGGCAATGTCCCTCACCCACTTCAATACACAGGAGAGTGGGCCCTGCACCTCACCTGGGTAGAGCTGGCCTTGGTTGTGGGGGTGAGCTGGCCCCAAAGGCATGATGGTGGGAGTGTTGGCAGGCTGATTATTTCAGATACCTCTAAGGCCCAGATCCAGGGTTTTGAATTGGCCCATCCCATCATCCACCCTATTGATGAACTGCTGGAGTGCACAAAGGGACTAGTCCTACAGATCCAAAACTACAGGGTCTCCATGACACAGGGCAACAACAGGGTAGCTGAGAGGAGTCCCAGTGAGGATACAGTATTGATACAGTAGCAGAAGGTGGAGACCAAGGAGCCATTGCAATGAAACTTTACAAGCAAAGTATGAACAAAAGGTAACAACACTGTGGATACTGTAGGATACACTGTGACCCACGACAGCTTCCTCAATGAGATTTTTTTTTCTCTGTTCAGGTGGAGTTTGCAAGGGTGTGAGGGCCAATAGAAATGAGTGGGATTGGGCTGCATGAAGTGAAATTCACAAAGAACCAACAAAAACTTTTAAAAAATAAAAAGAAGTGAATGTTCAGGTTTGGTTCACTCTCTCCTTTTTATCCAACCCAGGACCCTAGACCATGGAATGGAGTCACTCAGAGTTAAGATGAATCTTCACATTTTAATTAACCCAATCTAAACAACTTCTCACAGGCAGGCCCACCAGTAACCCAGTCTAGATAACTCCTCAGAGGCATACCCAAAGCCTTGTCTCAGCTGATTGTATTCTGTCAAGTCAAAACAATCATTATCAACAATCAAAAGCCCTCTCAGAACTTCCCAGAGTGTTATATTTTCCTTTGAAGAATGTCTTTTAATTCATTTTTCCATACAATATATTTCGATCATATTCTTACATGCCCAACTCCTCCCAGATCCTTCCCACTTCCTCATCCACCCAACTCCATGATCTCTCTCTGTCTCAAAAAAACAAAACAAAAACAAAACCACCACCCACAAAAACAAAACACTCAGTAAGATTTAAAAAAACAAACAAACAAACACACACCAAACTAAACGTCAAAATACACAAAACAAATTAACAAAAACAACAACAACAAAACAAACAAAATAAGCAACAAACAAAAATATAGGCAAAGACAGAGTCCACTTTGTGTTGGTCATCAGCTCCTGAGCACGGAGTAGAGTGGTCCACAGGTCATTCATCCCCTGGGCATGCTTCCTGGGAGAGACCCGAAGCATGGCTGTGCACAGAGGATTTCAGAGCAGGATCTCTGGCTCGCACAGTGCTAGCCACCTAGTGATCAGAAAGCTAAAGCTGCCACTTCTGGCTGCCACAGCCCAGCACACCAGCGATTCTGCAAAATGGAAGGCAACTCCCAGAAGCCTCATGCTTACAAAGCACCTACCACCATAGCCACATATGCAGAGGCTCATCAGCCCTTTCTAATCCACAGTCACTGCAATGGGATGGGCCTAAGGGACAGAGATACCAGATCCCACCAAACATTACTGCAGAGGCCCAAAGACCAGTCACCAGCATGTGAATACATTTCCAAGAGGTTTCCTTCTGTTCTCAAAGACCCTGCTTCTGCACCATGCATGGCTAGGTGCCGCCATGCTATGAACAGACGTGGGGGGTGGGGAGTGTTAAGGCGGCCATGGAAGTATGCACCCCTGCAGACTTTCTACAAATGTTGTTGCAGATCATCTTTTCCTCTAGGAGCTTAGGGACGCAGAGCTGTGGGCCTCTAGCCTTTGTTCATTCTCTTGATGGGAGGAGGAGGTCAGGAGAAGGGAGTGTGTAGAGGAGGTTGGGGTGGGAACCCCAGGGCCAAGGCCAATCAATGAATATGACTCATTGAGCTGTGTCGGACCCAAAGAGCCTGTCTGCCATGGGCCACACACCTCTGTACTTGTATGCATCCCAGAAAACGGGAAGTCCAGTGGATTAAGTCATTGGGAGGAACTCCACAGCTTTATTCTCACTTCATACAGCTTACTCCCTCAAACACAGCAATCTTCTGTCACCCACAGTGCCCATCACTCAGGTTGCCACCACTGTGAGATAAGAAATTATAGAAATGAACAAGTCATGAGGCTTAAGATTTACCACAATATAATCTTACTTTAATGGTTTTTGTTCATCTCTTCTGAGTATACTACTATAGCCACATAGGCACAGGGAATGTATATAGAATGCCAAGGGTTCGGTACTCCTTGGAAGTTTGGGTACCCACTAGAGTCTTAGGCCCTATCCCCCAAAGATGAAAGGGTAACTGTAACAGTCACAGACTGAAGTCTGCTGTGTGCTGTGTATTGGGGTGCACTAGGCACTTCCTATGATAGTCTCCTTCAATTGCCGTCTCCCTGACCCACCCCCTCTCTCCATTTTCCTCTCCTTTTAGCCTGTTGCCACCTGATACTCCTTCCTGCACGCCTGTGACCTGCTCTGTACCTTTGAGCTTCCGATGTGCCTGACCCCTTTGCCACTTTGCTTAATTGTTTTGGTTTTGGTTTGCTTTTGCTTGTTTGTTTATTTGTTTCCTTTTTAAGTCTTTACTTTTAGCCGCTATCTCAGGCCACTGTATCTTAAAATTACTCTACCCTTTGCACAGTGGTCTCCATAGCTCGCACAATTTATACCAGTCTGCTCATGCCAATTGGCAGGCACTGATGCTGCATCAGAAACTGTAGGTCATCTGGAGGTGATCTGGTGTGTATGGAAGATGGATCAGGTTCGTGGACACATGAAGGCCTGAGCACTTGGAGTTCGGTATACACAGTGTCCTAGTACCAGATCACCAAGAACTGACTCTAGAGTCCTTTCCCTCGTTTTTCTAGTCTCTAACCAGAGCAAAGGGTTTGTCTCTTTGCTCACTGCCAGTCTCTACTACCTGGGAACAGGGCTGGTGCTGAGAAAGCTTTGGGTGCCTGAAGTACCATCAGTGACAGTTCAGTCCCTGTCTCTCTGGCTTGCCACTGCTGTTCCTGTGTGTCTAGTAAGCAAAGGACATGTCCAAACTTACATGGTGGCTCAGTGGATCTGGCTGTGGTAGCTGCCAGCAGACAGCATCCTACCTTAACCTAGTTCCCTAGGCTCTCTAGTTCTAGAAGTCATGCTGATCAACCACTGGCCAGATGTGTACAGTCAGAAGGAGGCTGGAGCAAGGAAGGAACTTTGGCTCACCCAGTATGGACCATCCTTTCAACTCAGCAAGGAGGGTTGCAGCATTAAGCATGGCTTCTTATTACGCTAATGGTAGTATATTCTGCATATTGACTTTCGGACAATATGTAGTTACCCAGACTTATCAATTATCACAACCACTATCTTTCAAGGGATTTGGTACAGAGATTTCTTTCTATTTTGTGGGCATTGGGCCATATAATCCTTGGCAGTGTGAAGACAGACATCCAGTTTTTACTCAGGCAATTCTAGAAGCTGTTTTTCAGAGGGCATGAGCTCCCTGTTAGAGACAACCTGGACCCCACCACTTTCCTAGGGCCCTGGGGCCTAGAATTTCACTCTAATGATGAGGCTCACTCTATACTCTACACAGCATGCTTTGCCTCTGACATTTCCTTTTGGTTCTGTAGGTTCTTCCAGGCCCAAGTAGCTACACTATTTACATTGCACCCTGGACATGGCTGCATAAAGCAGCCATGGTCCTTCGAACCCTGCACCAATCAGAGGGCTCAGCTTGCAGAGTGGGGGGCCTCAGCTGAGCTTACTTCCCCTATCCCTGCTCCATGTCCTCACTTCTTCTCTGTCCTTCTCCTTCACTTCATACCAATCTTTTCTGCTGGATTCAGACCTGCATCAGGTATAGACTAGCTTGACCCAGACGACTGATCTATTTCCTCTGCCACAGGAGTCCTTACTCTTGGTGTATGCCATTCATAGTGTTTCTGCTTCTCTGACTGAAGCCAAGCTAATGTGCCCCCAAATCCTTGTAGGGTTTAGCTCTCACCTTCAGGAGCATATGATGAGGCAATGACCCTCGGCACTTCCTGATAAGCTGGTGTTAGGAACGTGCTATTGTCAGTACAGTGGACGAGTGGGGCATACAGTGGACATCTAGCAGTTTCAGGCCTTTTTGAGCTGGGTCATGGTCACACTGAGGAAATTAACATAACTATGAATGAGACTGCTGTCTGCTGCATATAAATGTAGCGTTGTCCAGAACATTGACTACGTGCAACAAGCCGGAGGCCATGGGCTTTGGCCAAGATGTAGGAATTCAGTTGCAGTTATTACTTAATTGAGTCTGAAGTGGTCTCCCAACGTCTGCCAAGATCTAGCTCATTTGTGAATGCCAAACTGTGAATTAAGTGGGGCCAAGGACAGCAATCACCACCTTGCACAATTCCTGTGGCACTAATCTAAACCTTCAGGGAGGCGATGTTACATAGTGGTTCCTTTCCTAATGGCCATTCCAGAAACGCTCAGGTGGGTTTCCATGGTATCTCAGACCAGAAGCAGAGAGAAAAGTGCAAGGCTACCTGAGCAAGCATTGCTACCACTTTTTACACACTTGAAACAAGTGTGTAATAATTTCTATGCTCTCTGGACCCTGTCATCCCACTGGGAGTCAGACCAGACCTGGGCCAAGATTTTATTCCCTTTCATTCCCATAGGGTTCCACTCTAATACAAAAGTTGTGATGACTTTTCTAGTGTGGTCTTACCTTCATCACCTCAAGACCTGGGCCCAACAATCCCCAAAAGTGAGTATAATTCACTTTCCTGCTGAGGTGGTTCTTAAGTAAATGGCCATAAATTCACTGGGGGGTGGGTGTAGGGAGCAGGGAGGTGGGTGAAGTCTCTTAGTGGGGGTGATGCTTTCCCTCTGGGATGTTCCTTTCTTCTATGATGCATGAAGTTCCACACAGAGACCTCTGCACACATTGCCACTGTGGTTTCCAGCTATCTGGATGAAAGCCAGCTGCCCTTCGCCATCTTGAAGTCTAGTCTGGCACATCCACTGAGTCAGTGTGGGCCATCACCTTGTGCCGTTTCCATCAGCTGTGGTAACTGACTGGACAAACTCCTCAGGTTCAGGCAAGAACAGGTTCTTTCCCATCAGCAGCTCGAGCTACTGTGCACCTCATTCCTAGTTATTTGTCAAGTCACCCTGAAGGAAGGTAGAAGCAGATTCCGAGACGAGCACATACTCTACGACTTTCACTGGCCATTTCTGAAGGCCTAGAGAATCAAGAAAATCTGAAATTTCAAGGGTTATACATTAATCAACATAGGTGAAAAGTTAGTAGTTTGCCTTTTTCTACCTATGGGTCGTAGTTGACTCTTCCTTTATATTCTTACCATTTTGTTGAATATCAGGAAGTTTTCATACCATGGCGTGAAATTCACTTAGTTCATTTATACTTTATACGCATAACCTAATGTGAATCCCATACAATGCTTTTAATGTACCTATGTGATCTATCACATGAGGTCAGGAGTAGAACTTACCATGTATGATATCATGGCTAGATCAAAAAGTTTCAAAGTGAAGATAATTTGGATTTTAGACTTTCAGATAAAAGATGCTCCACCCACAGGACAATGGGGTCAGTCTTACCTCTAATCACAGCTCAAGGGAGCCCTTATTTTCTATTTTCCCTAAAAGGAAAAGCAGTCATAGTATTTCCAACGTAGTCGGAGAATTACCTTGCCTTTGAAAAACTCAGTCTCCAAAGTAAATTGTACCACAAATGGGATGGTTTACACTCCAGTGGGCCATGGAAAATATATCTATAATTTTCAATACTATTCAATTAACTAAAGTTATCCTAATTTTTTTACATACAATTGTTCAAGCCACACTATTACTTAATATTTAGTCGAACGTATCTTGAAGATCAGTCTTGAAGCTTACACTTTTCTCCAGCACAGTTGTGTTGCTTATGACTTCAGCCAATCTTTTCCTCTTTACACCACTGAACTGGCACCTTGAAGGATCATATAACAAAAATTACTAAATATTTATTTTAGATGTCTGTCCCCATGTATGTATAATACTGCTGTAAATACTTATTTTAGATATCAGTTGTCATCAACAGTGTCTGTGAAGTTTCTAATTGACACCAACTTCTTAAAGTCATCTTCAGAAATAAAAATAGCATCTCCTCATTTAAGTTGGATTGTGACATTTTCCTTTTAATTCTGATGTTAACCTCCATTAATTATAGTATATTAACATATTTTTCATTTATGTTGATATAAAATGAATACATTCTCTCTTCCAAAATGCTACATTGTTAGTAAGTGGATACCATGCTGTGCATAGCTAGGTAATATGAAAGAACATAAATAAGTTAAAGTTAATAGATAAATAGACACTGTCCTAGTTAAGGTTACTATTGCACTGATAAAACCGCATGGCCAAAGCAACTTGGGAAGATAGGGTTTATCTGTCTTATTCTTCTGTGTCACTGCTCATAATTGAAGGCTGTCAGAGCAAGAGCTCAAATATGGCCGGAACCTGGAGGCAGGAGCTGATGAAGACATGGAGGAGTGCCCCATGACTTGCTTAGCCTGCTTTCTTACTGAAGCTAGAGTCTTCAGCCCTAGGGACCAGCCCTCCTACAGAAATCTCTAATTAGGAAAATACTCCACAGGCTTGCCTGCAGCCTGATCTTAGGGAGGCATTTTCTCAATTAAGGCCCCCTCCTCTCAGATGACTCTACCTGGTGCCAAGCTGACCTAAAACCAGTCAGGACAGACGCACCTCCCCCACACGCCAGCATTTGAATAGCTGGTCAAACTGAAAACTGGAAAACAACAACAACTGGTATTAAAGTGCATCTGCAATTACACTAAAACTTGATGGTAGTAAAAAAAAAAGCTCATCAAAGCTCTGCCCCAAGGCTTGGTGCAGTAAATGAGAGGGGAGGAGTGATAGAGAACAACCCCCAAAAGAGTTTGCAGGCCTATGAGTCTTAGGAGTGCAGAGGCGAACTTTGGGGCTGGAGTCAGCGCAGGGGGCACCAGCAGAAGCAGGGTTTGTTATTTGTTTTTTGTTGTTGTTGTTGTTTGGTTAGGAGGTTGGGGGCTTTGGGTTTGGTTTGGTTTTTGATTTTTGATTTTAGTTTTTGAGTTTTGGCTTTCCTTTTCTTCTTGTCTCATTTGAAAAGGATGCCTCAACTTCCTGGGGCCAGTTAACGGTAAAATAACAACCCAGTCTCAACGGAGCGCTTGAGATTCTCAGGTCAAAGCAACACAACATGCTTCTTGCTGCTCAGAAACCCTCTCTAATGGATGCAACTTAACAGCAATTGCTAAGAGCAATGCTAGCCGGCCATTTGGCAGCAGGAGACACGCTGAGACTTGCAGTCTGAGCACCATTGGCTACTTTATATAGACACCACCAAGCCACTGAGTGTTTCAGAGGCAGAAGAATTTACCCCGCACACTAGTGATCAAATCAGAGATCAAGTAACCACTCACAACACTCATTCTTTTATCTTCTTTCCCTCCCTTCTCTGATGACAACTTCTTTAGAAGTTTTTACCCCACAGTTACCTGGCAACAGCAAGGTAGCCCAGCCCACTATAAAAGGGGCTGCTTGGCCCCTCCTCTCTCTCTCTAAGCTCTCACCTTTCTTACTCTCATCTCTAACTCTCCTCTTTCTCTCCCTCCCCCCCCTCTCTCCATGTGGCCATGGCTGGCCTCTTTCTTTCTCCCTTCTCTCTTTCTCCCCTGCCTTTCTACAATGAAGCTCTAAAACCATAGATTCTACTCATCAAGGCCCGCCATGCTTGAATGATGGAATAGGCTTTCCCCTAAAGAGCCACATCTAACCTCTCGAGGAAGGCCTTCCTGTGCTCCGGCCATGGAGAGGACCAAGGACTCTCACCCTCATGGGAACCACCCAGCACCCCCTCTCTCCCTGCCCTCTCTTCCCTTCGGCCCCAGGACTAACCAAGCCATCCCTGGGACCCCCATTTTGTTCTCAGCTCTTCCACAGTGGCCAGAGGTGTCTGGGATGCCCGAGACTGAGAACCTGTTGTCTCTGACCTCCGTGAGGCCCAGAGACCTAGGACTGCCCCTGTCCACCCCCCCCCCCAAGGGCTGGTTCTGGAGCTTCCCACAGCCAGACACCCACCCAGGGCTACGTGGAAAGCAGTCCTCTGCATCAACCCACCCATAGCAGTGGAATTTTGGAGGGATGAGAGTTTTCTCCCACTCCCTTTAGTCTCCCACACCCACTGCCCAGCAGAGTATCATGCCATATTTTGAATATATGTACAGTGTATGTCTGAATCCTCAAATATTTGTTACATCATGTATGGTGGAAACACTCAAAACCCTTTCTAGCTTTTAAAACCCACGGGTAAGTACCATGTGTTGTCTTCTTGGTCTGTAGCACATGGGAACATAAATTTCCTCCTTTGTGGAAACAGTGGCCAGTGATCAGCTTTTCCCCCACCTCTGAGGATTTCCTAAGGGCTTTGGGGTGCAGAGCCTGGGTACCCAGAGCACAGGGGTGGTGGGCAGGGTTCAGAACTAAGGTTTCCTGTGTGTGATTTTTATTGTATGACAGTAATTCTTCAGTAAGCTGGAAAGAAAGAGAGAAAACCAGGAAACCATTTCAACTCTCCCTTGTGTCTTATTTTTACTTTGCACACGGTGAAAGATGGCAAAGAACATTCTAGAAAAGGAAGCAGAACACAACAATGGAAGGGAGGCATCTCGAAGAGAGAAGATGACTCAAACTCTCATCTCTTTTGGAGCTGATTACTGGAGAAGGAAGGCAAGCTCAGTATGGATTCCTTCCTGGAAATCTACCCCACACATGAGGCACCATCTCTGGTTACTATGGTAACCACTGTAGTGAAGAGCTGGCATGTGGCTGGGCCTGTACTATGTCTTCCACATCTTTCCTGGTTTCTCCAAATGCTGGAGACAGCAGTTTGTGAGCATCCTTGAGACATGAGATCTTTAAGCTCTGACCTCAGGCCTGGCAGGCCTGCCCTGGTATGCATGCATGGACTCCAGAGCTCTGAAGAGTGAGCACTGTGACTCCTGCCAAGCTAGCAAGCCTCCACCTACCTTTTAAGCTTATACATGTGAAAAACGGGGTGGGGGGGTATTGTAGAGGCTTCTTTTTTAGGACTTCACAGAAGAGCCTCTGAAAATTCTGGACCAACAAGGGGTGTCATTATCCTAGGAACAGAAGTCAGTCTCCACTCTCTATTCTGTCTGCCTCCCCCTTTCTCCTGCTTCACTGATAAACAAGTAGCCCTGTGCCTGCTGGACACTCACAGGATGCTGTAAATCTGGTTTGCTGGGATGGTGCCTGTGGTGGTTTGAATAAGAATGGCCCCCTATAGATTCGGGTATTTGAATGCTTAGGGAGTAGCACAATTTGTTGGAGTAGCTGTGACCTTGTTGAAGGAAGTGTGTGTTGAGGTTTCAAAAGCCCATTCCAGGCCTAGTGAATCTTTTTTTCTGCTGCCTGTACATCCAGATGTAGAACTCTCAGCTACCTCTCCAGCACCGTCTGTCTGTGTGATGCTATGCATCCTGACATGTCGACAACATACTAAACCTCCGACACTGAAAGTCAGCCCCAACTAAGTGAATTCTCTCCTAAGAGTTGCCTTGGTCATGGTGTCTCTTCACAGCCATAGGACACTGATTAAGACAGCATCCTTTGTTAGATGAGGTGCCGAGTCACAAAACCAAAGCAGTGGTGGTACACAGCTACGAATTAGGGTATATTCACACTACATATTCTGCCACGAGCTCGCACCATGACATTCATTTTTCATGGATTTCTTTTGAAAGCCACTCACAAAGGTACCAGGTGACCACTCCTTTAGCCCCATTTACAAGTCCTGAAGCTAAAGCCCAGAGCCAGTTTCCTCAAGTAATATTCTGGGGACAGTTCACGTCTGTCTGATTCTGGTGCTGTGATGGCGAGTTTTTGTGTCAACTTTAGAGTCACGTGAGGAGAGGAAATCTTAACTGAGAAGATGCCTCCATATGATTGGCCTGTTGGAAAGTCTGTAGGGCATTTTCTTCTTTGATGACTAAGATGGCAGGGCCCAGCCTACTGGGGCGGATGCCACCTCTAGGCAAATAGTCTTGGGTGGTATAAGAAAGGCAAGCCTTGGAGAGCAAATGGGTAAGCCTTATCTTCCCATAGCCTCTGCATCAGCTCCTGCCCTTAGGTTCCTGTCCTGAGTTCCTGACTGAACATCCTTGGGTGATAGACTGGGATGTGGAAGAAGTGAAATTAACCCATTACTCCCCAAGTTGCTTGTGGTCATGGTGCTTTATCACAACAATAGAAGCCCCAACTAAGACAGAAGCCAAGCTTTGAACAGATCACAGCTGATTCTGCCATACACACATATCCTAGCTGGAAAACTTACCAGCTGTACAAGGAGGACTAAAACAAGCAGACAGGTCACCCAGGAGACTGGTGGGGACCTGAATAGCTGACACAATGGCAACCACTGTGGTTTCACTTATCCTTTGATTTATTCTGCAATTAGACACTGACAGCATTCTGTACACCAGTGTCTCACCAGATGTGAACAAGTCAGATCCACTTCCTGCCTCATACTGAAGTACAAGAGAAAATGAAATTTTTATTAATTAAGCAGTCCAGGTTGGTGTCTTCATCCTTAGCTTCTGCCCCTTCCCCTCTTCCCTAACCCATCTCCACTTTCTCTTTTTGGTTTGAGGGTTTAAACTCAGAGCTATGTGCACACGAGGCAATTCCTCTATCACTGAGCCACTCCTCTAGCCCTGCTGCCCTACCTATCTTTGTTTCTAACAGACTTCCATATGGCCATGGTCCAATGATATAAGACTCAAATGCCTATTCACCTACCACACCCATCTTTTCTCAGTCTACATCATATTGACATATTTATGCTGAGAGTGACCTTAGAGATCATTCAGTGGCTCCTATTTGTTTCACAAGGGAGGGACTCAAAGGCTCACAGAGTTGACCCCACACAGATGGGGCAGACGGCAAGTCTCTCCCCCATCCCCCAACATCTGACTGCATTTATGCCACCATGTGACAGACCTCCCAAACATACATTTTACTCTTATTCTTTAGACTTCTCTCTGGGAAAAACATGCAGAAAGGTCTCCTTAGACTATCTTTCTAGCTCCCTAGAGCCCATGAGCCCACTGCCTTTCAGCTAGCAGACCAGAGAGGGATTGCCACCATAAAAGACAAAATAGAATAAAATAATGGTCTAAAGGCCAGCAAATGACCAGGTCAGTCAGTCCAGGGCAAAGACAGAAAGACATGAGTGCAAGAGCTCCTACTTAAGTATATAGAGGATTATTTCCTGGGGGATGAGTCAGCAAAGCTGACACATCATCTCTCCTATCAGATGAGGAGCAAGTGAAATGGACCTAAATACCTGTACAAAAGACAAACAAACAAACAAACAAACAAAAAACCCAGCAACAACAAAGTGTCTAACAGTGCAACACCCCAAATTGCATAAATAACCAAGTTGGGTTGAATGGTTTATGATCCTAGGGACTGGAAAGTCCAAAGAGGCACATTGGCAAAGATCCACTCAGCATGTGGCAGACAAGTGGGTGTGTATACAAATATTTTTTTGCTTCTGAGGTACCTAACCCACTACCAAGACATCAGTTGGCGTGAATGCTCTCTGAGCGTGGTGACCCTTGCCCTCTACTAACCACAACGTGACTGCATCTGTTAACGTTCTTCCAGCTTTCATCAGTGTTCCAGTGGAGACTAAGCCACCAGCACATGAACCTTGGAAGACAAGCCAGAGGTAAGCCACAGCCAAAAGTTCATAGAAAGAAGACACAAGCTGTGTTATGGATTCCCATTCAGCCCCTGGCATAAATGGTCCAAAGATCTATCGCAAACTATGGAGAAGGTTCAATAAAATTTGGTGGCAATAAGACACCAGATGAAAGTTTAGGTCTCAGGCCTTCAGCAAAAGTACTCAAACACCAGGGTTTAACCAGTCAAAGCCCAGGAGGGCCTTTACCTATTCTCCCAGCACAATGGCCATGCAGGAAGGGGTTACTCGAAGGGACTTCTTGACTCTACATACGGTCACCCAAGGAGAAGATCTCGTAACACCACTAGCCAGCCTCAAACACCCTTCAGCTTAATAACTGACCTCCATGTCTAGTATGGTTGGTTTAAATAAAGTGGGTTTCTCCTCCCCAGTTTAACTCAGACATTCCAGAGAAGGTCTGAGTGCTTCTGCTCATCGTTTTCCAAGTGGTAACAGAAATTCCTAAGGTGATCCACTTACCGTTGTTTAGTTACGCTTTCTGCTGCCATGATAGAGCACCATGACCAAAATCAACTTGTGGAGGAAAAAGTTTATTTCTCTTACACTGTTGGATCACAGTCGATCATCAAAGGAAGTTAGGACTGGAATGCAAGGCAGGCGCTGGAACAGAAGCCATGAAGGAGCAGTGCCTTACTGACTTGCTTCTCCTAGCTTTCTCTGCCTGCTTTCTTATACGATCAGGACTACCATCCCAGGAATGGTAGTACCCACAATGGGTACGTGAATCTCAAGAAAATGTCTTACGAACTTGCCTACAGGCCACTTGTAGGAAGGCATTTCCTCAGTTAAGATTCTATCCCCCCCTAAAATGTCTAGGTTTGTGTCTAATTGACACAAGGCAACCTGCACGCTGTTTTTCAGGGTGTCAGTCCATGCAATTGCTGCTTAGACTTCTGCTTTAGGCCTGTGACAGGCCAGAATGTCATGGTGGGAGTAGGTGGTAAAGGAAGCCACTCACTTTATGGTGGGCAAAGATTGAGGAGATGGCAGGGTCCCTCCAATGACGTGACTTCCTACGCCTCAGCTCTGCACACTAAAGGTTCTATCCCATTACAAGAGCACCTCAGGTTGGGGTCATCAGTCCCTGGGGAACAGCTGAGACCCAAACTAACAGCAATTATGTAGTTTCTGTAGACTGGGTGTTCAGAGGTAAGAAACAATCAGTAAGACTCTATTCATGTTTGACAATAGTTCCTCATCAAGAAGGGTCTGGACACCACCCTTGGGAATCAACGCCTTGACATTTGCAAGCCATAGTTTATTGCTTCTTCTCCAGGCTGCCATCTGTTGAAAGATAAATTACAGGGGAATCAAAACAACAGTCTCCCTCAGCAGATCATTCTTTTCTGAATAATAACCACATCTTTTAACACCCCTCTTTGAAAATGAACTTCTGCCGGTGGGGTCTTAACTGTGAGACACAAAGACAGCATGCATAGTCCTAAAACTATGTAAAGCAAGGTCCTGACTGCATAGGCCCCAGCCATATTTATTTTCTCTGGGCCAATAGCATAGTCTTGGGTAGAAGCCAATTCTAAACCAGAGGCATGCAGTAGCCTAAGGTATGAAGTACGGAATCATAGACCAAGGGAAGTGGAAAGACAATGAGAGTCTAGACAGACCTCTTTGGTGGACAAAGGACTCCCTTGACCAGAGAAGCTGAAGGTAAGCTGGGAGGTTTAAGGAAAGGTGGCCCTCGACGCTATTATCTCCTGACTTCCAACCTCAGAGGACTTTTGCTTCCGAGGTCACATGGTCGAGAGGCCTGAAGCTGGTGCTGAGCAAACGAGCAAACAGAAAGGAGAGGGCAGGGTACAGCGATGGCTGTCCTCCTACACATGCGTGCTTTCTGTGACCCCATTTGCTTTGCTTTTACTCTTGAATAATGCACAGTAGCCTGGTTTAAATTTTCACCAGGTGGTGCTGGAGGTTAAGTGTGAAGGAATAATCTCTTGTGTGGGAAATCTAAAAAGGATATGAAGCCATCAAAACTATGCCTCCCTATTCACTTTTGATATTTTAAAAAAGCAAACAAACAAATGCAACTGGAAAAAAAGTACAGCTGGAGAGAACCCTGCAAAATTCACCTTCTTCTCGAAAGAAGAATGACGGGAGGAGGGAGGAGCTACAAAGCAAAGAGTAAGGCTGTCAGAGTGTGAGCTTCTGAGCCAGCTCTCCCTCTCTGATGGGCCCCAAGTTCTTGGTCCTCAGAGTCCATTGCTCAGGAGGCCCTGGGGAAGGAGTTAAAAACTGCTTGTTGTGACTCCATCAGCTACCTTCTGGCCAGCGCAAAGCTTTGTCCACAGCACTGGGCCTGCTGCTCTGGGCTATGCAGGCCTGTTTCCAGACAATGAAGTGTTGTCTTCTGGGATGCCCTGCCAGGACCACCTGCAGACAATGTTTATAAACCCTGGCAGGGACTGATTGATCTCACAATGGGACTGTGTAACATAAACACCCCATTATTCTATAAAAGAATAAGCCCAACACCACCTAGATCTTCTAAGAATAGGCTCAGGGAGTTACAATGTGCACAGGCCACTTAAGAAGAACCGGAGTCTTTCCTTTGAAGCAATATTAGCATTAGCATTTACTTTATGCAGGGACAGAGTGGTATTTTAACCTCTCTGGAAACCAGGATTCAAAGCTGGAGCAGAACTCGGGCAGAACTCTGAATTTCCAAGCTTGAGGGTTCTTGGAGTGTCATGACTCTGTGTGTCTGTGTTTCTGGGTGTGTGCATTCTGTGTCCACGTGTCTGTGTACGTGTGACCTTCAGTGGTTTGCTTATTTGAGCATTCGTTTTTTTAAATGGGCACACCCAGAGGAACTTTATGAGGTGACACACTGGAATGTACTCAGTTGCTAGGAAAAAATTTTTTTAAAAAAATATTTTTTTCGTAAGAGCAAGTGGGTGAAGCCAAATTTGAGGGGGAAAAAAGCAGGGAAGGCAGGAAGAGGAGATCGGCCTGTGATTGGCAGAGATAAACACACACTAAACAACAACAATAACAACAACAACAAAACCACAGCACCCAATGAACAATGGTTTCTCACTCCACAACACAGCCTGGCAGAGTTCATTTCTTAGGACTCAGTTGCTTTTATCTTAACCAATTTGGTGCTCATTAGGCATTAAATATTAAAGAGAAAGAAAGAAAGAAAGAAAGAAAGAAAGAAAGAAAGAAAGAAAGAAAGAAAGAAAGAAAAAATAAAGTCATCTGTTATAGATTCTATTTATACTTGAAAACAAGAGATCATTTCTGTGCTCCATGGATATTTTTCTAAAACAAACAAATTTGGGGTTAATTTAAAACCAATTTCTTCCTTGAAGGGGCAGGAAAGCAGACGACCATGCCCATGTCCTGGCTGCTTCCAGAAATGTCCTTTTAGCAGAGGTGGGGTAAGTGGAATTATCCGGTCCCTGGATGCAAAAGAGACTTCACATGGCATCAAGATTTATGACCACCAGAGCTTCCTGTGGGAACTTGTAGGAACTCAGCTACAAATGTTTCTGTTGTCACCATAACATAACTACCTGAGGTGATTACACACTCAAGAGGCAAAACAAACAGTGAACAAAACTGCGCCTCCCAGGGCACCAAGGGTACTAGATAGTTACAGAGGATGGCGAGATGAGACCCACACTTGTGGACTCCAGTCACAAGCCCAGCACTGGAAAATTCCTTTTTCTCTTGCCTCAAAGGTATAATAATAAGGGGGGGGGGGGGAGTCAGTTTTCAAATGAACGAGCGAGAACTTAACAACAAATGTAGATTGTGAAGTAAATGCCACACTGAGATTAGATTACTTAAGATGTACTTTGGCTTTGACTCAGCTGGTCTATCAGTAATTTGTGCGGACTGTGACCAAACACCAGACCAAAACAAGGTACCCAAGAAAAGGCTTATCTCTCCTCACAGTTTCAGAGCCCATCGCTGAAGGGAAAGGACTGTGGTAGCACAGTTTATGGTGGAGAGGGGGAGCAGAGGTTGTTCACATCTCAGCCGATAAGAACCAGAGAACACAGAAGGAAACGGGGATGCTGTCATCCTCACAGGCCCATCCCGAGTAACCTAGCCAGGCACTAGTCAAGCCCCAACTCCTAAAGGTTTCAGAGATCTGGAAAACAGAGCCACATCTAGGGAACAAGGGTTCAAAACATGAGCAGGGCATGGAGGTGGGGCCGGGGTGCTTCTCAAAGGCAAAACCATAACACATTCATTGAATGTGCTTGCAGGGAGTCTCAGAAACCTGTGGAGTTTCTGCCACATCGTGGGATAATCACCGAAAGCTGGTTGTGTCAATGGACATTGTCTACACTCCTGTCTCTTTTAAAGACAGGATATGCTTAAATTATGAAGTAGCCAAGAACAAGCGAGAGCATTCTCTGAGGTAGAAATGGGAAGCAAGCAGAAGGTTGTCACCTCTGAAATACATGCAAGCCGTACTTGCCAGGAGGGTGGAGGAGACTGAGACGAGAACAGGGAAAGGGGTACTGTGGCTTTCAGGTTCCCAGCCTGGGCAAAGCAGCAAGGGAAGGGAGTCTTATGTAAATGGATACCCCAAGTATGGGGAGACCCTGGTGGGGAAACATGGCTCTTCTCTCTTGCACCACGGAGCTTTGTGCCATGTCTGAAACATGAAATGGTTTCTTTAAATATTTGCTGAGTGACTCGTGAAGAAGTGGACGAACGCAAGTGAGCAAGGCAGGATGGGTATCCTGAGGAATAAGGAAGTTCTGCTCAGGGTAGTGGACATAACCAAGATGAAGGACAAGGTAGCACAAGGCTCAGAGGACACAAGAAACGGAGGTGTCTTCCTTGACCTACATACCAAGTCTTTCTCAGGAAGCCTGCCCACAACACATGCCTGCACAGGGTACAGCCCCAGGCACCACGACTCTGTGTAATGGAGCCAACAGCATCCTCTAAGACAGGCTCACTGGACTAAAGACGGGGAGGTCTCTGAATGCCTGACTGGGTAGTGGAATGGGAGCATAGCCAAATGTATTCTTAAGAACCTGAACTGAGAGATGGAAGTTAGTTGCCAACAATGAGATTGACGCAAAAAATGATACGGAGATACCATATACAGGTCAGTCCATGAGCATTCCAGAGTATAGCGGAAGTGTACATTGTGAGCAAACTAAGTGTCCTCTTCCACTTGTCAAACTGCTATGACTGAATGCGATAGTTTATAAAGGAAAAACATTAAGCTGGACAAGGCACAGGAGGCTGTAAGATCCAAAAGAATGGAGCTTGCATCCGATGAGCTTCTGTCAAGGGGGTTGGCTGCTTCATGACTGGACGCATAAGGACAAATACATATGTATTGAAAAAAAACAAAGCCTAATTTTCATAACTTATTATTCTGAGGCTCCTTCCCCCAACTCAAATGTCTTCCCAGTTTCTAAGTGTCGCACTGGGGAATTAGGATTCAAATATACAAACTTTGAAGGAACGCAATCAAACCATCACACTGAGTATAAGCAAAGACGCAGTGGTAAGTTGTGGTAGGAAAGATATAGAATCCCGCTCTGAACCGTGGGACTAGTTAAACCATGGCAGCAGTGGTGATCCGCAGGGATGGAGCCGAAGCCCTGCTGAAGAGTCCTTTAGAGCCATCCCAGTACTAGGTAGCCTTCCAGATTCAGTTAAAAGGAAGTGAATGCTGGAAAGTGTGAGGCTGCTGGTGGGTTGGGAAAATGGCAAACTCAACACAGTTTATGAGAAGAGAGCCTCTGTCACAGAAGGTCCCTCTGATGCTAGTGACACAGCTGTGTTTCTTATTTGCTTTCCCACGGCTTGCCCTGGCCCACATTTTGCTGACTTGTACAATATCACTGGACTACATTTCCCATGCTCCTCTGCTTTCCACGGTCTTGTAGTTTAACCAATGGGAAGCTTTGCTTGGAGATGTGTTGGTGGGAGAACCTCCCCACATCCCTAAACTAAGCAGCATCTGCATCTCCTTAGCATCAAAGGGAAGTGATTACTGGTTTCAGTTCTTTGGAAACTAAAACTGAGTGGTTAGAACGAAACGCTAACTGAGCCCTGCAGTTGGAGGACAGACTTACATATACTTTGGTAGAAATACCCATTGCACCACCACACACAGGGAGGACAATAAATACAGCCATACTCAAGATAGGCCAGGATTCCCTTGGCTTCAGCAACTTGAAATCCAAGGGTCAAGAGGCTGCAGAACTAGGCATGGAGATTTGTTCAATCAAACCATCAGTCAGACTAGCTTTTAGCCAACACCAGCTATTTTGAGTACTCTACAATGCCTTGAGGCAACTATACAATGATCACACATGCTTGTTCTGGAAGGTACAGCCTCAACTAGAACTGTTTCACTTTGTACCAGACCCTTTGCTTTTAAGGGTCTCTGCAGACCATCACCCTCTTGGCTGGAGGTGGTCTCCTCTAGTGCCCTAGCAGAGAGGTTGCATACTTCAGCTGATGCAAGCAAGTTTGCAGCAACTGGTAGAAATATCCTTTCTTAAGCTGGAGGAGCAGGTGGCTCTGGTATTTTAACATTCAACCCAAGGAAAGACTTCTCTTGAAGCCTTTTGAGCTGACAGCATGAAGAGTCCCAACTCCCTAGGCCTACACCAAAGCTGTAACACATGTAGGGCTGAGGGTCCCTCTACTAGAGACCGGCATGAGAGCTGTGGCACCAGAGGGTGTGACCTCCTATCTCTTCTACCTGGCTGTGGCTGTCTCTGTGATGAAACTCAGGGACACCATTGCTGAAAAGACAACCACTTGCTAAGCTACCTGGGTGGGTGGGTGGGGCAAAAAGACTCTGACCAGCTGATTGGTAACAATATCAGTATCTGGAATAAAATCCCAATGGGGACCAAATTCACTCCACTGAAACATGAGAAGTCTGCTAGGAAGTACCTAAGAAGTGTTTTTTTTTGTTTTTGTTTTTTTGTTTTTTGCTTTTCTTTCTGATACAGAAAATTAGAAAGAATCTGTTAGGATTTATTTGAATATGAGATATTCCATCTGAAGCATATATTAGCATTTAATCTCCATTGTGATTGTGCTATCCAAAGGTAAAACTGGACAGAATCCTTAAGTGATGATTGGAACTCTGCCCTCATGAATGATTCAGTTCAGCTTCAGATGGGTCTGGGCTAATTCTGGATTGTTTTAAGAATGATTAACTGTGTCCCACACAAGTTCTTTGTCTCTCACCACATGATATCTAGCGCCAACTTGGGACCCTGACAGCAAGAAAAGAAGCCATCACTGGATGGGAAACCCTTGATCTGGGGTCAGAACTATGACCCAAACATCCCTTCTTCTGTAACTACCCAGTCTGTGGCATTGGAAAGAGAAGACAGACTAGACAGTCTAGACTCTTTACTTCCACTAAATATCAGTTCTGTGACTCTGGCTAGCTCTGCACAGGGCTGGCTTGTGATAGTTGAGCCAAACATGAAACTGTCCTACACAGGAATAAGACTGCCACAGGAATGTAGAAGAGATCAGCATCCCAAACAATATCACAGAACAAAGAATTCAATTCGTGGGCATGAACACAGCTTCCCGTTTGTGTGATGCAAAATAATACATCTTCCTGACTGTTTAAGAGTCATCCAGTCTGGGTTTTGTTTTACTAGGAGCCTCAAACATCCTAACAAACAGAGAATGTGCATATAAATGACATGAAAACGGAGTAGAAAGCATAGTGTACATGGAGTCCCCTGTATGTTTGTAAACACCAGGCAGAAGCTTAGACATCAGAACCCACATAGTCAGCATCTCCTTGGGAAACAGTCTTGATTTTCCTTCCGACTCATTGCCTGCTGCTGTTATTCTTACAGTCTGGCTTGTTACTTCACAAAGCTAGAACAACTGTGGCCACAAGACAAGTCTCTGAGAGGGTCCTGGGCTCTCTCCCATGCTGAAGGAGTGGGACCAGGTAAGGAATTGATTGAGTTCTTGAAGGGAACCCCTTTACTTTCTAAAGAACTCTGAGCAACAAGCTCCCTCTCAACAGCCATGCCAGATCTCAAGATTCAGATCATGCCAATTCCTCTCCTCAGATCGACTCTTAAAGCTCACTGCCCATACAGTGGGTGGAAGATGCCTGGCTGGAAAGAACTGTAACAAAATAACACACATTGCATGTCTTATCAACAAAAGAAATGTATTACTCACCATTCTGAAAGCTGGAAGCCCAAGATTTAGGTGCAAGTAGATCTAGAGTCTGGCGACGACTCAGTTCCTGGATAGTTATGGCAGCTTCTACCTATGTCATCCAATGCAAAACCCAAAGCAGGTGTGTGTGTTGTTGTTGGGGGGGGGGGGCTATCTGGAGTCCTTTTAGTAAGGGCATTAATCTTATTTGTGAATATTCCACCCTATTGTCACAATTATTTCTGTATGTCCCATCTTCTAATATCACAGCCAAGACATAAGATTTTGTAGAGACAAGAACATTCTAGTTATAGTCCACTGAAACATTACTGGCAACATTTCTTGTTTCTTTCATTTAGTCACCAAAATTGCTTGCAGGACTGTTACATTATAACAGCAGTTCAGGTGGAAGCTCTGAGCAGGTGGAAATTGGGAGAGACCTGATCTAGCCTGAATGGAGGTTGCTAGTAAGTAGCAAGAGGTAAATAATCTCAACTACAGATGGAGTGGCCTGCGGGAAGAGGGGAGAGAAGGCATCTCCGATGGGAGAGCTTCCACCTGAGATGAGTCCAGAGGAAGTTCCATTCTACCTCATCACTGTATAGATTCAGTTTCCCCCTCTTGGTCCAGATGCAATATGCTGCTCCTATCTCCAGCGTGCTGCACCTCACTGAACCCTGTCCCAGCTGCTCACCCTCTGGAGGGTCTGCAGGCTTTGCAGCAGAACATTCCATCTCATTTCCTTCACTAAAGGGGCCCAGTCCTCTTCTTGCTCAACTTCAATCTTCCAAAATGCCAAGGGTGTTTATTGGCCATAGCTACCTCAGTGTCACCCTAAAGACCAGAGTCTCATTCACAAGTTAATTGAACCTGATGCTGGGGAAGCAAGTGCTACTCAGTGGATTGGACATCTCCAACATCTGGGATAAGGACCAAAAGCCACACTCAGGGACTCCCTGCCCTGAACTGTGACACATCTGATTTGTGCAACGGTGGAGCACAAAGGAGCTTGTCTTACTACAACTCTCACTGAGAAATGTTTCCATCACAAGCCTGGATAACTGAAATAGCAGCAAAGAATGAGTCTCGTGACATGTGACAAACTTTACCCCATGTGTAGTGCATTGTAGCCCTCTGTTCTCTCTAGGGGAATCTAAATCTCTGGTCTAACCTGAATCTTCTATTCTAATATGTGTAATCCTAATCTGTCCTGTTTTTCTTTAAATGCCTGAAGGGTCCATTAAATTCATGTTATGATCAGTAGGAATCGAAAGACCTTGCCCTGAGCATTTCTGGTGAGACGCTCCACACGGGGACACTGAGCTTCCCAAATAAACAGAGCAGTCGCAGCTCTCAAGGAGCCACCTTGTGGGACTGGGGTCAGAGATAGTGAAACAGTCATATTAAAAATTATAACATTTGCTCTCATTAGTTTTTCCAACATAAATATCTATTATAAAACTGATATGCCTTTTTTTCCCCCTTAGAGAAGCTGTAATTAAATCAGTGATTATTTTATCATGGTACCATGCATGTTGTTATTGTTGTTGTTGTTGTTTTGGTTTTGCTGTTGGTGCTGACGATAGAACTCAGGGCCCCAGCATTCTAAGGAAGCACTTTGCCAATGGACAACACCCTGTACTCGAGTCCGAAAGGACGTCTTCAATTCCCAAGCTGTTGCTATTAAAACCCCCTATGCCAGCACTGCTCCACCAAGCCAGGGCAGACAAGAGGTCTATGGAACAGCCAGTTAGTACTTATGCAGGCTTCTCATGCCATAAAAACTTGACAGCAAACGAGAAGTTCTTCAGAGTAACACCAACATGTGAACAATAGACATGGCTGTGATCCCACAGAGTACTGTGAGATAGTAACTTTGCTCATAATAGGTCCGTGTGGCATAAGCTATAATTAAGCTTCCAGGTTTGCTGTTGTTGTTTGTTGTTAGTGGTTTTGCTTTTGTTTTACAATTTTAAGAATGCAAGATCCACGCCTAGCTCCGAGGCCACACAGCAGCAGGAACTGGATATGAGTTCAGAGCCTCCTGACCTCTGCTTCAAGTCAACAGGCTTTCTCAGGATGGAAATAGTCTGTCTCCACCAGCAGTAGCGACGGTCCACCTCAGGTCTGGAGCAGAGATGGCTGAAGATGGTTTCTGCAGCCCTCTCTTGAGGCAGAAGGCTCCTGTGGAGAACAGAAAGTATTGTTTCTCAAGTGCTTCTGCCTGAGGCAACTGTAACATTCTGGGAAAGAGGGGGAACTTTTAAATGGAGGAGCTGGCAGGAAAGTCCCACTTCTTGTGGGCACAGCTCCACTCGGAATTAAGCAAATAAACCCACCTTTAAAAGCCATCAGCAGGCTCAGCCCATTGTGGAGATTTTTCTATTGCATGTCCAGGATAAACTACCACCTTACTCCACAGTGCATGAGTCCAGCTTGAGCCATAATGAAAACTGTTATAATCTACTAGGCAGCATACTCAATGAAGTGTTTCATTAGCAAGTCTGGGTCCTGATTGATCTTCAGTGCCCAATGGCAGCAGCAGGAAGGTATCTCTCTGTGGCCAGAGTTTCATGGGTACTGTTCCCCTGGGGAACATCAGATTAGGCTTTGTCCTTACCAGGGACACACAACCTGCAAAGGATTGTGAGACTGACACAACACAACTCGCTCAGGCTGTCTTTACTTTTTCTATGTGCAAAATTAATACATAGTTATTTAAAATCCAGCCCAGAAATGTCTACAACATTTATAAAATAAGCCTGCTCTCCTTCCCAAATCATCGTCGACAGTTTTGTACTAATGAATTCTGCTGTGACACAATTCTTGTCAAAAACCAACTTAAGCAATGACAGGCTTATTTGCCCCATCCTTCAAAGGTGCAGGGCCTCATGAAAAAGAAATCAGGACAGCGGGATCTTGAGGCAGCTGTTTACATCCAGGAAGCAGAGAGAGATGAAAGTGGGTGTCAGCTCACTGTCTTCTTTTTAAAAGTCTAAGACCCCAGTCCCTGGACTGTTGCCACCAACTGTTAAGGTGGCTCTTCCCAACTCAGTTCATTTGATTTAGGCAATCCCTATAGTCACGCCCAGGGGATTATCTCCTAGGTAACTCTAGCGTATGTCAAGTCGACAGCATCAGCCAATCCAGGATCCTGCTCTATCCTGCTCCATCCTGTGTCCATACAAGCATGTGTCATGTTAGTCAATTTTGACTGTTTCCGAACACTTTTATTATTTTACTTGGTGAGGGTCTCAACTGTGTGTAATATGAAGAATCCTGCCTTCTTACTCAGAGCTATACAGTCATCTGTGGGGCATGATTACTGGACAGTTAACAAGTTGAGCAAGATGATTTTTTTTTTTTTTACTGTTTTTCCAGCAGAAACAGTAACTAGATAACTTATTTTATTTAATTAAAAAATATACTTACAAGGGTGGAGAGGTAACTTAGTCGTTAATCTTAGTGGTTAAGAGCACTAGCTGCTCTCCTAGAGGTCCTGAGTTTAATTCTCAACAACCACATGGCGGCTCACAACCACCTACAATGGGATTCGATGCTCTCTTCTGGCATGCAGGCATACATGCAGACAGAACTCTTATACATAAAAAAACCATGCAAACTCTTTACTTACTTATTTTTTAGGGGGGAAGGATATGTGCATGCAACAGCTGGGGTGTGGAAGGCAAAGGACAAGTTCATGGAGTGTGTTCTCTCCTTCCACTAGGGGAGTCCCCAGGATTGAACTCGGGTCACTGGGTTTGATGGCAAGGGCCTCAACTTGCTGAGCCATCTCTCACAGGTTAACTGATTCTTTATGATTTCTGTGGTAGATTGTTCATGCTCTGGCCCTGCCCCCATCATGGATGCTGTTATTTCCCAACAAGGCAAATTCCTAAAAGCCAAGTCGAAGGGATCTGGTGCTGGAGGTTGCTCTGCAGGGCATTCTTTTGGTTTTAATGTTGCTTAACTGTATCTTGTAATGAGCCAGACTGTCGGTGTACTGTCTGGATGTTATACAGGGAAGCTTGCCTTGGGATTCCTTCAGGGTCAGCAATGTTTTAACATGTCCAATGAACACAACCAAAGGATGTTCCTTACCAACCAGAAATGTAGGACAAACTCCAACTAAGAAGAAAAGGTGGAAGCACACTGTGGTACAGGTAGTATAGGTGAGAGCAAAGCATGTGGCTTTTGGAACCCCAACTTGGTTTAGATGTAATTTGTGTCCCAGAGCACTCATTCCTTTGAAATGTGCAATTGTATGACTCACGGGGGGTTATGGAGTTGTGACCCATCACCACAATCTGAGTTCATATTCCAACCCTGAATTCAGCAACCACGCATCTGCTTTCTGTCTCCGAAAAGTTGCTTTTCCTGGAAATTACATAAAGTGGAGTCATGCAATAGGCAGTCTTTGGGAAATGACTTCTTTCACTTAGCATAATACATTAGGTGGCTTACTCATGTTGTATATGCACTTAGCGTAATACTTAATGGCTTACTCATGTTGTATATGCGCTGATAATTAACTGGTACCTCTTTATGATGAAGTACAGCTATTCCTTATATCCATGGAGATTGGTTGTCGGATCCCAGAGGATGAGAGATGTGCAGATGCTCAAAACCCTTACATAAAACAGCATAGTGTCTGCATATAACCCATACCTCCTCCTGCGTGCTTTACACCTTGGGTGGCTTATAACGCCCATGTACCCATGCAGCGTGAATGCTGGGGAGATGGTTGTCACATTGTGCTAGTCAGAGAACAATGACAAAGGGAGTCGGGGTTCAGGAAAGATGGTTATGATTCATAATGGTTGAATCCATAAACATGAATCCTGCAGGCATGAGGGCCAGTTGTATTTTTCCTTTGTATTGATACAGCACTGTGTTTACTCATGTCCCAAGTAGGTATTTGGGCTGTTTCTAATTTTGTGGTCTTATAAACACAGACTCTTTAGTTGCTATTGCTGCTACTACTACTATTATTGAGACTCAGTTGAGCTATGTTGTCTGTACTTAAGAGGTCCTCCTGCCTCAGACTCACAAATAACTGGGATGGTAGATACCTGCTCCAGCACTCAGGTTAGCCCTTTTGCCTAATGCTGCTGTGAATGTTTGTATTAAAGTCCCTGAGTGAGCATATGTTGTACACATTCTCATTTTTCTTGTGTAGATTTCAAAAAGTAAAATTGTTAGGTCATCTGCTAATTCTATAAGCAATATTTTAAGGAACTCTCAAGCTATTTTAAACTGCTTGCCATGTAAAATATGTAGCTTTGCAGTTTGCTTTAAAATTTGAGTATTTGGCTTACATGTATGCATATGTGCATCATGTGTATGCCATGCTTGTGGAAGCTAGAAGAGGGCATCAGATCCCCGGAAGCTGGAGTTTATAGTCCATTGTGAGCTGACATGTCGGTGGTGGGGACCAAACCTGGGTCCTCTGCCAAAGTGGTTTTAACCACCAAGTCATCACTCTAGCCCCAAATGTTGCCTTACAAAACAAATTTCAGTAAGATGATTGATGAACATTGCCAATTATCTGCGGAGTAAGATGTCAAGTTCTTTGAGCAAATACCAAGAAGTGGTATAGCTAGGTTATGTGGTAGATTTATTTTTAGCTTTTTGAGGGTTTGTTTGCCATACTGAGTGGCTGGACCACTCTGACACCAACAGTGAATGAGAAACCCCTTTCTCAACTTCTTCTCTAGCATGTGTTGTCGGGTACTTTGCTATTCTAGATAGGGGAAGAAGAAATCTCAAAATTGTTTTGACCATTCTTCCCTCATTGCTAGGATGAAGAATAATTTTGGATATATTTCTGGGGTGTTTTTATTTCTCCTTTTGAGAACTCTTCAATTGGACCATCTACAACATAACTCTTGCACATAAAGTTCAGAAACTGTAATGGAATTGGGAGTGGAAAGATTATTAGAGCCAGAGGAACTGGTTATTTGCTGTGAGATGCATCTCTTAAAAATGTCAGGGAAGTTACACCCATGAAATCTCAATAACATGGCTATGTAAACAAGCCCTGACTTAGGATGGCACCAGCACAGAAGGGGGAATTCTACTGCAGTTGTCAACTCTAGACAAAGAACTATAAGCAACTAAGAAATACTAAGAGTGGTAAAAATGGTATTCCCCAGGGTAAGGGTCTCTCAATTAGTTATCCAATACTAAGTGGTCAACCCTAAAATCATATGTATACAGCAACAGTATACAGACCAAGCTGACTGTATCTAGATATTTAAACAGAGAAAGGGGAAGAGAGAAAGAGAGAGAGAAAAGAGGCCAGAAGCCCATAAATTAGCAAGAGTGGTAGAGCAGTACATGGAAGTGGTTGAAGGAAGAAATGGGAAAAGGAAAATGAAGCAATTAAATTTCAAAAAATGTAGAAGATAACAGCTGATATATGCCAAGGTACTCACATTTAACATGTATCATTTGGTGAGTCTGAAAGGAGCTTATAATTATAAAATCATCCATCCCCACAGTAAAGGCTATTCCCATATCAATCAACTCTAGAACTTTCACTTTGCTCTACTGTTTTCTTTTCAAACATACTTCATGTGAGGTCTACCCTCTTTGCAGATGTCAAGTGCTCAACACAATACTGCTAACTTTCAACACTATGCTATTGATATCTCTTACTATAAGGACCTACATCACTCCCAACATGCTCCTGGAATCTTCATGTTTCCAGTGGGGTTTTCCATCATGCCATGCCCAGCCTTCCAGGTACCCTTGTCTCCAGGAGTAAAGAGTGTGGTGCTGATGGAAAGGTTGAAGATTTACTTGGAGTGGTCAGTTGAGTTGATAACAAGATCTAATCTAAGGGAAAACTGAATTCCTATTTTGCAGTGAAGATCCTGATTAGTCAAGGAAATAAGTTGGGGCTTGTACATAGTGGATTCACCTACACACTTTATACTGGAAATCTAGAATGTCAGTCAACTTGATGGCACTGTGACAAACTCCAGAAGCAAACAACTTATCAAAAAAGAAAAAAATTTATTTTGGCTCATTGTTTTTAGAGTTTCAATCAATGATTGTTTGAAATGTTATTTTGTGCTTAACCATGCAGCCCATCATACAAGGAAACCTGCTAGAGAAATCCTGTTCAGATCATGAATTCTGGTTTGGTTACATTCACATTGAAAAATCAACATGGAGAAATCAAGTGAGTTTGTTAACTCGGTGCATAGATTAATCTCACAAAATGTGCAGCTCTTTGCCGACTGATAATCAATAAAGTGATGAAAATCCTGAATGCCACAAGTCAAGAGAAGAATCTTAAAACAATTCCTTGAGAAATGTGAACTCCTACGGGCCTAAAGAAAGTCAAGTATGGGTCAAGAAAAGAGGAGACAAGTATTAGAGAGTGCGCTTATTAAACAGAAAAGTGAGACGTGAGACCTCTCTTCCAACACACATCATCACCTCTGATGAATTTGCATCACAGTGTCTCTGGGAATATTTCTTGGAAGAGAATCTGACTCAAGTACAGAAGAAAACAGCCCTAAGTTTACCAGCCTTACAAGGTCCCTTTGACTAGTATGCAAAAGGAAGAAGAAGGAGAGAGAGAGAGAGAGAGAGAGAGAGAGAGAGAGAGAGAGAGAGAGAGAGG
>NC_034605.1:34830260-34845624 GCF_900095145.1 Mus pahari
AGAAGAAGAAGAAGAAGAAGAAAAGGAGGAGGAGGAGGAAGAGGGAGGGAGGGAGGGGGAGAGAGAGAGAAAGAAGTAAAGAGTATGACTAAGAGGCTGAAGGAAAGAATCTTTTTTACACCATTGGCTGCATTTTAGCTTGACTTTACATTTTAAGTCTCATTTGCCTTCACAAGACTATATCCTATTCATTTATCCCATAGTCATCCCTCGCAAGGTGCACACATTGCAGACTCCATCCCCACAGTCACATGGTGACAATATTTGGAGGTGGGGTTTTGGGAATCAGCAGAATTTGATAAAATCATGAAGGTAGGGCATCATGATGCTGTCAGTGGCTATATCATAAGAGAAAGAGACCCAGGTAACACAGCTCTGCCTCCTGGCCATGTGCTGTGCTCTGCTATGTTATAATGTAGGTAGCGCCAGTACTGTGCCCTCCTCAGACTCAGATTTGTGAGTCCAGGAAGTTCTATTCTTGTTAAATGGCCAAGACACTGATGCACATATTCTGTTTCTGCAATGGACAAAGGAAGAAGACAGCTTTGCCCCTCCATGTGCTGCCGAGTTTCCCCACACCATTCTGAAGACAGTCTCTGGCCTATTGATTTCTCTACTTTTGGTTTAAAAGGCAGCTTCTACCCTCTACTGAGCAAGGCTGTTGGTTTTTGCCTAGCAGTTAACCCCAGCAGCTAACCCTTCCTGCTCCCTGACTGCCCCTCTCTGTAGCTGAGGTCCTCTCTGTTAGAAAGGTTTCTGACCTCATACAAAAACCCAAGTCAATCAAGATTTGTACACACTGACTCTACAGTAGCAGAAGGAGATGTTACAGGTCAGGACAGAGTCAATACTATCTTCATCTCTCCTCTTCCTGCTCCACAGCAAAGCGTCTTCCCATGTTCTTGTTCTTGCCACCAGAACTGGTATGGAGTCAAAACATCAACATTCCTGTGGAAATCTGGGATGGAATGGCATGTTAAACTTCTTTATTGATCCTAACCTTATAAAACAATGAGAGACATAGTTTGGGGGGTGGGCACCCCTTAAGTCAGAGACCTTTCAATATCTCCTACTTTGTATGTTAAGTTATAGGGAAGTTTTAAATATTCTCTTTGCTTACAGAATATTTCAGTCTATGAGATGAGTGGAAAATCGAAAAATAGCCAAATATATTTTGTGTATTGACATAGGAGCTACACAGAGTTAAGAGACTCAAAGTTAGGGCCATATGGTTGAAACGTAAATATCATTGTAAACTATAGAAAGAATATGGAATCATAGTTGAGCATGGTGGTGTGCATCAATAACTCTAGAACTTAGAACAGAACTAAGAAAATTGCAAGTTCTCAGACAGCTTGGGTCTCAGACAACATGGGCGATATAGAAAGACCTTGTCTCAAACAAAAGTAGATGGGTGGATAAATAGGTAGATGGATGGATGGATGATTCAGGCTCCCTGGGCAAGATGGATTCAGGTTGTGAGTCTGTCAGGGAGGACTTTCTCTACAGGCACAGGGTATCTGCCTGTGCAACTGGGTGTCGTGGGAAATGGCCACCTGTGTCTGTCTAGGCAGCTGTCATAATCTTCGTCACTGCTTCCTGTGGGAAGATCCTTCCTAGACAGAGAGGTGGGGCATCAGAGGAAAATGTTTCTGTCTGCACTATCTATTTACTTTACTAATGTAAATAGATGTGGGTGTTTGGTTTTATTTTCCACGAAAGAACATAGTTTCAGAAGAATTCCTTTGTCTTCACAGGTCTGTCATTTCTCTGAAAAACTAACTAAAAATGTGCTAAATGAAGGCATTTGAGGCAGGAAATTTGCTTTTTTTCCTTCCAATGACTCGTCTGAAACAATGAATTGGATTAAAAAAAAATCTGACGTTAAAAGATGGCATGTATGTAGTTCTAGGGGGAATTCAGCCATAGAAAAAAGCTTCTCTCAGGTTCCAGGGTAGTGAGTCTTGCTGGCCCAGCCCTTGAGGGAAGACAGACTCAACCATGAAGGCAGCTGTCTGTTCTTAGACTCTTGTTATCCCCAGAATTTCAGAGACACAAATGCCGTTGTTGCTGTCTCACTAGGTGCTGATGGGGATCACAATGGAACGGCAGTAGACCAGACATTAGCTGTGACTCCTTTCTAGACTTGGAGTTTGTCTTCCTGACGATCTCATCCTGAACTCCTCAGCCTGGACCACAGTTCAGCCTGGACTGGTGCTGAGCACACTTGGAAAGCTGAGTCCGGGGCAAGGCCAAAGGAGGAAGGTTTTCAGCACAGTTCAGCATCTCCCACAGTAAGAGACCAAGAGAAGGAGGCAGAAGAGGCAGTTCAAAGAAGAGCCAGAGACAAAAGATGGTGCCTGGTGTGCCTCTGTTCAGAGGTTGGAATCACCAGCATTCAATTTTAGTGTCTATAACTGTGTAGTATATCATATGAATGAACCCCAGTACATGAGAGATTCCTGGTTATGGTTAGAAGAAAGACTGTGGTTAAGAAGCCCAGGTAAGTATGATTAGGGGATCCAGCATGTCAATTATTCAGATGAAATTGACATTACATGGCCCAGAGGTAGACACTCTGAAGGTCAAGAGTCTCCAGAGCTTTAACATATTCATTAAAATTTACACCCAAGTCCCCAACTACAATACAGTTTGCTTCTCTCTTGGTGTATGGCCGCTGTCATCTGTTGGCCTTTGATCTAAAATGTGACTGTAAGAAGTAGGGCATAATAAGAGGAATTGGCTTACGGAGCCAACACTCTCATTAATGAACTCTCATTAATGCCCTTATGATTGGAGTGGGTCATGACTGCCGGATTGCGTTGGTCACATGAGTTATGTGAAGGCTTTTACTCTTTTCTCTTACCCTTTCTTGCCCTTTTGACTTTTGCTGGATGACAAAGGTCTTTGCCAGACGTGAGCTCCTCTGCCCTACCCTTCCTAGCCACCAGAATTTCAATCCAAATAAATTTCTGTTCTTTGTGGAAGACTTAGTCTGTGGTATTCTGACACAGCAACACGAAACAGTCCCATAATAAACAATCTGCCCTGGGAGAGCCTCATAGCACATGGTCCACAAGTTGGTTTCGGTTGTCACTGCAATCCAACTAACAGGAAAGGAGCAGGAGACAGTGAACATGGCCTTATTTCTATTCCCATTCCATTGTATCAACTAAGTCCCTGGCCACAAGAAAATAAACAGTAAAGAAGAATATGGTTTGTACATACGGGACCCAACAACCCAAACCCAGCTCTTGAAACATAAACATTCGAGAACAACCTGCCGTCCCCATTCCATGTGGCCTGATCAGCTGGAGATCTTCATGTCCTGAGTTTCTACAGCACTTCTAATTTCTCTCTATGCTTTACTGACAGGGACCTCTGCTCTCTCCTGTTTATTTCTAGCCCAGAGTCAGTCCCCGCCACCACCTGTAGCCTCATTTAAGGATACACTCGTATGTTCACAAATCAATTAATCAAATAATACTTCAAGTACTCAGCTTACAGGCTGCCCCAACATAGTCTCCTCTGCTTAGAGGATCAGCTGTTTGGAATCCCTGGGTAAGCTCTACCCTCAGATCACCTGCTGAGTGAGGACCAAGATGGAGGGTCCGCAGCATGTCGCCGATGTGAACGTACCCAAGGCTGTTGGCTTCTGGTGTCTGGCTCTGGCCTGCTTGCCTTGTGTTGCTATGACTACAGTACTGCATCCCTGAGAGTTCCCCTCTCCAGACGAAGATGTTTTGAGTCCTGCGTTGATAAATGAGCAAATAAACCATCACCAGGCAAGGTTATTTTTGGAAGATTTCACCACTGTGAAGCCTGAACTGACCTTTAACCTCAGAAACCTGGTTCTTAAGAGCCCAGGCTTAAAATACAATCCTGTATGTAAACAGTGGCAGTTCCTCTAGCACCCAAGATGGGCAGCACAAGCCTGGAAATCACCTAACTCTCCAACAAGGAAGGAGATCAGAACCTTGCTCTCCTGGCTGCAGTCTCTCTACCCACACAGTCAGCTTGCGCCCTCTGACACTTCTCCATACCTCTACTTTCAATCAATTGCTTATCTTTCTGCTGCACTTCATTGTAAGAAATGATATCTGTGGCTGAACGCAGATTGCCACAGACTGATTCTATCCAGGCTGATAAGATTAACATTACTTGCTGTTTTCTTCCGTATGCCTTTTCTTGTGTTTTACGGTAAACGTACTACATACTTTTAAACTGTGGGCAGAAAATGTTCATTCTTAAGCCGTTCTTTAAGCATGGGGACAGTGACCTAGTCATTTTTCCTCCTGGCATCCTCATTCCTGAGAGGCAGAGAAAGCCACCAGGCAGACCCTAGTGAGGGAGGACAACTCAAACTGTCCTAAAGGAGCCCCTGTCCTTTGACTGAGACCCTCCAGCTTCCCTGGCTGCAGTGGGGTCAGCTGGCTTCTCAGTGACCAGAGTCAGGACAGCCTAAGTCCTTCTGAGGACAACCAGATGTCCAGCCTGATGCAGTGACTTTGATTGGATCACCAACAGCTGAGACCTCCCAGAGATATCTTAAAAGCCAGTGCTCCGGGCACTTTCACAGGGATCCATTTTTACAGATGGGCCCTGGCTGGCCTCGAGACCTGCGGGAATCAGAAACAGATGCGCACTCACTCTGTCCTCACACATGAAAAGCGCTGTCCCACGCAAATCTCACAGCATCCTCTCAGGGATAAAATGTACACCCAACCTGTCTTATTTATGACAGGTCAAGTCACTATTATGTGGATGGAGATGCAGGTGATTATTTATAAAAGTACAAACATTATGAATGAGTGGCAAAAAGAAAAAGCTAGCAAGTGTGAGCAAAAGGAGTCTAAGTCTATGTTTAGATGGAAACACGGACCACCAGGGATGAGCCAGACAGTCGGACATGGCTCTGGGAACTAAAAGATAAACGGCAGGGGTCCTAGGTCCTGGCAGACTGTGAGACAGCAGTCTGTCATTGGACTCTTAGGCTACTCTACTGTATGGATGGGAACTCTTAGGCCCCCAAAGGCAATTCTTTGCTTATGATCAAAGTCCCCTGAGTGGAGTGTGAATGGAGTGTCCATCTTGTTTCTTAGACCTGTTCTTGGTGCTTCCCTATGTGACAACCTAGCAGTACATAAGTTTTCTAGTTACTCAGGTTCAGATCTCCAGAACCCATGGAAAAGTCAGGC
Source organism: Mus pahari (assembly GCF_900095145.1). NCBI lineage: Eukaryota > Metazoa > Chordata > Mammalia > Rodentia > Muridae > Mus > Mus pahari. The sequence goes on from NC_034605.1 coordinate 34,835,459, forward strand.
ACATGCCTGTAAACCTTGGTGCTAGAGGTGGGGAAGGAGGTTAGAGGGCAGACACAAGCAGATCACAGAGGCTGGCTAGCCTGCCAGCCTAGCAGAAGAGTGAGCGTCGGGCTCAGTGAAAGACCTAAAGACCTTCCCAGAAGTCAACCTCTGATCAACACACACACACACACACACACACACACACACACACACACACCAAAATCCACAAGGGTTAGAAAGCTGAAATATTGAAAGAAGTTTCCCAGACCTGACCAGGCTTCCATGTTGAAAACTGTCCTTCGTGGCAGACAAGAAATCTCCAGAAAAAGAGAAGCCAAAGCTGCTCCTGTCTCCACAGGCAGGGACTTCACACATCCCACTGTACATACATGCACACCAACACAGAGTGGAAACACACAACTCAGGTTAAATTGCTATTAATCCTAAAATAGCTAAAGCCTCTCGGTGTCTAGGTTTCTGCTGGTCCAATAAGCTAGCCAAACATTACTCTGTAGATAGTTGAGAGGTCATCACTGTGAAAATCTGGGCATCTACTAGACAAAGAGATGTAAGGCAGGAGGTGGGGTACCATCTTTCCCATGTATTTTGTCCTCAAGCTAATCTCCACCCCTACAGCCCATGGATGAAGGAAAATGAACTCACTCTTAAAAGTGCTCACCTCACAGCTCAAAGGGACACCTAGCTCTTCTCCTGTTCTCCTATGATCTATCAAGTTCTATGGATGGATGGATGGATGGATGGATGGATGGATGGATGGATGGATGAATGGATGGATGGATAGATGGATAGATGGATAAAAGGATCACAGCCTTGAGTCTGATCTAAATACAATCTCATCCTCTGATCTGTATGTAGCACTCTCCCCAGGCAAATAAAGATGAGTATCACATCAAAGCCAGGCTCCTAACATTGTACTCTTTGTGTCCTGGGGGATAAAGCTCCCCCAGTGCAAGTCGTACACAATATAGGATGGTCACAATCAAACCTGATATTGTCACAGATCTTTCCAAAAATATGAACAGCACCTTGAAGCCTTCTGGAACACAGAAGTTCTTTTGTAGCGTATTTTAGACAAATTGGTGAATCTGGAAAATAGTGAACAAAACCTAAAAGACCAGGAATGTTGAGGACAAATACACCAATCACAAGTTTCAAGCAAGTTTGAGGCCATCCCCCATGTTTAAGCAGGGAGAAAACCAAAACAGGTTCTGGGTTTATACTCAGATCCTAGTGCACTGTATTGGAGACCTTGATGGAGGAATCATTTAACAGCATTGTCTCAAGTTCAAGTGCAAATGAAGTGTTTGTTCTTGTTTTAGATGTGAAAATACATTAGAAGCACTCTCCACAGATGGGACATTTTATGAAGCACAACCTATATGTGAAAATACCTTTCTATGAAAAATGAAAAGTTTTTCCCTTCATCTCTCTTACCTGCAGAATTTCCTGAGATTTCACTAGTATAAAAGAACAAAAATACAACAACTTAGTTGAGGTGCTGAACAGAAGACAGTGGCTTCATAGAGAAGTAATGAAGCAAGCAGAAACCAACCAAACTTACCAAACCAGACCTATCATTTCTAAGAACTTTCCTCTGTACTGTCAGGACAGGGAGGTGGGGCAATGGGAAAGTGACGAATTAACAAGTTACTTCAGAATCAGCACCAAACGTTCAGATTATCCTTTTGGGTAAGGATTAATATTAATGGTCAAAATGACCTATTAGGAATCTAGTGGTTGTCTCTCTAATTCTAATTTCTGGAATGTTCAGATGCAGAGTTTTAGCTTGGTGAGCAGAACATTGGTGGTCATTTTGATTTTAGCCTGGCACTGGCCTATTGAAAATTTTTCATATAACATTGGACACACACACACACACACACACACACGCACACGCACACGCACACGCACACGCACACGCACACACACACACACACACACACACACACACACACACGTCAACCCCCTTTGCAAGTAGATATTGACTATGTGACTGAGTTACAGGCCCCAAGATCATGCCCAGGAGTGAAATGTGAAGGACCATTCCATCTCTCAGAGAATGAAGCCTCCTTTGGATTCTCTATTGGCCCCTTTGGTAGGTTAGGATGCCCCTCACTGCCATCATTGTGGAGGTCACACGTAGAGGACAAAGCCACTGCATTGTCTCTTCCTTCCAGCTCTGGCAGGAGATGAGTGTCATCCCACATTCAAGCCAAGGCAGCTGGTGACCAGGTACAGTCAAGAAAAACCCATTGGCAGAGGGGCCACTGGACTTTTACCAGTATTAAATTATGTAAAAAAAAAAAAAAGTTAAGCAAAAACTTTTGTAGTCTATCAGTATGGTATGAGAAGTCTCCAGGAATTTGCCATCGGGATGGGCACACTCAGGTACTATTAATAATTACCTGGGACACCAGGCATGGATTTCTAGGAAAAGCATAATGAGAGGCTGGGTACACTCCTCAGGTTGGACCTTGACTCTTAAAATACCGTCCTCTATCCCTAGAACAACTCCTTCCAAGAGTTTTCTGCCTTGTCCAGGATCTAACAGAATTGACCTGAAAGGCTGGACACATTGTGTCTTGTGTTCCGTACCCTGGGTGAGCCTTGGATGGTGTTTTTCAAGGATGTTTTTTAAACCATCCTGTTTCTTGTTCTTAGAACTACATGACTCAGAAGTATGTGACTCCTAGACTCACCTCCTGGCCCGTTACACTTTCTAGAGCGAGGGGCTTGCAACTTGTAAAGTCTTCCATTTTCATTTCTGTTCCTTCCTTCCCAGCCGACTGAATGGAACAGACTGACTATCTTCTGCTTGTCCAGGAAGTGGCATTCTGGGATTTCTTTTCTGCGGAAAGCCACAGGCCAGGCTAAGGGGGGGTCGTGGCTGATACAGAGAGACCTGTTGGAAGAATGGTAGCCAGGGGAACTCCCTTAGTTCAAAATGGATCAATTTTGGGGGTATAATTTGGCACTGGGGGAATTTTGTAATCTCACCCCTTTAAAAACATTCAGTGTTATAAAGTTTTTAGGAGTGAATACTTCAGAAATTTGTTGAAAGGGATTTACCCTGTTTTTTTTGTTCCTGTTTTGCACAGACTTAAGCAGACTGGTCGGTTTTTTGCAAACAACCCCCATTCAACTCTCAGATCGATCTGAGAGGCAAATTCCCAGACAGAAAAGCAAACAGATTTTCCTCCTCTGGCTCTGTGGATTAGCCAGCAGCACTTCTGGTGGCCATTGGGGCCTTGTGGAGCGTGCAGGTCCACTGGGGCAAGTGGGAACCTGTTCCAGCAGCCAATCAAGTGAAGGGCTTACTGCTGAGGTCCAGCAGACTCAGGCAGTGCACACCCTGCACCTTCTGGTAGGAGGGATTTTACCAGATCCTAGGGCTGGCCATCTGCCATCTGAGCCTGAAATGAAAATCACTGTCACACAGGAAGGAGGGGAAAAACCTGAGTCACTTCCCAGATAAACCCACAGGTCTCTCCCAGGGCTACACGAATAATGGCAGTAGCATGCTGCTGGTTTTTCAGAGCCTAAGCCTATATGAAAGTGTTCAGTGCACTAGGGTCAGCAGGAGAAACCTGGTGAGAGAAGACCCTCTACAAAGTGAGGGATGTGCTGGGAGGCTGGTGACAGCTGTGACTGTAGAGTAACTGTGGTACTGCTTCTGCTCCTGGCCAGGACGATGACAGTGCCCCCAAATGTCTACTACCCCATGATGCTCTTAACGTTTAAAATACAAAGGACCAGGATCCTTACAGAATTGCACCCTGTCAGCTTATCTGCTGTGGACCATGCACAAGTGTCAGGGAATGACCGTGAATATAATTAAAGTCAGCATGCACACCGTGTCACCTGGATGTCATTAAAGTTTGTCACATCTTCTCCACTTTAAAGGCCATTGCAATAGAACGTTTCATCAATGCAGTCAGAGGTCACCCTAAGTATGCCCTGATATAGTTCATTCATTACAGCCTCAAAGCTCTTTAATCCCGTTTGGCTTTTACACATCTTTTTTGCGAAATGTATTTTTGAAAGCTATCCAGGAATGATCCATTTTCTGAACACATTTTGCCCAGTTTGTGTCAAACAGTTAGAACTAAACAAGAATGAAGATGCATAATTAATCCTAGATTCTCTTCCAAGTGTGTGAATCAGAAATCAAGAACATGTTACATGGTCGTTAATAACAATTTAAGGAAAACTAAAGTTTGGATCATTCTGTAGTTTGCTAAACTTCACCAGAAAGGCAAGCAGGATGGACTGGGGTCTGTGTTCAGGTGACACTATGGCAGCTCTCACAACAACAGCCATTGTGTGGTCTCTACCATCACACAGCTATAATTGTCCCTGGGTCCCTAGGAGATGCTGGGTCCAGGAACATGATCGGACAGCAAACCCCAGGTTGCTCACATTCATTTTGGAAAACAATGAGCTGTTTCCCCATGATCCTTGCATGTGCTCCTGTGTATGGCACCTCACCTTGGATGGCATATGGCACCTATCACTGGGTCGGTGTCATGTAACTAGAGTGGCACTGTAGTGTGGGGAAAATGATACAGAAAAGTCTGTGTACTTTTCTGCAGTGACACAATTCTTTTTTTTGCAAATATTTTCAACCTATAGTTGGTTGAATCTTTAGGTTTTGGAATCCAGATGAGGAGACCCAAGTGCAAAGTCATTTTATAAATATTCATCCAGGTATTCCAAATGCCCAACACTTGGGAACAGGGTGACACATTCAAGATGAAAGCTACTAACATCTTCCCTTGGTTCCTAGGGACCTGGTTTAAGTAGTTCAGGGTTTCCTTTCATTCCATAGACACCTGCCTCAACCTCATCCTTCTTAGACTCCTACACATATCTGGAAAGTGTGTTCTCCAAGTGGACCTCTGGCACGGCAATCCAATTAAATGATATAGTATTAAGAATTAACTGCAAAGTGATATAATGACACTGTCCTGTGATATTCTCACAGCTAAGAATGAAGCCCTGACACTCAGGTACCACAGACCATGGGAGCTGAGGGAACATGTGAGGAAGGCAATCCTTTGGAGTTCTTTGATACCTTCTGGGAGTTTCAGACAATGTATGTGTCTATGGCAATGTCACAGCTTGCTGGACCCCATGTCCTTCCATTAAAAGGGCTGGCTGGACAGTATAATGAGCAGCACCACACAGCCATGTCTCTGTTGGTAGAAGAGCTACAACTGAGGTTTCGAAGCAGAAACTGTCATTAGTGTCCACAGACAACTAGGGCAGTGCTTGGGCAGTGCCTACCAGTGGCACTGAATGTGTCACTGACATAGCACCAAACCTTTGCAGTTGGATTCCAGATGGGACAGGAGATAACTGAAGTGTTATAGAAGTCTTAGAATGACACCTTGAAGTCCAGGAACTCAGAGCTTGGGGGGCAGTCTTGGAGGGGCTACAGTGGGCTTTGCCACTCAGAACAAGGTGCCAGGGAATCCTTGTTTTCTACTTTTTAATTTTCAAATATAATTCACCACTATAACTTATGACTCCCTCACTCTCAAATGCCAAAGACCATCTATTCTCCCTAACTTTTCCTGACAATATGTACCAAGGCCTCTATTTCTCTGATGCTTCAAGACGCTAAGAGAACAGCACATGGAGCCTGCCTCTAGGACTAACAGCTAGTCTACAGGAAGTCACCACAATGTTACTGTGGATGAATGGATGGGCCAGGAGTTCAGCATGCCCACCACTCCAATGGAGTCAGCAACATGAATCACAGAGATGTCAGCTTGGCTCTGTGAGTCTGCAGTAAAGTTGGACACCTCCTCTGTGTGGCAGGGTCACTTACTACTCTCCAGAAGACCAAGCCATTGCTGAGGCCGCTGGCCTCCTGGGCTGTTTTGTGGCAGCAAGCCTCATGGCCGACATTTACTCGGTTGCTATCCAAGCTGGAAAGAGCCACCTTTGACTTGTGTGAAATGGACTGTAGGGTGAGGTTTCCTATTGCAGGATGGGAATCACTGCATCAGCTTTTACAGAAACAAGCATCTTGGAACTGTCTGCCATGCAGACCTAGAGAAATTCAGTATAGGGATCTACTCTTGAACTTTAGCCAGGAGGCAGCCATGTTTGATGACACTTAGTTCAGGACACATTTCTTTCCGAAAATTCAATCTTCTTCCAGAAGGAGATGCTGCCTATGCTGCTATTTGAAACAAGGCTAATCCTTACTCTGTGTCATCCTAGATTAATCAGGCTGGCAGGATTGTTATTTTTATTCTGGAAAGACTTTCTGTTAGGCAAGGCTGTATTAAGAAGTCAAAACGTGGGAATGTGCCCTCCCCCACCATTAGCAGCCATATTTGAATTCCACAGGACTACCCAAGGAAATCCTTGCATTCTGTTCTAAGTGGCTCTAGGTGGAGCTTCCCACAAGCCCAGAGACTAAATAAAAGCCTCTTTAGCAAGCAGGGTCCAGGTAAGGACTGTGAGGCTGGGACTGAAGACACAATGGTAGGTTAGGTTAGTGTATTTACACTTAACATTTGAAATTCAGAAAACCTGGATAACTTATCACCAACTAGAAGTCAAGACAATTGGAGGGAATTGACCACAGAAAAAGTTGTAGAGAGCATCAGATATAGTGATGGATATGCAGTAAAGCACTTGCTACAGTTTACTGGTAGCTCCTTATCTCAGGAGCTTTTGGGGGCAGCACATGACCCTGACTTAGACATCTTGCCTTGGATCCTTACAAGAAGCAGTTGGCCTGGCTGATGTCATTGGCACAGACTTTTGTAAGGACAGCATGAAATCTAAGAGGAATTTGGAGACAAATAAGTGTACCCCAGCTCCCCATATATGAGCTCTTTGCTTCCTGGAAGGAAAAGTATATTAACTTTCTGGGTGACAACCAACCTCTCAGTCTGACCTTAACCCCACCTTCAATGGTTCTTTCTTCTGACTCTGGGAGTCTCTCCTGTGCCACTAGATCCTTTTCCCATTGTCTTCTGATTCTTTGGTCCCAATACCTGCTCTGTCTCTCTGTCCTTCTGCATAATTCCTTCTCTCCTCTGATCTTTTCTTCTTTGACTGTGCATTCTCCATCTCTGTCTCTCTGTCTCTCTCTTCCTCTCCCTCCCCATCATGCTTTCAACCTCCCTCAACCTGTTCCACCGTCATGATTCTAGCGAATCAGTTTGCCAGCCTCTCAGATCAACATGATTCAACAGTCCTTTCTGGGGCTCACATGACAGGTCCTGTATGTTAGTCACAAAACACCAAGAATGCCCCAGAGGAATGGAGACCACAGACAAGATTACTCCCAGCTCTGACATGCAAAACACAGCACTCAGCACTAAATAAACTAGGGAAGTGTTCACCAAAGCCTGAGTGTATGGCATTGCAGCCTCCAGGCCAGGATAATTACACACTGACTTTTAGTCTAGTTTACATTCAGAGTTTAGAGCAGACTAACTTCTTGATTTAAGAAGGCCAGCTTTCAACTATGATATTTAACTCAGACTTCCAAGGGGGAATCTGTGTGTGTGCACACCACTTTGCATTTGATACTCAGGGGCCTTCGAGATCTACCTGGCCCATAAAATATGCTCACCTCCTCCGAAAACAGCCATCTGGACCTATAGTTACTCGGGGTTAACAAAATAAGCATAGGGAGAAATGGGGGCCTAAAATAAATCACAGAGTTCTCTCATCAAACCAAACTGTCCACAGATCTTTCACTAAAATTGTTTTTTTAAACCAAGAATATCAATTGTCCAACATATACACTTCACAGGTTGGGTGCTGAGTTCTGTCAGGGAGAGATGATCAGCCCATGGCCAGCAGGTTTTCTCTATCCTTGTGCATCATACCTAGAACTTTAGAAATCCACCTAACTTCCTGAATACAGTGTCAAATTCCATCAGTCCTGCCAGGCTCATTTTTAGGTTCTAGAAATTTCTAAAAATATTTCAGAAAAGCAAGATACAACCAATGTATTCAAAGAGACATGGTCTACATACAATGGAGTTTAAGACACAGCCAATAATCTCCCCACACCAGTAGCAAGGGGGAAAGGAACATATCAAGTACTGCATTAAACAGGATCGTAGCCATCTTGTAAGGAAAACAGAATGAGACTCATCAGGCCTATGGGAAGATGTTGCTTTAAAGCCACAAACTTTTATCCCAACAGAACTGACATGGAAAACCTTTGTTCCCACCTCTCCTTCCCTCTTGTACATTTAAGCTGAAACAATTACCAATTGGGAGTGCTACAAGGGACTGTCAGGATGTCTTACTCTGTATTTCATCTCACACATGCTGAGCCTTCAGAAAACATTTGTTTTTGAATGAGAATAAAACATAAATTATGAGTGATGCTTAGTATCAAAAATTCTAGTACAAGAGTTAAACCTATCACAAAAGTTCTTACCTTGATCAAAGCATACTGTAAAAAATATAATTTGTAAACAGTGATGCTTAGAAATAATTTCCTGAGGCTATAGAAATCCCTATCATTAGACAGAATTTCCTGTCATGAAAATACAAAGGCTTTTCAAGTTCTAGGAGAGGAAGAAGACCTCCTTTTACTTAACACTGCTGCAACCACTGGGTTCAACATGGAGAATAAGGGAGACACAGGAGAGAATCCCAAAGTGGGCAAAAGGAAGACAATGCCTACCAAGGTGGAGTTCAGAGCCTCAGGCCAGTCTGTGAATCCTCAGGCCAGTCTGTGGAACTGAGCTTAAACCAAAAACACAATGTTTTCCAGAAGAACATGCCATAATTCAGAGTTTCTACATCAAACCATTCATAATATCCACAAGAAACTCAAGAGGCATCTCAATGTAGTCTGACCCACAATGACTAAGATTCATAATTAGCAGACAATGGTTTGTTTTAACAAAAAGGAAAAAATAAATCTTTGCAAAACTCAAGCCCCATTTAAGATGCATATTCCCACTCAATTATGAAGGCAGTTCCTATAGTCAGACAAATAATAGATGATATTAAAATTAGATCATATAACTAATAGTCTCTTCTTGGTGGACCACTGATATACAACAGATTATACTCGGTTGGGGTTTTAAGATTGTCCAATTAAACCTTATCTTTTAAATTTATGTCTCCAAAACATGCATGTATTATACAAGAAAAACACATATTTTCTTTGTCAGATATTTTATACAGGACATTCATTGTTTGAGAAAAATCAATTTAAATTAAATTTTAGTATTGTTCTAGGACATTAAGGAGTGTACCTATAGCTGATGCAGTTCACCAAGCTCATCAGAGAAATAGATGCTGATAAAGAACCAAAGGGAACTTCTGGATCTGAAAAGTATTAAACCAAAATTAATCTTATAATGGAGATAACAAAAGACGCTGGTGAACTTGAAAGTACAATAGGATTTCAAGAAGCTGAAAACCAGAGGGAGGAATATGGAGAATAAGCAAGCTAAGAAGCTATTACAAAATCAAAACTGGTCCAACAGATGCCAGTTGTATAGGAAAACAGACAGAAGAACAACATCTGAGAAATGGAGGCTATTAGTTCCTCCAGTAAGGTAATGGCATGTACTTTACATCTTCAAGAAGATGCAGAGTCAAAGAATCCAGTGCATAGAACACCCTCCTTCAAATGCTCCCAACTGCATTGCTTTGCTACAGCTGAGGTTAGAAAACCCAGGTTAGTCCTTTTTGTCCTCACTGGGCATGATCAGAACACTTTGTTTTAGGACATCACAACTCCTAAAATGTTTTAATTCCACGTACAAGAATTTTAAGATAATTTTGAACTCTAAAACAAACACTAACATTGAAACGTCCTAATACCCCAGACCACAGGCTGAGGTTGTAAGTCATGAATTTAAGATGGCCTCAAAGAGAAACCAAGTTTAATATAATAAGTAGACACATTCTGAAACTCAATAACTTCCTTCTTCCAAATGGAGATCTTAAGTTTGTGGCAGGTGAGGCTGTGCCATGGGACATTTGTCTCCTGTTTATCTATGCCAACTGCCTGGTCTTGGATACCAGGAATGACCTCTCTCTTTTTTTGGGGGGGTGTCTTTTTTTAATTTATTTATTATTATTTTCTTTATTTACATTTCAAATGCTAACCCGAAAGTTCCCTATACCCCACCCCCACCCCTGCTCCCCTACCCACCCAC
>NC_034605.1:34846099-34862197 GCF_900095145.1 Mus pahari
GCATATCTAGTGACTTCTTTTGTGATTGGGTTACCTCACTAAGGATGATATCCTCCAGATACATCCATTTGCCCAAGAATTTCATAAATTCATTGTTTTAGGAATGACCTCTCTTATCTTAGCATGACTCTTCTTGCTTTACAGAGAGCTGTGAATCAACATTAGATGTTCAGGACATCTGGAGACTGTAAAATTGCAAAATCACCAAAGTTCTTAGACCATCATCACTTTGGCATGTCTAGCTACTGAGTAAATAAATGTAGGTACTGCGCACTCTGTTGCTTTCCAGAGATTTCTCTGTATCAAAGAGGCTCGAAGGCTTGCTGAAGGGCTCACTTCTTGGCTCATCTTTTCAACAGGCTGCAAATTAGCTTTTCAACTGAGGCCAATGATGTGCATTTGTTTGTCCTATAGTAGCACAGGCAGCAGGGTGTGGTAAAGGTTCTGATCATCCGTCTCCTCTCACGAATGACACTAGATCCCCCTGCCAACAATGATTCCCTTTTTGCAGGCTTCATTGCAGATAGTATGGAGGCCACACTTCCCTCACTTACTAAATATCTCTATTATTACCATCATCATAATCTGGAAGAATTTAAACAACGTACTGTGCTTTGCACAAAGGTGTGAGCTGCCAAAGGCTCTGGGCTGGAGGTTAGTCATCCGCACTGTCAGTTTTACTCATTGACTTTGGCAGAAATGTCCATTTCAGTGGGGAAGAATCTGCGCATCAGCTGGTACATGTGATCTCTCAGCGTCATTACCAGTGCCAGCTCGTAGTAAATTAGGCGCCAAACTTATTAATAGTGATGAATTCATTAGAGCTGACAGGCGCCTGGCTGTGCTGCCTCAAATTAACCCATGAATGATCAGGAGCACTGCTCATAAGCAAGCTCAAAGGCAGATAGATCCTTAAGGGAACAAATGTAAAGGACTGAAAGAATAGACAGACAGACATGCTTGCTTCTGACTGAGGAGCTGAGCTAAAATTAGACATACTTATGGCTTGGCACAAAACCTTAGATTACTGTAAAAACAGGACATTAAAAAAAATCTTCACAACTTGGCATAATTGGACTCTCCCTTTTTGTTTGAAACACTTCTTAATGGCATGAAGCATTCAAGGAGAAATGCCAGAGTCCCACCCTGGGGTTGGTCCGTCTGTTGGCAGCAGGCCCACCTGCATTAAATTTGGTTTATGGAAATTATCGCAAGCACTTGAAGACTTTGAAAAGTGATTAATATATTTCAAGCCATATGCATATACTTAGAGAAGCCAAGGGGAGCTCTTAAAGGGCACACAAATGAACCCCGAGATGGGGTGTGGACTGGAACAGAGAGATGCTTCCATAAGGATATGCAGACAATTTGAAAGCATTCTGATAAACATGAAGGGGCTTGAAACCTGACAGCTTTATACAGCTTCTGTCCATAAGTGCAGTGTAATAGGCTATAACCATCTTCAACAACACAGCCTTCTTTACAGGGAGTAAATCAAACTTTTAAATAGTTTTCTGGTGTGTCCAATCAGGCACAATGTAAAATTCCTTCAGAATGGCATTAACCAGTCATAGATAGCATCTTTCATTTTAATGCTCCACCGCAAATTTTATATCTTCAATTCTAGCAGTATTCACTCTCAGGATATTCAGATATTTGAAAGTTTGGAATTTGTAAGACAGCAGTGTCATCCATAGTGAGAGATTACAGTCCTAGAAACTTGTGGTTTGGACCACAGAACTAAGGAGAAACTTCAGCTCCACTAGTCAAATGTACTGCAGCGCAGCTCTGCTCCACATTGAACATTCCAAACAAAAGAAGATGATAGGATACAGATCGTCATGCACTTCATAGATGCCAGAGCTGCAGAAATATGATGAATATTATTGTTTGAAGGAGCTAAGAATGACTCAATTCAAAAGAACATATCTGCCATCAGTAGAGACATCATTGAGAACACAGCACAGCTGGTGTACTTCTCTTACACCTACAATGCTAAAATCTGTTGCCCTATACTTATTACCCTGATGGCCCCCAAACAAAGATAGGATTGAATCTTTTCTACAGGGAGGGTATCTCCCTGACTTTGTCCCTAAACTGAATGCCCTCCTGGGCAATGTCCTTATGGCTTCTGTTTCCATCCTCTTTCTTCTCAGCATCCACTGCTTCAATGTGATGATCCAAGCCCAACATCCCTGGAGCTGCAGTAATTTATTTGTCCCACATCCTATCCAGTACCCTAAAGAGTTGGTGAAAGAATTTGCCTTAGGGAGATGGAACACCAATGCACAGCAACTGCCCAAACTTAGCAGCTTGTTACTTCATGTATGCTGAAAAGGGCCTATAGCTGATGGTTCAGTTCAGGTCATGAAGATTGTAGAGAGATCCTATTTGCAGTTCCTGAGTTTCTTGTTTTCCTACCCAGATTCCATCCTACTGTAAAATTATATGATTTCTACCAGGAATGAAATCTTTGTGACATAGATAAAACTAAATTCCTTTTTGACATTTAAGATAATCAACACTGAATCCTTATGCATTTTCCTAAGCTTAAGGTTTCTGTACAGTGGACAGTTTCACTTCCTTGACAGGCTCACATAGCTGTCTATCAACATACCAAACATGGACTCTGTCATGGCCCAGAGGCTGTATCTCTTCACTCACTAGCTCAAAGTTTGATAGTGCCAAATTCAAAATTTTACATATCCAATTATTTTAAAAATTAGCCCACAGCAAGCATATTTTTCACCAGTCAGAGTCTGCCTGCTTACATGCCGCACACGACCTCATTCTGGCAATGTTTTAGCCACTAAATAAATATATCTTTGCCATCACAAGTCTCCCAGCTGTGCTGCCTTGGGGAGCCTCCTTACCCAGGGACACCCTACCATGTGTTATATTTTGAGTGGAGTTCAAGTTTTCCTCAAAAACCACTAGATTTAGCCTTTAGTGTAGCACCATTGGGTGGTGAGGTTTATTGGGAGGTACTATGATCACCTTCCTCCGAATGATCTTCTTGCTCCCTGACCCAAACTGCAGCCACTTATTCCAGCATGAGTATCACCATTTACTATTCATGATGGACTCCTTACCTTGAGCCAGAGCCTATACTACACTGTTGAGAACTTGAGCCTCTAAAGCTGAGAGCTAAATAAAGCTCATTTTTATGAGTAGCCTGTATCTGGTATTTTGTCACAGTGACACGTAGCTGACAGCTACAGCCATCTAAATCCTTCGCAGATTGCCCTTACCCCTCCGGGAGGGCACGCTGGGAAGGGATTCCATCCTGGCACCCCTAGGCAAAGGCTACTCAGCAAAGTTAAGCCTGCACTGTCGCCTCTTAGGATCTTAGCTGTCTTCTTGGCTTTCTCCTGGGATCCTACTCAATGCAAAGAAAGCACCTGACTCTGTGAAATGGGAAGGAATTCAAATCCAAGACGTCAGAACTGCAAAAGTTAAAAAGCTGAGAGAGTGTCCTGACTGCGGTTCTACAGGCAGCACTCATAACTGAAAAGATGAGTGGGCAAATGCCAGGATATCTACCACTACTGCCTTTGTCTTGGTTTTCTTTCTGCTACTGTGAAAACACTGACAAAAAGCAACTTGGGAGGAAAGGGTTTATTTGGCTTACACGGTTATCACCGTGGGAAGACAAGGCAAACATTCAGGCAGGGCAAGAACCTGGAGGTTGGAATTGAAGGGGAGTGCTGCTTTCCCTATGGCTTGCTCAGTCTACTTTCTTTTAGGACTAAGGACAACCTGCCCAGGAGTGGCACCACCCACAGTCAGCTGGGCCCTTTGCACCAGTCATTAACCAAGAAAATGCCCCACAGGCTTGCTTACAGGCCATTGTGATAGAAGTTCCAAATGACTGTAGCTTGTGTATGACAAAACTAACCAGAGTGGCCCTCCAAAGAAAATGTGATATAAGAGAGAGTCCCTAGCCTTCATTGGAGGAGTTCCTGAAATGAAAATCCCTAAAAGTAAGCATGCAAAGTTTTCACTATCCAGACAGGCGGCTGATTTTAGTTCCTGTCTTTGAGTTCACCATACTGCCTTTTGGGTTAGGCTGGGCACAGAGGAAGACCAAGAACACAGAAAAACCATCACCGGGTGTTCTGACCAACCCTACTACAGAGCTAAAATGATCACCCCATCTGACAGTTGAATGTGACATGTAGAAGGTGGCTTCAAAATATATGTGACACAGACCAACAGATATGGGCTCTGAGGAAAAGCAATTCCAAGAAGTAAGATGACAAAACCCACCACAGGGCCTTACCATAGTGTTTTATCAAAGCAATACAAGAGTAACCAATATACGCCTATTGCAGAAAATCTACTGAAGTATAAGATTTAAAACATATATACTACCATGAATAAGTAAAGTTATCAAGAGCACAGGGAGAATGTAAAAATAACCAAATATATAACTGAAGTGGAAAATGGCAGTTGAAATGCAGTCCACATCATTTATAAGGCATCCATATGGCTCAGTCTGACACGAGGCATGAAGGCCCTGCAACACTTGGCCTAGAGAAAATGAGAAGCCCAACGCTGCTGCAGACATGGCTGCTCACAAGCTAGGCATCTGTATTAAGATGTCTATTCACCACACAGCAATTCCAGTTCACAGCACAGCAGGAACTTTTACGTAGGAATAAGCTCCTTGGATCCTGAACATCATATTGAAATGTGAAAAGCCTACGACTGCCCAAACAGCCCTGAAAGAGAACAAGATTGTTTCTAAGATGTGCTGTTAACACTACAAGATCAAATCAGTGGAGAGAACTCAGCTGCCGACACACACCCTGCAAATGTGTGGGCCACTGTTAACATTGCCAGCAGCACAGCTGGGCTACCCACAGATGTGGGCACCTGCTCTCGCACTCCGTCTTCCTTCATGGACATGTTGGTCATCACTCCTTCCAAAGATTTTAGTTTCTGTGACTGTAAAGTGGAGAAGGGAAAAAAAACAAACAAACCCTGCCTGTAGGAGGTATTTCAATTCTCTAAGGAAAGAAAGTAGAATCCTACATTGGAGGGGTTTGGGGAGTGAGGGTTAATCCAGAGGTGATCTTCCCTACCAAAGGGCCCTGGTCCTTTTATCTTCCTGTTTGCAGAACCTAAGGCCATGGAGATATCAAGGAAGGTCCCTAGTGTGTGGGGCAGTCACCTGGGCTCCTGTCTGGTCTTCCACAATAGCTGCCCTCCTGTACCTACGGATCCCTTTTCCACTCACCTTGCTTTCTGAAGAAAGATAATAGCTATGTTAGACCAGACATGCATTAGAATAGTGTTGTTCAAGCTATAGCCATTAGCACATGGGTATCTAAAATTTTTAACTGTATGTCGTTCCAGGAAAAGTTGTAACAATATACATCGAAGAGATTGTTGGTTTAATCATAAGTGGCATATGTGCATTTGTTCTAGTATACCAATAAACTACAATAAAAATCACACAGAAATGTTCTTTTTAAAGATGAGATGAAGAACAAGTAGACCTTAGCCACTGTTCTTACCTGTCTCTCATTGCATAGTTGCTTTAAAGCCTCAGGCTCAAGACAGGCCACTTTGGTGGGTGGTCTTTCCATAGCCTTTGTTTCTGTTGCTCTAACAAAATACCTGAGGCTAAATAACTAGCTTTTTAGAAAAAGTTTTATTTGGCTACCAGTTCTGGAGGTCCAAAAGCATGATCTTAGCTTCTGCTCAGCTATGCAGAGGGTCTCATTCACATGGCAAGACAGGAAGCCAGAAAACTTAGAGGCCAGTCTTGCTATTTTATCACCACTTGTTCTTTTGAGAACAAATTTGTTCTGTCATTTGAAGGAACGACCATCAGCAGCTCCTCTAAAACACTTACCCTATATCTCTTGTCTCTGCTAAGTCCATGGAGCTTACACTCAGGCAGAATATTTAATATTAATATAATAATGAATCAACTACATGATTCAGTCTTCCATTACTATAACAAAACACATGAGGCAGACTAGCTTTTGGAAGAGGTTTGTTCAGTTCACAGTTTTGAAGGTTCAAGTGTATGGACCCTCTCTTGTGAGGATTTCATAGTGATTAAGGTACCACGGTAGCAGATATTTATGTGAGAGGAGGCATTTACAGGGTAAGATAGAAAGCTAGATCAGGGTCAGAGGTCAGCCTTAGACTTTTGAACACTTACTCTCATGAATTTTTAGAGGTCCCATGAGAGTTACCTTCATGTCTTGAAGAAATATTTTCCTCAATGACCTACAGAACTTATTCTAAACTCCAACTCTTAAAGGACCACATTCCCCTCCCCTAACCCCAACCTGATCGACATGTTGGAGACTGAACTTCCAACACAGGAGCCATTAGAAAACTCTCAACTAACAGAAAAACCTAAAAGGCCAGGGGGGGAGGACAGAAGACATCAACAATGGGAATCTGGGCCTTGCTGTGGCTGCTATCAAGACAGAGTAGGCCACACCTCCCTGGCAAAAAAGCAACTGGAGTTCACTTTGAAAACACTCACTTGAACAAAGAGAAAAGTATATTCAACTCGTAAAACTAGTTTTTGTTATAAAGCATGTGCAGAATCTGTAGCTGCATGGGCTTTCTGTTCTCCCCTCTTGCCTGATCTTCACCTTCTCCAACAATTCTGATGTTGTCCTGGGCAAACGTAACACAACTCACCTCACTGACAGGAGGCAGAACTGAGACAGCACAGCCGAGAAAGGTGGCACCAACTGGTGTGGAACACATAATTACTAGTGTTCACATGCCTACCAGGCTTGACTGCAAAGAAGAAACTCGGGTGATGAGCATTTGAGTAGTATCTGTCCATTCAGCTGACTCCCTTGTTGAATTTTTACATTTTTTTTTCAAATTGACACATAATTATAGCTATCAACAGGGTGGGGTTCTAACACAGGTGGATACTGTAGAGTGATCAGATTAACATACTTACCACATTCAGTACTCTGATGCTCTCGTGTGTGTGTGTGTGTGTGTGTGTGTGTGTGTGTAGAATGTGTAAACTTCTCCCTTAGTTTATTTTACCTGCAGATTAAGACTGAGGTCAGTCACTGTATATCCAAGTCATGAGATATCTCCCACAAAAAGAGTAAATATTTTAGACGTTTGGACCATAGAGTCTTAGTCATGACCACTAGATGCTGCCCATAGAGACAATGGGCAGTCGTGAAAAGCATTTCTCACAAAGAATCATATGGACCCAGTCAATGAGGTTTTCAGACTGCTGATCTGAGGAAACATCATATTGTCAACCACCCTCACCGTGCATCCTTCGATATGGAAACAAGAATAAGGGAGGTAAGAAGCCCTAAGCCATCAAGAGAGAGGCAACCAATTTTTGAATCCCAAAGTTTATACTCTCTATATACACAGAGTATACACAGAGGTGGGACCCCTAGCCTTGTATTTTTAAATATTACATGTAAGTTTCTTGTTAGTCTGCCTGGTTTTGTAAATAAACTTCTCTTGGGACAGAGCCATGGCCTTGCGTTGGTGTATTGTCTGTGTTCACTTGGCAAAGGTAGAGTTGAAGGACCAGAACAAAGCTAGAGAGATTTGCTTTTCGTCTTTCAGCAAAAAGATTTGCCAGCTCCTGCCTTAGATGCTATCCTTGGTGCCAGATCTCAAGGATCAGTGTTCTATTGGTCTTCTCTCCCTCCAGATGTTTACTAAAGAGGTCACTGTCCATGTGTACCTTCCAATATAGCACATTCAGAAGAAAAGCAGACATGGACATAACTAAAGCCAAGATGATAGAGACCCTACAGCAAGCATTTATCATTCAGCTGATGCTAGCTCTTGAAGCATCCCCTTTCACATCTGTGGCCTAATTAGGGTGATTACTGCATCTGCCTTGGTAATAGCCATATTTATCTCCCCCAAGTAAATTAAATGCACATGCAAATATTCATCAAATGTCAAGGTATTTTTCATCCTCTGACCTTTGAAAATTTATCAGATAACTTTTTGAAGGAAGAGTCTCTTTTGAACATGCTAGCAAAAATGAGATCATTGTGATTCCCAAAAGGAGATAATTATTAGAAACAAGTAATGAGGGTAGTTTCAGTCCCTGGCTGAGTAGGAAAATGAGATATAAGCAGGTATCATTTGGACCTTGATGTAATGCTAGACTATAAGGCTGAATGGAACCTGGTTAGATGGCACTATGTGTCCTCTCTTTCTCCTGTATCCCATCTCCTGCTCATCCATCACTCTGCCCTCCATGCCTGCTTCCTCCTCTTCTTTATTCTCTTCCTTTCCCTCTATGACCCCTTCTGCATTCTGTGTCCTCTTTTGTACCATGAGCTGGCCTTGCTATCATTGTAACCTAGTCTTGGTGGAACAGGAAGCCAGACCAAGCAACATGTCATGGTGAATGGTTTACAGAGGATTCAAATCACTTCTTCCTCCCACTGAAGCTACAGGGCAGGGCACAGATGTGGGTCTCAGTCTTTATCTGGAGCTATGTTCTTTGGAACCTAAAAGTCATTTCTTTAGCAGCCCAGAATGATCTGCTTTAGCATTCTAAAGGGTCCTATTGGATAAATAGTCAACTACATTTCCTGTACCGTGTTGAGGTTGGAGTGTTTGAGTGCTCAACATTTGAATATGTTTGCCTTGGCACTTGAGCCCACATTGCCCAATGTCCACTAGTTTCCCACACGTGTGTTTACCCCTCTATTCATACAAGTACACACACAAACCCCAAGAATCTGTCCATGGTCTAAGCATAGAGGAGGAAGGAGGGCAAGCCGATGCATCAGAGAAGCAATCCTAGAGCTGCAGCCATTGGCAAAGAAGGAAAATCAAACATGCCAGAGAAAACAAGGGGTGTGGCTAGCCTCAGTGTGGGTGATTATCCAGAAGTGGCAGAGCCAGTGGAGGACCCCATAAACAAGAATTTAGGCTTTGTGGAAGCCTAAGGGTGTCACATGCATTGTGAGAAGAGGATGGCCCACTGGACACTTTTGAACAGAAGAAATGCATGCTGATATTTCACTGAGGAAAGACACTTGCTCAAAAGAGACTCTCTGGGAAGACTATCAGGCAAAGCCTGAACAGTTCTTTCTGTTGGCCTGAATATAGCCCAGTAGGTACTTCCTGTTGTGGCACTGCAAGACTAAAGGAGCTGAATATTACGGTATCAAAGGAGACATACAAAACAAACCTGTTTCATGGGGCTGGTGGTGAAAATTAGGACATCACACACACTGGACAATTGCTGATAATGGTCTGCATCCCACTCTTCAAAATAATTTGTAAAACAAGACTTGAAATATTTGTTTGACCAAGTGTGTTCAAAACCATGTTTTTCTCAGGATATGTTAAAGACTGACAATTGTCTTCCTGACTCGGGGACTTTCATTTTGTAATAAAACGTGACACCGTGGGGAGGTTGTTTAAAGCACGTATCACACTGAACTAACATGGGCCTGTGCATCTTCTCTACAGACTGCGCAGACTTTAAGCATCATTCAAATATTTAGTTTCACTGTCAGTTTCCTTAACTGCTTCATTAGCTCACACAGTTGGTGTTCTGGTTTAAAAAGGGTCAGAACCAAGAGAAAATTATCCAAATGGAGTGAGCCTTTGATCTTACAAAACAAGACAAAACAACAACAACAACAACAACAACAACAACAACAACTAAATCCAGCCAACCCCACCCCCCAAACCAAGTAAATTGCTAAAACTGCATACACTCCTCTCATCATTGAATTCATGAAGAGAATTTTGATGTCAGAATCTCCTTTGGCAGTAGAGGGATTCTCTTCTTTTGAATTAATCTAGGCAAAATTGTGTAGGAAAAAAGATAAACATTTAATTATTTGAAAATAGGTACAATTGTATTTCTTGTCTGGCTCAATGCCGAGAAAGAAGGAAAAGGAAAAGATAAAATTTGATTCATAGCTCATTGTTATGGTTTTTATAATGGCTTGGAAGAAATCCCACTTGGGTTTTAGTTTAAAAGATCATGTTTAACTTTTAGAAATATGAAACATATTTAAAGTCCTTATCCTCTCTTTACAAAAACAATAAACCCAGGTGATACAAACAGATCCAGTAAGCCTACTATTTTTTGCTGAAGTAATTTAAACAAGTGATGTTTAACTTCCTCACTAGTGTCTTTGTGCTACCATAGTGCAGCATGCAGAAGCATCCTCTCCAAATCCATGATCGATATATTTAATTAGAGATTTTCACCTCATACCAACTCACCAAGTATGCACCACAATTAGTCCCCATGCTCACACAGACCAAATTAACATCCTGTTCATTCATTTAGCTGCAAAGCTGATCTGAAGGTGACCAAATGTGCCTTGTCCTTCTCTCCCTCATCCTCTTCTTCCCCTCTGCTCTTCTACTATTCTCTCCATCTCACTCTATCCTTCCCCTTCCTCCCCTAACTTTTGCTTCCTCTCCTTGGCCCTTTTCCACTTTACTCCTTCTTTCCAATCTTTTCCTCCACCCTGAATTATCACTGATTGGAGTGCATAGATTTCAATCAAATTGACTTAAAACCAAGCATTAGTAAATCTCAACCCTTCGAGGCTTGTCAAGAGATGCCACAGAGGATGCTGGCCCTAGTCCCAGGCAGGACTGCTACAGGGGACAGTCATGTGTCTCAGAAGCTGTGTGTGCTTGGAAAAGGGCTGGCCCAGATGAAGGTAAGATCCTCCCGGGGGCCCCACAGCTCCTAGACTCTGCACGAAGACTATCATCAGGTTTCTGAGCCATCCCCAGTTCAGTGTCAGCAAAACCCAGAATCCTCTTAGCTGTCACAAAGTTCAGCTATTTAAGTATTCGAAAAACAAAACAATTCTTTTAACTCAAGAATCGAAAGGAGAAGAAAACGGTCTAAGCGGATGTCAAGCCATGATCCCTGAAGCTAAAGCTCCAAGGATGTTAGCATCCGAAGTGAAATGTTGCAGACACAATAGAGTCATTGTCAGGAAATCGGTCTTGGCTCATAGCTGAGGACCAACGTGAAGGATCCTAGGTCTTCCCTATGAGCTTATGATTGGAGTAACCCAGAGGCAGAGCACAGTTTAAATGCCCCTTCAGGCAGGGATATACTCCCAGTGATAAGACAGCTTTGACCGTGTTTATTGGAATTTTAGAATTTTGTTTTGTTTTTGTTTTTGTTTTTCAAAATAGGGTTTCTCTGTAGCCCTGGCTGTCCTGGAACTCACTTTGTAGACCAGGCTGGCCTCAAACTCAGAAACCCGCCTGTCTCTGCCTCCTGAGTGCTGGGATTAAAGGTGTGAGCCACCACACCTTTTTTACTTCAATAAAGGAAGAGAATGAATGGAGAACTTAGCCAATGGGTTTGCTTCCTGATTCATATTCAGGATCACATGTCTCTTCTTGAAAAAGTTTCCTCTCTCACTTCAAACCTTTTCTTTTCTTTCAACAATCCTTGTCCACTCAGCTGTGCCCAAAAATGGCCCTGGTTGATCAAACCTGCCCCCTAGCCGAAAAATATTCATTTGACCATGTGTATATAACATAGAAGTAGAGCTACTCTGGACCTTGCACTCTGACAAGAACTGTGACATCAGAGTGTCTACAGGCTGTGACCTTGTCTGGATGGGACAAGTGACCCTCTGTTCATAGAAAAGTGCATTAGGTTTAAATGTACCAATACTATGGACACATGATTCCTGCCTTCTAGGATCCAGAGCCCAATACTTTGGACATGTGATTCCTACCTTCTAAGATCCAGAGCCAAGAAGAAGGCAGCTGATGGTGTCTTCTGTGGAGTAAATGTTTTGAACAAAACCCAATAGGTCATTTTCTACAAAATCAGTGCTTCCCAAACTTGGTTGAGCAGCAAAACTACTTATGCATATGTAAAATTGTAATAAAAGCAACAAATGCTAAGTTTTAGTGAACATATAGTCAGTCTATGGCCAGACAGTGTTTGAAGCATATGGGTTTCATTCCTCTATAATATTTGGAGAGCTATGTCCTAGGATTCTGGGAAATGCTTAGTGATCAACTCTCAACAAACACCCCATGTCCAATTCTGAGTTTCTGTCCATGTCTGTTGTATGAATGATTCACCATGGAAGATCTTGAAAGACCAGTGTGATAGCCCTGATGAAGCAGAGGGAGGGCATGCCCATTGCTAGCTCTCTTAGCCCTTTTGCAATGAATAAACAGAGGCTCTACAAAATTCTAGAGCTTGTTAGTCAGAGTTCACTAGTAGAAAAAGCTAGGTATGAGATGAGTCAATTAGTGGGTGGGGTCTGACATTTCTTAACCTAAAGACTCCTCAGTGCTCCCAATGGTCATCCATACAACATGGAGAACAAATCTACTGGTGTAAGTCAGGGTTCTTGGCTGGCTGGAAGTAGGCTATGAGATCAGCATAAAATGAACTCTGGGGTAGGAGGGGTGGAATACCAGCACTTCACATAAGTGATACAATGAAACTGTACCAATAGTCCTCTGCCAGCCTCTAGATGTAGAAAGGAAACTGGATGCCTTCTTGGGGGGTCCTCAATTCCCTAGACATTCTCAAGCCTATTGGACTTCGGATTAAGTACCCCCAAGAGTTTTTTGTTGTATGTCTATAAACATGAAATAAAATATACATTTACAAAGGAGAAAATTCATGATAAAAGTTACCTTGCTTTGCATGACTGCAAGACTGTTTCATGCCTGGCTTAGTGGAAAATGATGGAATGTCCACTTACGCTTTGCATCTGATCTTTTGCAATGTTATTTTCGTTCAAGCTTAATCAAATCTTTTGAGTTTGCACACGGATAAATATGTAATTGGCGAAAGATAATTGTTTTGAAATCTCTTTCACAGAGCCAGGTGATTGTGAGTCTTCATGATACCATATTACACCTATACCAGTAGCTCCTTCAAGATCAGCTCCAAGGAGCTTTCTGAGAATGTCTCAGAGCTTCTCACCGTCTGCTACTGTTTTTGTAACACTAGTCATC
Organism: Mus pahari; assembly: GCF_900095145.1. Lineage (NCBI taxonomy): Eukaryota > Metazoa > Chordata > Mammalia > Rodentia > Muridae > Mus > Mus pahari. Next base: position 34,859,072 of record NC_034605.1, read on the forward strand.
TGCCAAACATGGATTCCCCTGGATAGGATGTACAATGCTCCAGGGGAAGGGTTGAGGAGAGAGAAAGAGGGAGGGAGGGAGGGAGAGAGAGAGAAAGAGAGAGAGAGAGAGAGAGAGAGAGAGAGAGAGATCTCCACTGATCTAGGCAGATCTTCCAGTGATGAAACAGGTCCATTAGAGGCATAAACACTAGCTTTTCTCATTGCACTCAATGCTTTCTTCAGGAAAAACCTTGCGTGTTGGGAAGCTGTAAATCTTAGTTAGGGATGAAAAACTTTGCGAAACTCGAATAACAGAATACATAAGACATGAAAGCTTGAAGATGGATATTGGGGGAAGGAGCCAGTGGGGTGCAGATGGGGAGGGAGAGGAGAAAGGAGATTGACCACAGCAGAGAGCATGTAAGGATGCCATCATAAAAGCCATTGTTTTGTATTCCAATGTGAAAGAATAAAGTTGGAAAATAACTTTCAAACAGCAGGGACAGGAGATACTTCATTATCTCTTGTTTCAGAACTGTACTGCCCTCTACCTTGAAGATCCTTCAGCGAGACTGAGAACCACATTTCCATCCCAACTGAGCATCTCAGAGTCTCCACTGACCTGGGCCAGGGCAGAGGAGTTAGATTAGAAGGTCTCATTTTCTTCCCAAACTCAAAGTTGACCACTGTCAACACATAAAAATAATCATTTCTTTAAAACCAGATTTTTCTTCATTATTGAGAAAATATCACATATACTCATACACAAATGACCACACCGTGCCACATAAGAATCACCCAGCATCTCGAGGAATGCCCCAGAGATGCTTTCCCTGGGCATCACCATGGCCCTCAGGGGATGAGGAGGGCACACCTATCCACTTAACAGTTGATTCTCTCTTTACTCTGAACATTCAGACTTCTGTTTTGAGATGGGTTAAAAAGATATCGCTCGTTGTATTCATTCTCTGTATCACAGAACCACAGACCTTTTTCCTGTCAAACCATATGGGGGCTCACACTCACTTGCTCTCCCAGTGTTTCAGATTTAGCCTAAATACTATTCTGCTCTCAATATCCATGATGGGAGACACTGCGTGCTTGTCCTTCTGTGTTCAACTTATTTGATGAACATACTGTCCCAAACTCCATTCATGTTGTGATAAGCAGTAATAATTCATACTTTTTTTTTTTTTGCTGAGTAATGTTCCAATCTATAGGAATGTCATTCTCTCAGATCACCTAGTAAAGATTCAACATACTGACAACTGTGAAAAATGCTACGTGGGTCTGATAAATTTTTGTCAACTTGATACTATATATATATATATATATATATATATATATATATATATATATATGAAAACAGAACCTCAGGTGAGAGAATGCTTCTATCAGATTGGCCACAGGCAAGTCTAAGGGGGTGTTTTCTTTTTCTGTGGTGATGTGGGAGGGCCCAGATTACAGGGGTGGTACTACCCCTGGGCAGGTGGTCTTAGATGGTGTAAGAAAACAGGTTGAGTAAATCGTGGGGAGCAAGTCAGTAAACAACATTCCTCCATGGTCTCTAGTTTAGCTCTGCCCTCCAGGTTCCTGACCCGAGTTCTTACCCCAACATCCCTTCATGAATAACTTCAAGTTATAAGGTGCAGTAAGCTCTTTCCTCCTTAGGTTGCTTGTGGTCATAGTCTTTCACACAGCAATAGGAAGCAACCCAAGGCAGGTGGTGTCTTCTCAAGACCCCGATTCTACTTCCTCTAATGCTGGGCAATGGGGTGGCTAGACTAATGCAACTTTAAGTGACACTGATGTGTGTCTTCTAGTCTGTTTCTCATTATAAGGGCACAGAGACAGGTGTCTTGGGATGGCCTGCCCGCTGTCGACTGTCTGCCATCCTGTCACCTCAGTGCACAGGGGACAGGAACGGTCATCTATGTCTCACTGTTGCAGGCTAACAGTGGTGCCAATACACACCCCTCTGGCAGACCCCAGGCTGCATGGGAAGTCAGGGTCCGACACAGTGACTGCTAATTTAACCTAGATACACCCTCCCTTATAGGTGGGAGCAAGACTCACACAGTTTTAGGGAATACGGACCTTGAAACAAACTGACCTCACAGATTGAGGACCTCTAAGCTTCATGTTGAGAATTCAACCATTTAATGATGGAAGAGCCACTTAGCTTGATCGTGTATTGCTGTCCTGCTTGGTTATTTTAAACATTGGAACTCAGAGAAACTGAAGAAAGCTTAGCATGAGACCCACACCACAGCTCTCTGGACAATCTGCCCCACAGACAAAAAGACATAGCAAAGACCCCTAGATCCATATGGGACCCCTAGACCCAGGACATTATGACTTTTTCCCTATGTCAAGTGGGGAGCAATGGTGTCTGTGTTGAGGAACGCTGGTGTTTCACACAGTGCTTGCAGAACAAACACCTTCAGCGCCAGTTCCCATTAGGCATTTGTCAAAGCAACTTTTGCTAACGTCTTCCATTTTTAATGCCATGCAGGAAAGAACTTCACATTTTTTTCTGCTGTCATATACTAACCAACAGAAGGAAAATTCCACCTGGAAATATGTGTTCAAATGCCAAGAAACAGAAGTGCCTGAGTGCTTAATGACCCCAGCATAAATCACCAGGCAGGGTTATGAAAGCCGCGGGTTTTATCAGAGGGAGCGGCAGATGAAGGGCCTGGATGGTTGGTGCATGTCTGGAACAGGGAACAAGTCATGATTTTCATGTCCTACCTTGCCAAGCTAAGGCTGGTAAGTGGGCCAGCCTAAATATTTCTCAGTGTCAGGCAGTGAGGAGGAAAGGCGAAGCTCGCAATGGGAGCAGAGCGTTTTTCCTACACAGAGAATGAACCTGGTCTCCCGCCTGCTCTTGGCTGAGCACTGGTTTCCCTGGAGGGGACTCCTCAGACCTTCTGACTAACTTGTGTGTGTACCTGGGCAGGCTCTGGGCAGACATGCATGTTTGCAGAACATGTATTCCTAACACAAAAGAGGAGCACATGTCAAAGTCTGCAACGGGCCTCACATGTGTTGATGGTAGTGATCAACTCGCTTCTCTCTCTTCCTTTTTTTATTATTATTTTCTTTATTTACATTTCAAATGCTATCCTGAAAGTTCCCTATT
>NC_034605.1:34863320-34869788 GCF_900095145.1 Mus pahari
TATTAAAAACAATGAATTTATGAAATTCTTGGGCAAATGGATGTATCTGGAGGATATCATCCTTAGTGAGGTAACCCAATCACAAAAGAAGTGACTAGATATGCACTCACTGATAAGCGGATATTAGCCCAGAAACTTAGAATACCCAAGATACATTATACAAAACAGATCGGCTCGCTTCTAATAGACTGAATGAGTGCATCTGTTAGCAAGGCAGTTCGCTGCAAAGAACAGCAAAAGCTACACATGGGGTCTCAAAAGCTTAGGTGGAGATGCAGTCTCAGTGCTTGGGGGCTAATATAGGAAGGTCAGACGTTTCCAGGTCAGCCTGGGCTACATAGCAGGGCCCTGTCTCCAAACAAAAGGGGAGGTTTATTTGTGGCAAGGTAAGTTTGATGTAATCGTGGCTAGTGTTGCAGTGACTTAGTAATCCATAGGCTATGCTGACATCTCTGAATTCCCTTCAGCTTTCCCCTTGTGATTATAAGACATTAGCATACCTCCAAGCTCTCCACCAAAAATTCAAGCAGGCTAAGGAAGGAAAGGCTCCACCAGCCATGTCTGCTTTTTCTTCAGGAAAAGAAGTTATCACCAGAGATCTACGGATGGGGCTTCTGCTTTTCTCTGATCAGCTCGACCATGAAATGCTTGTCACTGTGTCCCATGTCTGTCCTAGTCATAATGGAGGCTAGGTATGTGTATGTGCGTGTGCCTGTGTGTGTGCATGTGTGCGTGTGCGTGTGTGTGTGTGTGTATCTGTGTGTACACATGTGTGAGCATGCTGTCAGAATTGGGGGCCCAAGGCAGACAGTGACAGTCACAGACTTCAAGAGAACATGAGTCACAGACTAGATATTCATCACACACCATCATCAAAACTGATGCAGGAGGGAATTTGAACAGTAATTCTTGTAAAGTCACTGAGGACAACCTTATTTTCCAGGCACCAAGGCTAGTTTAGTTCTCGGGGGCGGGGGGGGGGGGGGGGGAGGTCTTGCTCTCACAGGTTCATGTTTATTATCAAGGAATGGATGCTAACAGAGACAAGTTAACTTGTGATTCTCCTGCCTTTGTCTCCCTGAGCACTGATGTCACAGGTGTGCCCCCTGACACCTGCCTGCTGTCATGACATGCTGAGCCTCGCTGGAGTGAGAACTAAACACAATGAACATTTAAGAAGGGGGTGGGGGTGGGGCTGTAAGGGTCATTTCTGCATCTGGATTTGTTTCCCCTGCTCTGTTGAGGAGAGGCTGAAAGTTCTTCCTAAGATAAGGACACATTTTGGTGAAACTGGACTTGTGACAAAACAAATAGGGAAGTGTTCCTAACATACATGGACACATAGAACTATAAACTGTGAGCTCATACATGTTACACTGTAACAGACTGAGTTCTTAAGATGGTACTAAAATCATGGAATTGGAATAGTGTCAGAGCCAAGAAAAAAAAAACAAAAAAACCTCAAACTCTGAGATGCTCCAAAGGGTGGAGGAGTGGATGCAGGAACTGCTTCTGAGGAGAGGGAGGGAGGTGGGGGAGGGTTAAGCGGTTAAAGAGGACTGGCTGCTCTTACAGAGGATCCGTGCTCTGTTCCCCAAGACCCACATGGTCGCTCACAGCCTTCTCTAACTCAAGTTCCAGGAAGTATGGTTCCCTCTTCTAAACTTTTCAGGTACTGGGAACACACGTGACATACTGATATATACGTAGATAAAATACCCATACATATAAAATAGCAAGTTTTTTTTAATATAAGGAAATATCAGAGACTGGGGGCAGAGAGGGCACACACTCTTCCCTCTTGTAAAATCCTGAATCATTAATGTGTTGGAATCACCAATAAACTGGAATTTCGAACTGACTGATGATCCGGCATCGAGAATGAGTGACTGTGGTCTGTCTCGCTAGTCACTGACACCTAGTAATTTTTCACTCCCACCTGTAAGGGGGGTTTGTGTCTAGGTTAAATTAGCAGCCATCGTGTAGGACCCTAACTTCCCATGCAGACCAGGGTCTGTCAGAGGGGTGGGTACTGGCTCTTGGCCCCTTGGCTGGCCTGTGACAAGACAATAACTCTCATGGTACCTCGGTACTGTCACTGAACAAAGCACAAGGCCTTGTTCACAAGAGTTCAGATTCTGCCCCCAAGACAAAGCACAGCAGAAATAGGAGCCAGATCTTAAATTCTGAAACGGCTCCCATGAGCAAGGAGATCCCTTTAGCATGGGCCACAGAGTCCCAAAACCTAGCAGGAAGTAGCTGTCTGAATACAGTTATGACTGGTCTCCTACAGCATGACAGACATGACAGACAAGGCAGAAGTACAGCATTCCCATCCACACGTTGGTTCACAGCAAGCAGGAACACTCGGATAGCCCTATCATTATTCTATTCTCTGTTCTTCCTCCAACTCAAGCTGCCGTGTCTTCAAACCTATACATCGTGTAATTTGTTAAATGCTTATACCTAACAGATTCATTTTCTCCCCTTAAAATGTCATAATAGTGTACACAAATATGTGTACAAAGGCTATCATTATAATGCTTGGATTCTTGTAATTATTTAATTACCACAAGGGATGTTTATGAAATGTCTATTAATATGTAAAGCTCTTGGAGTGGGGAGTCGGCCTTAGAACACAGTACCATCTAAGATAAAACAGTAATGGGTGGAGAGCCTTGGTCACATGACTGAACACCTGGCATCACAGTGCTGCTCCATTTTCCAGGGGCAATTTGGAAAGTGGTTAGCCACGAGATCTTTAGCATCTACTATAGTTTAGACTGGGAATGTCCTCCAAGTATGTCAAGACTTGGTCTCAGCTTGGTGCAAATGGGAAATGTTAGGACTTTTAAGAGGTGGAGCCTCGGGTCACTAAGGGTGTGACTTCAAAGGAGAATATGAACACTGGTCTCTTTCTCTTTCCCACTTGACCATAAGGTAAAGAGGGATCCTCTCCATACGCTCCCAGCATGCTGTTCTGTGCTGCTATCTACCCAAAATAGTAAGTTGAGGATAGAAATCTCTAATGCTGGTGGTACAACAAAACCTGTTGCCTCCCTTAAGTTGATGCACCCCAAGTATTCATCAAAGTAGCGTAAAGTTCAGCAGTGCTGCTGCAAGTCCTGAACTTCCACAAGTGTATCACCAACACTTCTGGTCGGAGATGGTCTGCAGGCCTTAGCCTTCTCCAGAAAATCTTCAGTGGAAGCTAAGAGTATAAGAACTTCCATCCACAAAGACCAGGCAGGATGGCACATGTGTTTTCTGTCCAAGTGATAGACAAAGGCAGGAAACAGAGATGCAAAATTAATCCTCTTTTACAACCCAGAACTCACTGTCCAATATGAGTTTTGATATATATATACCCCACACTCTGAAACCCTGGCCATGCATACAATACTTCTATATTATATCCAAAAATAAATGCTAGATTCCAGGTCAATAAAGGTATTTGATTTTTTTTTTTTTTTTTTTTTTTGGTCCTTGAAGAAATTGCAGTGACTATTAGAAGCTGGGGTGCACATAGTGAAGTGAACATATACAATGAACAAACGCAGGACAGCAAATGTCTTAGCCAGCAGTAGAAAAAGAAGAAAATCCAACACCAACAGTTCACCCACATCCTGGAAATTTCATACAAGGTCTCCATGTCTGTCTCCGGAAGTCCAGAACTACTGGGAGCCTGGATGCTTCCGAAAAATAAGTGGAAGGCTCTAGAAGGCCTGAGCATGGCAAACATGGCGTCAGTACATTCTGGCTTTTACCCTTTTCTTTCTCTTCCTAAACCATTAGATTATACTCCTAAAACCCACCAAGGTGTATTCTCTCACTTGTCTACTTTGTTAGGCCTGACTCATTCTGAGACTGAGCACCAAGGTCCAATCATCAAAGCATCAAATCTAGCATTCAAAATGCATTACTTTAACTGACTTAACTAAAATATACAATCATAACTTACCAACACATCCTAGCTCATTCTAACACAGACCTTCTGTCTTTTTCCCCCCCATAAAATTAACACTTGCGAAGCTGTTTGTGGCTGTTTCTGCCCAGTTCAGATTCAGCCACCTTGTTTGTCTCTTTGCCTTGCTTAAAGAAGAATCTCTTTGGATTTGGTTTGTGCTTAGAAATCGGTGTTTTGGTGTGGTCTGTGCTTAATTTGGGGTCCAGGGGAGAGCACCCCACAGTACATGAGTCCCTTCAACAAGGGCATCTGGATGTTGGGAGTCCTCTAGTTTCTGCCACCTCCAGCATCTGGAACCCCAGCATGTCACTAGATAACTCCTTCAACTTCATATGTCTTTATTAATTCAGTTCATTCCATTGGGGTATTAGGAAGTGAAGTCTTTAAGAGATAACTAGGTCATTAAAAGATATTGCTGCTTTTCTCCTGGGAGTTCTCATTGTCTTGGTCTTAGAACAGCTCTCTATTTTGTCTTTCAACATGTGTCCTTTGCCGCTTCTGCCACCCACTATGAGTTCAGGGAACTTAACACCCTTACCAGGGACATACTTTCCAACTCCCTTTTCTAGAACCCTCAGCAAATATAATCTTCCATTCTTTACACACCACCAGCCTCGGTTATTCAGTGATAGCAACAGAAAGCCTACTGAAACTTGGATTATTTCATCAAACATAAACCCCACTCCGTGTTCTATAATGCAGCTCACGGGTCCTTCTAACACTTCAAAAATACCAGAGAACCCACCAAATCCCCTATCTAAACCGAATTTCATTTTATGCGGTTAATCAACCTGCTGTCCAATTACCTGAGGATTTGAATGCATTCTTGGTGATCTGTTTGTTTAATTTGTTTGAACTGTTTTCTCCACAGCTTTACTGTAGTGCAAGTAGCAAAGATTCCGTACATGGAATGTATAAAATGTGATGGTTTTTAGAACCGTACTCATTATGAAATATTTACCACAGTCCAATGAATGAACGCGCTAATATCACCCACAGTTATATGCGTATGCAAGGTGAGGACACTTGGTTCAATGTTGGTCTCTATTAAGGGAGAGGAAGGTGTACGTCAGTGCAGAGTAGTTCTGCATTAACCTTTTCCTCTCTTAACATTACAGGCTCGCCTCAGCACAAAGACTGCATATACCCTGTGGGGCTTACTTCAAACTACTCTTTAAAAACCTTTGGTGGCCTGTTTACTTAACACTGACATGACCCTTGGCTCATCTTGTGCTGGCAGTCCTTCTCCATCCCATTTCTCTGGATTATGAATGTTCTTGGCCATGTCTCTCCTTCTACCTTCTACAAGTGCCCTCTGAAACTGGGGTCAACACAGGCCCTTTCTTAGATGTACCTTCTTCCTCTAAGGTTGTATGTGACTGTGCTGCTAGCGCACAGAGTGTGAAGTTAAGTCTCTCAGCAACTCTGGCCATAGGATGGCCAATCTTCCTGAGTCAAACACTACTCAGTGGTCTGACAAGAGGCTCAAAAAAAAAAAAAAAAAAACCCTCAAAGATCAGGAGAGCCAACAGGGCTGAGGTAAGAGACCATGTCAGCCCTCAGGCATTTGACCCTGTGGTTTCACACGACCGGAGGTTTCTGAAGTTGTTTGAGACCACTGAGCCTGGTCACCCCTCCTCCTGACTGTGTCATGTCTGGAAATGGAACCACCGACACAGCAGAACTGTGGTCAGTTCTGTCAACTTATAGAAAATCTGCCAGACACCGTACCTGACTACCATAGTATTCTTCTGCTGTATAGCATCCCAGGGTGGGGCGCTGAGGCCTCTGGTGCTAGGCAGACTGAGGTCAGTAAGATATGACTCCGCTGAGGTAATTCAATGTCAGCTGGGCTCTAGTCACTTAGCATTTCAGCTGTACCAGAGAGCCGAGGTGGCCCCTTCACGTGGTTGGAGGTTGATGCTGACCGGGACTGGCTGCTGAGCCAGGAATGTGGACCAGTCAGACTGCACCTGTGAGCAGCTGAGTTCTCGGGCAGAGGTCCCCCCAAAAAGTATTCCAAGGGGGTCAGGAAGAGCTAAACTATCTCCTTCAACTCACCAGATGGACTACTGCTTTCTCTTCACTGAGAGAACTGCACATGTCTGGCAGGGGGAGGTGAATCAAGACTGTCATTCCTAGTCAAGGAGTGTGCAAGGAGGAAGGCTTTAGTGTGACCACCTTAGGGACACTGCCTCTTGCTCTGGCACTAACATTTCTGAGAGGGGTCTCACTTAAGAGTCTAGCTGTAGCATATGGTGCTTAAGGATGTACAATCCCACACTGGGTATGTTAATTCTCAGTCTCTGCAATCTTAGACATCACTCCACATACTTCCCTCCTTTCCCCTTGAAAACCAAAGCCTAGATGTGTTATCATATGTCTCTGATTTGAATAGACTCTTCTTGGGAAAGAGCCACTTTTCCCTAGACTTAAAACAGGCCTTTCTGACGAGAGAGAGAGAGAGAGAGAGAGAGAGAGAGAGAGAGAGAGAGAGAGAG
>NC_034605.1:34869883-34917355 GCF_900095145.1 Mus pahari
AGAGGAGAGGAGAGGAGAGGAGAGGAGAGGAGAGGAGAGGAGAGGAGAGGAAAGGAGAGGAAAGGAGAGGAAAGGAGAGGAAAGGAGAGGAAAGGGAAAGAAAAAAAACTGAAAGCTAATGACAACAACAGCGACAAAACCTTTCACTTGTCTGAATGACGGTGCACAATTCCAAAACCACTCTATCATGTGCTTAATCAGCAGATCAATGACATCGTTCCCTGATGCAGTGTTGGAGGACTGTGCCAATCCTAATGGGAAAGACACACACTGCCCAGGCTGACAGGCTGAGCTGTGCACACAGCTATGCCACTGCAGGGTAGAAATGAAGAGTAGGGAGAGACTAAGAGAGAGGCCCCAGGCAGCTAGAGTCTAGCCTGCGGCTAGGGGGAGGGGCTAAGGAAGGGGGGTGTTTCTGGGGCTGAAGACTAGGAAGGAACAACACTGGGATTTCACCCTTTAGGATCTAAAGACTAAGCTTAGCACCTCCCTTGGTCTTCTCTCAAGCCTAAAGTTTCACCAGTTTCTTGGGTTTCCAGAGATGCTGCAGAGAATTCTGTGGCCTCCGGGTCTCCTCCACCTCGCAGCATTGGCTAAGGGGTAAGTGCTGTTTGTACACCAAGGCATGGAACGAAGCAGGATTTTATTACACTCCAGTCAATCTACTAAGTAGAAAAAAAAAATCTTTGAAATTACATTTTCTTTTCCTCAACAACATAAAAATATCATTAAAATATCTTTGAAACCTATAGCATCTGTTAAGAACATGTACAGACTTTTTTCTTGTAATTATCTGTTTAATAACATAACTTATGCAGTATTTATGTTGTATTAGTCATTATAAGCCATCCAGAGATGATTTAAAATGCACGCAGAAGGAGGTCTATGAAAACAATGTCATTTTTGTGTCCTTGAAGTTTGGTATCTGCGTGATTCTGGGACTAGTCGCCCATGCATACCGAGGGGTGGCTGTAGTACTACCTCACTTCATGGATGGGTGAATACCACAGATGAAGAAATTAGCCCCAGGTCACCTTGCAGGGAAGCAGAAGCAGTTTGCTACCCAGACCGGCTGCACAGAGAGCCCCTGGAATGAATCAGCGGAGGAGGGGTATCTGACCTAGAAGCCTGGATGGGCAGCTGGGGTGCAGGGAACCAGGGCCACACCAGATACTAGCAAGAAGATAGAACCTACCTACTCTGTAAGGTCACTTTGCAACCTGCAGCCTTCAACCACTCTATCTTGGCCTGTCCAAGCCCTTCCTGAAGCAAACACTACCTGGGGGCCTGACGGTGCGAACCAGGAGCTGACTCTCCTTGCACAGCAAGCCTGTGTCCTCGCAACCGCAGATACAGTGTGGATAGGTGGGGTGGGTCAGTTTCAAGTGTGGAACCGAGCCGCTGACCTGATAGCCTCTAACATCCCTGAATGTCTTCTGAGGTGTAAGGAGAGGGAAAGTTTACTGCTACTGGTTAAGCAACAACCTTCGGTCCTGTCCAATTTTCTCCAAGTTTAGACATTGCCAAAGGACCAGGGTACTCATCAAGAACAGTCAGTTGCCTCCTCCAGGTCTTATTGGTCAAACTCAGTAATCAGATAAGACCATCCCCGCACATCTCCCAATGACAACGCAAGTGAATTCTAAAGTCTTGGGAACAAAATGACAGTGAACAAGGAGGGAATGTGGAGACAGGAAGGAAGAAGGAAGAACTTCTTGTGTAGGAGAGACTGCTTCCTTCCTCGCTATAATATACATCTGTCTATCTGTCTGTCTATCAAGAAAAAATCCCCCCTCATATTTGGTTGTATGGCCTTGATAATAAATGACCATGATACATCTGCATCAGGATGAGTTTTCAGCCAAGTAGGACCCCAGACCCATCACTTTCATTGTGTTCAGTAAGGTAGGTGCCAGGAGTACCAGAAGAAGCAAGATGACATGGGTTCTCGCGAATTAGCACTGCCACAGGGCCAGGTAGTCGGCACCTGAGATAAGAGGGGCAGTTTCTGACTGTGGTCTCTTCAGGCATGTCGAGATGGCTCACACTGGAATGGTAACAGCACCTCTAGCTCCATGGAAGGGATGACAGTTCCAACATCCTTTCTGGGAAGCTCTCTCTCTCTCTCTCTCTCTCTCTCTCTCTCTCTCTCTCTCTCTCTCTCTCTCTCTCTCTCTCTCACTGAATATTCCCTGCTTCTCTGATAGTTATACCTAAAGTGTGGATAAGACCAGGTTGCAGTGACTGGAAGATAAAGAGGCAACATTCTGGACTCATAGCCCAGTCCCGGTCACCATGGCTCTCCAAGGGTAGACAAGCACAAATTCCTGAATTCTCCCAGAAGGAAAGCTCCAGTCCTTCGGCCTGCCAAGTAATCACAGTCATACTTCAGCATTTCCTTTGGTCTCTCCCCATGCCTATTTGAACTTCACAAATGTCAAGCCTCCAAGTGAGAATTAAGGTTTTTACGGTGCACAGAAACTACTCAGAGATGAACTGGAAAATGCCTAGAAGACCCGCTCATCCACATCCAAGTGGTTAGGTTTTATGATATGACGAAGACGCGGACTACGGACTGCTCTGTGTATACAGGATAAAGCATGTAGCTTTTCAAAAATACTTTTGATTTTGACTATGAGAGCACAGGGGAAACCTAAAAAGCACTTTGGAAAAAATGTGCATATATAATTTTTATGTATTTTCCCATATTCCACATATGTATCCCATATATATCTTACTTAGATGTGTCCCCTGTGTGTGTGTGTGTGTGTGTGTGTTTGTGTAATAGCTGTCCATTAAAACTTCTTTTGAGATCACTAATTGAATTTACTTAACATATTTTATGAAGTTTTCAGATGCACTGGTTTGCCATGATCTGGCCCCTCACCTGAGCCACATGTAGAGAGTTCTTCCAGCTTCATGGCTCTGCCTGAAGGAAGCATGTGCCCCCTCTTAGGCCCAAGAACTTACTCCAGCACTGTGTTGGGCTCCTGGGATTTCCAAAACTCTTTAATGTTCACACAACAGATGGCACATCCATCCATACCTGCCATTAGAGTTGCAGAGGGCTCAAGGTCTTAGAAAAATCTATGAGTGGTTCTATCTACCAAAACCCTTCCCTTGATCCCTTCTATTGTTATTAATAAAGCACCTTGCTCAGCACAAAGTCTAACATGTACTCGCCTTGTGCTGCTTGATATAATTGGGTACAATTTATTTTTCCAAAACAGAATCTTTCTACGTATCATAGGCTGTTCTTAAATGTATTGTATATCCGAGACTTTCCTGGAATTGGTTATGTAGTCCAGTCTAGCACTGAACTTATGAACCCCCTGTATCTGCCTCCTGGTTGTTTGGATGAACAAGCGTGTGCCATCACACCTGGCTTAAAACGTCTTTTCTTTTAAAGATTTACTTATCTTATTATTTTATATACACAGTGTTCTGCTTGAATGTATGTATATGTACCACATGCACGCCTGGTACTAAAAGAGGCCAAAAGAGTGCATCAGATTCTCTGCATCTGGAATTAAATGTAAGCCGTCTTGTGGGCGCTGGGAGTCAAGCCTGGGTCCTCTGCGAGAGCAGCGTGTGCTTTAAGCCACTGTGCCACTCTCCAGTGTGGCTTAAAACATTTTGATCATACTACTTGCTTAGTAAATGGAGACTAGTTTAACATATTCAAGTTCAAATATTAGAACCAGACATTGATGTTTCTATACTGTATGTACGTCTTGAGAAAAAAATTAAGTAACATGCTGTTCTATTGGAAGTAAGTACTTTCAAGCTTAATGGGGCCTTAAAACAATTGGTTCTCTTTAAAGGTTTTAGGTTATTTTATTTTAAATTATTTATTATTAATTTGCATACAAATCCTGGCTTTTGCTAATAATTGATGGAGAAGCAGTTTGACTTCCATCTAAATTACCATACATGACAGCATCAAAGTCACTTGATTTACATTCCACTCAGAACAGGCGACAATATTCTTATGTATTGAGTAGAAAACGGGTCCTGTTGAGACACGTTCATGTCAGCACTAGATGGACTCATGTTAGGAGAAACGATAAGTGAAAGACATCATTCCGAAAACTGGGCAGGTGGTGTTTGCTAGCCAGGCACCAAGGAGAGGCAGGCTCACCTCATCTACATATATATATATATATATATATATATATATATATATATATATATATATAGTCTTGTACAGAGGTCTTCCCCAGCCTATGGCTTCAGTTCAGAGGTTCTAGTTACTTGCTACTATATGCAGTCAAAAATATGAAATATAAAACTCTAAGAAAAAGAATTGTGAGGTTTTTTAAGAGAACTTGTATTGTAGCATATTGTTTTGATTATTTTTGATCATTGCTAAGCTTAACATGTCTAATTGTAAAGTAAACTTTGTCATAGTCGTGTGTATGAAGCTAAAACAGAACAAATGCAGAGCTTAGTAATTTGCACCGTAGAGATCCACTGAACAGGTTGGCCACGTATTCTTTGTGGCTAGAAAGAATGCCACATTACCCAGTAATTTTGATATGGATACAAGCCAGGTTTTGACCTGTCTACACTGGAATGTTTCCCAATGCCCATGTACCTCCTGGTCTTCCCTGAAGTTATTTGTGCAGAGCCCTCCCTGATTGCTCCTCCTTGTCTCTCTCCGTGCTACTGATATAAACAACTGTCAAAACACTTAATGCTATTGTCATTGTTGTCTGTGTTTCTAACTCTGGACTGTTCATTCCCCTCTTGATAGGAGGAACATATTCTTCATAGTTTTGTATCTACTATCTTTAGCCACAGTAGATACTGAATAAATATGTGGTCTGGATAAAAGAGAAAGGGTCCTTTCTAAAAACATGAACAAATCCAAAAAGTAGGAGAAGAAAGCATGACTTGGAAACACCCTTTATCTTGAAAACTGTGGTTCACAAAAGGGACTTTGATTTTACCAGATTGTAGTTAGTGGTTTCTATGACAATGACAGAGAGAGATCAGGCAACTCAGCCGAGGGTTTAGTGTTCTGGCTAATGAGCTTGCTGGAGATCAGACACGTCACCCGCCAACCCTCAATGCATAGCATGCTTGGGAGCAATAGATCTGCAGCTACAAGCCTGCCTTGTACCAGCCTGTGGGGTCCTGCTGCTCTATCTACAAGAGGCCTCCGCCCAGCAAACGGTTGGTAGACTTTTCATCTTTCTTAACAATTAATGCCTGAGTGTGGCGTGTTTGGGTTTCAGGGGAAAGGTTTAAAGCACTAAGGGAGAGTCACTCATGTTGCATCATAAACACTAATTAGCTGGCATTATTTCCAAATAGCCTTTGATTAAAGTCTTTGAGGTAGTGACAGGAAAGAACAACACGGTCCAAATCTTCATTCATCAAACAAAACAAACTCTGAACAGAACAGTCATCACTTGGGCGTATGGGTAGAAAAGCAGACCCACTAAGTGCAGCCCCTCATTGGACACCATCTAAAGGTCAGCTGGAGAAATGTCCAGGCTTGAGTAGGGTTCAGAACTCCAAAGCACCTAGATTTAGAAGGGTTCCAAGACATTCCTCAAAGAGCCAATGGGAAGCTCTGTGTCCTCAACAGATGAAGTAGACAATAATAAACCATGGACCAGACAGCAAGACAGGGTCTCCTGCTGGCGTGTGTTTACTAGCCCAGAGCTGTAGAGCACAAACTGCAACCTGCAGAAGGCTCCCACTTCTGCCACTCTCTTCCTGTTTCCCTGCCTATTGCTTGCTCTCAGCATCCTGAAACCCTGAGTCCTAGGCGGCTGCTCCAACTCACGTCTACACTGTCCATCTTGTTCCTCTCCTCTCCTCTTGTATCTTAGTAAGATCAAGGGCAACGCTGATGGCAATAAATTACCCTCTAATGCAAAAGCACTCAGTCCTGTGATTGCATTAGCTGAGTGATCAGAGTGAGGCAATAAATAAAAGACTTTGTGCCTGGGGAGGAGCTCCTGAGGAAGGGCTCAGGAGGCATGGGTCCAGGTATCTTTGAACCAAGTCACTTTGTCTTCTGCTGGGACCTAGTCAGGATTCCTTGGGTTTAACCTGAGGTGAGGCTCTTCCATGTCAGACACTGTACTTGATTCAGTGGATAAAACAGCCAGGACACACACCACCATATACCCCCCCCACACACACACATGTACCTCTACCCCCATGCTAATCTCCAGGAACTTTAGTCTAGATGAATCTAACAGCTACATGGATATAAGAGTTGAGAGAAGTTCAGAGAAAATCAACCCAGGCCTTCCAACACAGATCTTTACCGGGTTCTTTATCCCTAGCTTCATGTGCCATAGCCAACCACAGCCCAGGACAGAGCCCAGTTCTGCAAGCTTGCACTTCTCTCTGGAGTTGATAGAAGTCTTCTTCCTGCTTCTGTCCCATTCCCTGAGAAAACAAGGTTTGTCTTCCCAGGGTGTGACTCCCAGTTGAACCTTTCTTGTTCCACATACTAAGGCATTTCTGCAGAACCAGACTTGGGCAGCTTCCTTAATGAAGCTAAAGAGATTTTTCTTCACCTCATTTTGTTCCAATCTAGACAACAAAATTATCTGATTTCCAATATAACAATAGTCAGAGGTTTGAGCCCACAGCTTGACCTCCAAACACATTAAATAATATTAAGTCAAGGTCTTACAGTTTGATGCCAGTAATTAAGCTGAATTAATTAAACTGCAACCGTTTACTTTTAAGTACACAGTTGGGAGTGGGTGAAGTCAAATAAATTTAAACAGTGACTGAGGAATCCAGAGAGAGAGAGTATCACAACCATAGTGCCACCAAAACAGACACCCTACTCAGTAATTGCCTCTGCAACTGACAGCAGACCAAACACAGATTAAAGAGTAAAGTCCTCGTTCCTAAGGGGGAATTTGGACCATTCACTCCTGTGTGTTCTTACTGTTTGTTATTGATGAGCTGGAAGATAACTTGCAACAGTCTGATGCATCAATGTAAATATTTATAAAGATTCTACTCTTCTTCCACAAATTATTTCCATCTAAAGCAGTGGTCCTCAAATGCCTGACTGAACGCACTTTGGTTGATGGATCTGAGGCTGGGGAAGGATGGTACTGGCGTCTAGGGAGGTCAGAGAAGCCATCTCAACAGTCTACCATGTCCAAGGCAGATAACCTCAACAAATCTTACCCAGATGAAAGAATTACAGTGCTGAAGGTGTGTGACTCTGCTGGGAATGTTTATCATCACCAGAGCAAGATACCTGACAAGAGCAAAGTGGGGGGAGGGAGGGAGGGAGGGAGGGAAGGAAGGAGGGAGAGAAGGAAGGAGGGAGAGAGGAAGGGAAGGGGAGGGAGGAAAGGAGGGAAGGAAAGAAAGAAGAAATGGAGGGAGGGGAGGGAGGGAAGGAAGGAGAAAGGGAAAGAGGGAGGAATTAATTTGGCTTACAGATGGTGCCGTCCATCATGGTAGCGTAGCACAATGGCAGGGATGTGAGGCAGCTCGCATTGAATCTTCACAGAACAATCAATGTTGGTGCTCTGCTTACTTTTTAATTCAGTCTGGGGTCCCAAGGCATTGAGGGGGAGGGTCGTCACACATCAACCAAATCTCAAAACCACCTTACAGGTCTGCCTAGAGGTTTGGCGGGTAAGTTCCTCCAGATCCAGATCCTGCCGATTTGACCACAACAACCAACTAGTTCTGAAGGATCCCCTGTAGAGCACGTTGCCCCCCCTCACCCTTGTCCAAGTTTGCCCATGACCTCATCTCTTCCAGGTCCCTTGATGAGGCTGTTCAGTGTTCGACACAGAATTATCTGTCCAAAGACCATGCTGGTGCTCAAAACCATGACCAGATGCCGGTCAGTTGTCTATTCTATGGGAAAAATATCTCGGCATGGCAAAAAGAGAGAAGAGAAGGCAGGCAGATTTCCGAAAACCTCCGAACATTCTAAGCCCTTAAAACTGTCAGAAGGGACCTAAGCCAGAGTTGGATGGGATTCTTTTATTTTCATTTGCTTAGTTCAGATCAATAAGTGGACTTATTGCCTGGGTTGGAGAGTTAACCACACTGGACACATTACATGTGATATATTAATCTGATACGCATTACATCGCTGTATATGATAAAGGATTACATGTCCCTTTATGAGGAACAACAGTGACCTGTCACCTTCAGATCCTCCTAATGAATGTCCTCAGGTAAAGGTTACCATGAACACATCAAGGCTTTGGTGATCTGGCCACAACCCAACAGTTGGAGTATATGTGCTATATACATTGACAAGGTCAGTTGAAAGAAAACAGAGAGGAGAATCTTCATGGCACAGGATATCAGCAAACAGAAATGTAAGGTAGACAGAGGGAGAATCTACTCCATAAGCTTGTGAATCCTTCATACCAAGAGCAATCACTGTCTTACATGTAGATGTTTAAGGAATGACTTACAAATATGACCAACTGGGCAAAATAGTGCAGGCCTATAATCCCAAATACTTCAGAGGCTAACACAGAAAGATCAGAAATGCAAGGCCAACCTGAGCTACAGAACAATGTCTAGGCCAGCCTGAGTTAAGGAGCAACCTCATCTACTCAGTAAAACTCTTTGTCAAACCTTTAAAACAAACAAACCAACCAATAAGTGGCTGAGGATATATTTCAGCGGTAGAGTATTTACCAAGCATGTACTGAGCCCTAAATTCAACCCCCAATATAGCTAAAAACAAAACAACAGCAGCAGCAACAACAATCCCTAGGAACTTTCAGTCATCATATTTTAAGGCACAATATCAGAAGCAGTGTCCCCTGCTGATATTGAAGGACAATAAGACCACTTGGTCCACAAAAGGCCTGTATCCTAGTAACATCAGTTCCCCTGTTTTCCCAAGGCTGAGTTGGGTCACCGTAAAGGCTACCTCTTGAACTTTCATTCTTACGTGTATAATTCCAAAGTCAATTATATTATTGGACATTCTGATGTGTCTCCTGAAACCCTCCAAAAGGCCACGACAGCTCATCAAAGTGGGAAGATGCTGAGCATGGTGAGAGCTGGAGACAGGTGGAAGCCCCGTGAGGAGGGGGAGCAGGCATGTGGATCTTTCGCAGGTACAAATCCCCAGGCACCTTGACTCCCTCCTCTAGTTCAGAACTTGGTTCATGATGAGGCCAAAACCTCTTGGTGGGCCTAAAAGCAGGGAAGAATTATTCTGAGGATGCTGGACTTTCCTTTTTGCTCTAGATTACACTCCGCCTCTTGCTGGATCAATTTAGAGGTTGTTGTACTTCCCTGTAGGAAAGAAAAAGGGCCTGGGACTCAGTGTACTGCTTCCCCTAAGACCTGGGACAGATCAACCTCTGTGTCCAGGCCCATTCTGTGTGAGTCAGCACAGCTGGGCCCACCCTATAATCAAAGAATGATTTATTCTGGGTCCCTGAACCCACAGCAAAACATTAGATAACAACCAGCCTATTAATGAGAGATGAAAGTGTTATTTTTAGATTAGGTTAACCTAGAAAAAAAAAACTTGACTCATTTTTGGCTTGCTGAGATGACCAAGATATGTCTATTAACAGCTCACCTGTTTGTGTGTTTGGCAGGTTAGCAGGGCTCAGCTTAGCAGGGCTCAGCTCTCCTAACTCTGGCATTTCAAAATGGGCACATGTGACCACAGTACCTAAGAGTCACCTCTGCCAACAAGAAGCTTTCTCTTTCCTTGTAGAACACATCTTGAAGTTGCTTCTGAATGCTGTTGCCCGGAGCCAGACCTGTTGGGATGGCCCAGGCTCGGTACACTCCACACTCTGAGAGTGCTTCCCGCTGAGCAGGCATCTGCTTCCTTCCTTCAGCTCTCTCTGACAGTGGAAGATGACAAACGCAGACAGGATGACACGGTGTAAGAGCGATGGCGCTGCTGGGTGCCAGAGTAAGATTTTAATTAAGAGTCCGTTGTTTCTCAATTCCCACATGGAGCTAATCTATGAAAAAAACAGTGAAGAATAAGGAACAGGGTAATTTTATTGGAAAACTCCCTCTTCCTTGCTCTAAGTATCTTCAGTAGCTCTGACAACTAAGTAGACAGCAGTGAGCCCACTTAACAGATGTGAATTGAACCCAGGCAGGCCATCCTCACAGGTAATTTCATATTGATCCTGGAAAAAAAAAAACCAATTTTTCTCATTTTAATGCCAGTACTGTGGCTCCAGTCATATCTATTTCATTATCTAAATAAATGAAATGAAGCCAAGGAAAAACAAGCAGTTGCAACTCTGGTATAGGTTACTGATAAGGAACTTTCATTGCTGGCTCAGGCCAACCACTCTGCTCCAGACTCTGATCAAGCCAATCAGTACGTCAGAATCAGTATTCCAGAGCAAACCCCGAAAATAAATGTTCATCATCCTTCTTTGCTTTTCTCCTTGAGGCACTTGCTATTTTGCACAAGTACATGTGCAAACACACACACACACACACACACACACACACACACACACACACACACGAGTCCCACAGTATTTGAAGAACTGACACAGAGTTTTCCAAAACAAATCACTGATACACCCAGCCCGTGGAACTAAGCAAAACTGGAGCGGCATGACTATAACAAGGTAAAACAAAACAGTGGGCTCGTTAGAATTCTATCATCAGAGGTTTGATATTCTGAACATCAAAAATGCAGAGAAATGTTAAAAATTATCAAAGGTGAGATCTGAAGGTGGAGACGGGAACTGATCAGATTCAAAGAAGCAACAATTACCCAGAAAGCTGACTAGGGACTTCCTGGAAGAAACAGTTGAATCAAGAAGATGATACGTGCATGTGGAGATCACAGGAAGACCTGGGATGTCTTTCTCACTTCATCCCCCTTGCTTCTTGAGACAGCTTCTCTCTCTGGACTGAAGATCGCCAGTAGGATAGGATGGCTAGCAGGTAAGCCCTGGGGATCTTCCTGTCTCCACCTCCCCAGCACTGGGATTCCAAGACACAGCACACAGCCTGGACCACCAAGCCCAGAGTGTTTTCATGAGTTCTAGAGGTCAGATTCAGTTCTTTGTGCTTGCAAGGTGAGCATTTTACCAACTGAGACACCACTCTAACCTGACCATGAGTAACAACCTTGAGAAAGCTGAAATAAAATTGCTGTTAAATTCTAGATGTAAGGCTGGGGAGATGACTCAGCAGCTGAAAGTACTTGCTGCTCTTGCAGAAGACTTGAGTTTGGTTTCCAGCGCCACACTGGGCAACTCACAGCCCCTTATAACTATGGATCTGATGCCCTCTTCTGGTCTCTGTGGTCCCTGTCTTAGTTTGGGTTTTACTGTTTCTGTGAAGAGACAACATGATCAAGGCAAGTCTTATAAGGACAACATTTACTTGGGGCTGACTTACAGGTTCAGAGATTCAGTCCATTATCATCAAGGTGGGAGCATGGCAGTATCCGGGCAGGCATGGTGCAGGAGGAGCTGAGAATTCTACATCTTCACCTGAAGGTTGATAGCAGAATACTCACTTCCAGGCAGCTAGGATAAGGGTCTTAAAGCCATGCCCACAATGACACACTTACTCCAATAAGGCCACACCTACTGCAACAAAGCCACAACTCCTAATAGTGCCACACTCCCTGGGCCAAGCATATTCAAACCACTGCAGTCACTTAAATTCATGTGAACACACACACACCTAAAAATAAAATATTCAAAAATACTTAGATTTATAAAAATATATATTATAAAATGTAGACCAGTCAAATCATTGTAGTTACCTCTACTGAGAAATAGCATAGATGATAAGGCTATTTACATTAAAAAACAAATGATTTATGCTACATATCTCTATCCTTGTGTGTATACCCCTTCCTGAAGGATATATAAGAGTAATCAAAGTTAGAAATAAGAAATTATTCTGAAGAGCAATCATACAGGGATAACCAACGTGCAAGCCCATAGGCTGCATATGATCAAGAGTAGCCACGAATGAGGTCCAGTGAAAATTCACAAACTTACTTTAAATATTTTGAGATTCTTCTGCAATTGGTAATGGGACTACATGACTCTCAACGTGTGAACTTTCAGATGAGAGTGTGTGCCAATGCCACATGGTTTTGAAAGGCATTACATTTTTCTCGTCCCTACTCATATTTGGAAGGAACCTCTATCTTCAAATCTACAAAATGCTGTATGTAAGTAAACTGTTCAATTTGAAACATACAAAAATTAACTTCTTTAATTTGACATAGCATCACCCAAAACGGGGACAGAGAAGGAGATGCCTTCTGTCTTGGTGCTGTATTTCTAATGTTCCAATGCTGGGCAGAATATGCTCACAGAGAGACAAGCAGATACGGAAGGATTGCCCTGGGCGTGCAGCAACTAAAGCCTGGGATGTCTGGTCTTACAGAAGTTGGCACTGTGCTTAGGACAACA
The DNA here is from genome assembly GCF_900095145.1 of Mus pahari. Classification (NCBI taxonomy): domain Eukaryota; kingdom Metazoa; phylum Chordata; class Mammalia; order Rodentia; family Muridae; genus Mus; species Mus pahari. The sequence goes on from NC_034605.1 coordinate 34,882,288, forward strand.
GTGGCTTTGGCACTAGACACACCCTTCAGACCACCTAACACAGCCATCACATGTAGCTGTCTAACCCTGACAAGGACTTGCCCTCAATTAATTAACTGACTTATCTATTGAGACAGGGTCTCACTCCATAGATAAAGCTCATCTCAAACATAGAGATCCATCTGCCTCTGCCTCCAAGTGCTGGTATCAAGATGGTGCTTTATCTTTGAAATGCTAATGCTAGTCTGGTACCTGCTTCTAAGAGCTGTGAACATGTAAGGCGATCATGAATGTGAAGAGCCTGACTCTAAGTCAGCACTGACAGGAGTGGGTCTTTTTTGTCGTGCATAGACACATCAGTTAGGAGGAAGATAGTGAATGTCAATGTATAACCTGTGGCTTGGTCAACACTATCAGGGAAGCCCATTGTTGCTCTGAGGATAACTAACAGAAGTAACATGTATGTACATATGCTGTCTTCCCTATTCTATGAGCTGTGAAGTTTAGTTGCCTTAGAATGGGGTAGGTGTTAGTGCTCTATTAAAAAAAAAATAAGCGTATTGCCGAGAATTTATAGGAAAACACATTTAATTAAGTACCATCTGAACCACCTACACTGTGAACAAAGATTCTGGCAACAAACGGGTTACCCTTGCCAAGTCTTTGCCAAACGTAATTTCCTAAGTTAGTTGGTTTTTGTTTTGCTTTGTCTTGGTTATGGATTTTGGTTTTTTGCCTAGCCACATCCTGAACAGAGTGTTCCAAATGACAATGCCTAATAAAAGCACCCTTGCCACAGACCAAAAAGCTTTTGAAGTCCAAAGGAAATATAGAAAAACCTTCAGAAATATCACTCCTGGACACAGGTAGCAAAGGCTGATGTAAAGTGGTAATGAATGGTCACTAAAGCTTAGGGTAAAATCTTGGAGGATATGCTTGTTGGTTTTGTTTTGTTTTGTTTTGTTTTTCAGTCTGAGCATGGTGGTACTGCATACCTGTAATCCCACTATACAGAAGGCTGATACAGAAGAATTGCCAGGAGTTTGAGGCTACATATCAAAACCCATCTCCAAAAAAAAGGGGGGGGGAAATAAATAGTATGTTCCACCTAGCAAAGAATGCATTGCAGGAGCTGTGCACATCCAGGCCCTGGACAGTGAGTCAACTTGACTCCTGGGATGGAGTCTGTGACATTCACAATAAGACAGATAACACCAGTGCTTTTTCAGAACACAAAAATCATTGGGAAAGTAACAGGGAATGATAAGGATACTAATCTCAAGGGTTTGTATAAAATAAAGGTCTAGAATAAAGGATATAATTGTCCAAGGGGACAAATGGCTTCATTGGATCTAGCCCAAACCCCTTAATCTAACGACACCAGACACAAACGCTTGTGAGAAATAGACTTACCTGCCCTGGGCTCCAGAAAGTCTTTGATAAAAATAATAGAGTGACATCAGCCTGCTAGAACCTTCTGTGCAGAGCAAATTCAGTCATGGAAGACATCATGGTGAAAACACTAATCATGAAAGATAGGTGTGTACAAAAAGATAGATAGATGGATAGTTACTGGATGGATGGACAGATGGAGACACCTTGGTCCTACTCCTTAGCCAAGAGAATGCATCAGTGGAATACTATGCTCCAAAAACGCAAGTGCACATGCACATACAGAAGCTGGTAGTCCAGGGATTCTCAGAGGAACCAAATGGTCCATAGAGAACACTGTGGTCTGATACCATCGGTGGTCATGCCTCTGAAGGGCCAACACCTTTTTCAAAAGCCAAAAGGAGTGAAAGAAAAATGAAATAAGAAGCGAACAGAAAGACAGGAAACATGAGGCTTCGGAGCAACAGCAGAAGGGCAGTGACCAACACCAATACCAGAGCAGAGAAGACATGCGCACCCAGAAATCATAGAAGAGAACACATAGCACCAAAGACATGGGAGGGAAGAAGTCCATGGTGGGTGACAGTGGTCAGAGTCCACCTTCTGCCTCCAACACAAGTAGAATTGCTGAGACGTTTGCAGACCCTGCACCAGACAGGAGAAGATGGAGATTCCACAGTGGAAGGAAATGGACAAGGTGGGCTTAGGACAGTCCAACCAGTGGAGGAAAAGATTCGGTTAAGGAACAGTACAAAAAGAAGCCAAAGCAAACCCAGCCATTCCCCTGAGCTAGCTATAGTTGAGAGCTTGGGATCATCATTGGCTACACTTGCAGAGTCAAGCAGTTCGAAGAGTAGCCTTCTGAGAATCCTGGGAGAGATTCCTACAGCTTCTCTCTCCTGCTGTCCCTGTTCTGTGTTTAAGACAGCTGTAAGGAAGAAGGGCTCTATGGGTGTGAGGGCTCCTGTTTGCTCAGGCTGATAAGTAAGTCATGAGAGGTGGTAAGGGCACCTCCTGCAGACGGAGGGAGATGTGGCAGAAAGTCCTCGTATACTCAACACTCCCACAGACAGAGTGGAAAGACCTTAGCCACAGACTGAACTCACATACATACATACATACATACATACATCTCCCCAGCTCAAAAGCTGTCACAGTACTGCCTAGCTAAGCATCCCAGCATGGTTCAAAAGACGTGTTTCTGTGTAACTTAACTGAGTCTAGAACAAAGCCCAAGGATATTTAAAGGGATACAACAAACAGCTGACCCTCCACAGAGGATCCGATGCTAACTCTGTAGAGCACTTGCCTAGCATGCATGAAGCCCTGGGCAATCCTCACCACTGTGCAATCTCAGGACTCAGAAGGTAGCAGCAGACAGCTCAGACAGAGGTTCAAGGTCAGACTTGGCTACAAACCAGTTTCAAAGACAGCTAGGGCTTTATGAGACTCTGTCTCCAAATAAACTAATTAATTAAAAAGAATTTTTAAAATATTATTCCAACACGTGGCCACCCATGGACCAATTACCAGACATGCAAAATACCAGGGATATATAATCCATGATGTGTGTTTGTTTGGGGGCGTGTTGTTAGTATAAATAGATCCAGACATGACAAAGATGAAATAATTAGCACATTGGGATATTAAAAGCTATGACATAACAGAGAAAAATTACACAAAAAAATCCATTAAAAACATTTGAAAATGTCCTGAATTCTAAAAAAAATACCCACCCACCCCCAGCTAGAGGTATCTCTGTGACTTTGAAAGGGAAGAATGACAGCATTGAATGTCATTATCTGGACTGATCATACCATTTATTGTCTAGTAATAATGAGTTTGAGACCCCACTCAGAAGCTAAGAGCATCTAGAGCAGTGGTTCTCAACCTCTCCAATGCTGCGACCCTTGAATACAGTTCCTTATGTCATGGTGACCCCCCAACCATAAAATTATTCTCATTGCTATTTCAAAACTATAATTTTGCTACTGTTATGAATCATAATGTAAATACTTTTGGAGATCGAGATTTGCCACAGGAACCATGTCTGGGGGTTGAGAACCACTGATGTAGAGTGTCTGTACTGGGCTTGGCAAGAGAGTGTATAGTACATGACCATCAAGGTCAATTCCCAACTAAAATCTTTGTCTTAGATGCCTTTTGGCTTCTTGGACATCTTAGCTGTACAAACAATAGCACACCGTGAACCTTCCTGAAACTGGCTTGTGTTCCAGAGCTACTCCTATTTGCTACATGGATAACTTAGACCACTCTCTGTCTAATTTGCATTTGATTCTGTCACAGACAGACTCAGGGTTGGACTCCACTGTCTTTTCCCAGGCCACTGCTAGCTAGCCTCCGTCATGTAGAACCACATAGAACCTGCTGCTCAATGGGAGCTACAAGAAGAGTGCACTGAAAGTTTTGCCCTCCCGCCTTGGGGTAGACCCTATAACCTTCCAGAAGCCATATCAGTACCTGTGACTCAACATAAAAATGCCAAGTGCACAGTGATGCAGGTGATGCTTGCCTCGCATGGACGCACTCATGGGAGATAAGGTCAAGGTTTGTTGAGCATGGCAAAACTCCCCTGGGACTGTAAATGTTCTAAATTATTTGCCTAAATAATTCAAAATATCATTCATTGCCAGAGAAGAAAGCTGATCTCTTGCAAGGTAAGAAGCCAAGCTCGTGAAACCTTAATGTCCCAAATGAGTGGTGAGAAATGTCAATCCAAGAGCGTTGTGCAAAAGGCACTGGGTGTGTTAGGGCCTGGGTGTCTCGGTATTTCAGTGCTACCCTGTTCCCGAGAATAATGAGATTATCACAGATCTTGACTTCATGTTATGACCTGATGGAAATTCAACCTAAACCTGTCCTAGAGCATGTGATAAACCAGAGCAGCCTAGAGCTCAGTTGTCACCACCTTTTCAAAGAGAGATGTCTTAATTAAAAAATTATAAGCTAGACTTCTGCCAAGGACTCAAACAGAACATCAAAAGGATAGGGAAAGGTGTCTTTCTGGGACCATAAAAGATAGTCCCAGATTATGGGACAGATGCATAAAACCACATGGATTAAGCTCCCAAGACCTGGAAAGTGGTTAGACTTGAAGCTGGTCCCTTATGAGGGCACTAGTCCCATTTGGTAAAAGATTCAAAATACAAATGATCGAGTATAGAAGCACGCCTCTTCTTTCCACTCAGCTGTGTTGTCTTCAAAACCAGCCTGTCCCAGCATGTGGGAAAACATGCTGAGCTCAGATATGAATCTGGAGCCTATGGGTAATGACCAAACAAAAAGAGGTGCATCTTTTCTGCCACTTACAATATCCTGGATCCCTCAATACCTTTCGGAAAACCAATAAATGTTGACCATGAAGGCAGAAGGAAAAACCTTCTTCATCCAGTAATATATTGGCAATGGCCTTTAAAAGGCATGGCCTACTGGAAGTGAGGTCACAAGAGCACTCTCTCTGAAGGTGACATTGGGACTCCATCGCTTTTGTTTCTCTTCTAGCTTCCTGGTTACTTTGAGACAGGCAGCTTCTTCAGCAATGTGCTTCCACTGTAATGCATTGCCTTGCCATGGACCCAAAGGCAGTAGGGCCTGGCAACCATAAACTGAAATCTCTGAAATTAGGAGTCAAAATAAATCTTTCCTTTTGTTAAGTTGAGTCACCCAAGGACTTTTGTTATAACAATGGGAAGTGAATCAGTACAGGAAGGATAATGTAATAATTCTATGCCATGCAATGTTATAGAGAACACATACACATTCTGTGGAAGTAGAAATCCACTTTCTCAAACAAAATTTACCAAGTATTCTTTCTAACAAGGGAGCTAATGAAAAGCAGCTGTCTCTTGTATCTTTGAGGAAAGAAAAGGACGAAGATTCCAGATTTTTATCAATGAATTCAGAGAATTCAGGTCTCCATTTAAGTTGTCAGGGGTCTTGACATTGTTTTCCGCAGCCCATAAATAATTGATTATCCATATAGGAAGCCTACACTCTTTTTATTGGCCATGTAAAAATAGTATCAGTTTGGCAACCACACTGACTCAGTGAGATAGTTTTCCATCTGGCTAAACCAGGGTCTTAGCTAAAAGAGTGAGTTAAAGTAGAGTAAGAGAGCAATGTACACTATTGACTTGAGCAGAACCCGAGGAAACGCCAAAGGCTCACAAGAAAAGCATATTGGTGGAGTATATCCACCCTAACCATCAGGAATGCCAATCCTAGGTCAAGGAGGAATCAAGTCCTAGGACCAAGGCAGTCAACTAGAAGTTAGGACATCTGGGTACCAGTTCTACCATCCTTACTAACCACCTGAAGCTGCTGAGAAGATTGAAGCTCTGAGGGGGCTCTCCCTTGCCTCATATATAAAGATCCTTTCAACTCTAGGTTAACATTTCAGGAATCTCTTGCAATAGCTGAGGCACCTGGCCACCATCTGTACAATGTGGAGATTACTAACCTTCTTTCCAAATGACAACCCAGTAAACTCTAAGTTGGACCAAAGGACCCATGATTGGTGAAGAAGCAGAGGCTGAGTGTGGAGAGAGGTTGCCAAGATAGTGGGACACAGATCCCTTCCACATATTTTTGACATCAGTGAAGTCTTCAATCTTGCTCACCATTGCCCAGAGAAGACCTGGCTGCCATATACCAGTGAAAGGTTCGATCTTGACAGGACAGTACCTTGATACTATCTTCATTGAGCAGCATCAAAAACTTCCTCAAGAAAACATCTCAGAGTATTTGGATTGGGCAGCCAAATGCCAGATGATTTGAAATTAGGGCAGGAAAGCATAAGCAAAACAAACAAAAAAAAACCAGAGCCTTAAAAGAAGCCTATACAGGAATTATCCTCAAACAACAACCATCTGGAGTATCAGCAAAGAGCCTTTGGCCAGAGAAGCAAGAGTATCTCAGATACCAACACAGGTCATCAACGTGCAAAAATCGAGACTGAATGTTACTGGAATAAGAAGAAGTCAGTTAAATGAAATATGACATAAGATAAATTACCAATACATAAGTGAATATATATATATATATTAGTGTGACTGTGTATGCATGATAGCTATGTAACGAAGTCTCAACTATTTAATTAAAGGGGAAATGAATTATATAACAAGGGACACATACCTAACTCATATTAGATACCAAAATAAATGTCAAATGGATGACAGAATGACACACTGAAATTGTCAATAAACAAATTATAAAGCGATATAGATAAATTCTCACCTTTACTAAAAGATAGTGTCTCTGAGGACAATCGTGGAAGACATAATGAAATAAAGCCAAAAATGTAGGACTGAATAGATAATAAATGATAGTCTCAACCAATGTGAATTAGTGATATTTATACAAAAAAAAAAAACCCTCTCACGTTATGCCATTGATGCCCACTTTTCAAGTACACATAAAACACTCATTATAGTGGCCTGCACCATAACATAAATCTCAAACAAAATGTGCCGTGACACTACACTGGAATTATGTTAAGAATATATGAATAAAAAGCTTTCTGGAACATCCCTAAATGTTCAAAGACAAAATAGTTTGTTAGCTCATAGATAAATAAGAAAAGAGGAAATCAGAAAGGGTGTTTTGGAACTTACTGACAATGAAAACAGGTCATAAAGTTCTGAGACGCAGCTACCGCTGTATTTAAAGGAACATTCACACTGCAGTTATCAGTGCACAGTAAACCAATGAGAGGAGACCAACTCTTCAGTGGTAAGGAAGAGTGAGAAGGGTGGGTGTGGTCAGAGAAAGAGGCAAAAGAAAGATGTTTGCCTATTTCAGTTGTGTGAAATCAGAAGTTAAAAAAAGATTTTCTGAACGTGATATTGATTTTCTTCAAGTGTGACTCAATAACTGCAAATGGGTGGTGTGGAACGTGGAAGAGAATCTAGTTAGAGGGAATTGTAAGGGGGAGCAGGAGAACAGGCTGTGTGGAAAGCTGCCAGTAGCTGGGAGTGGCTAGAACATGGGGTGTCAGAGAGGAAACAGAAAATGTGGTTTAGCTGCAGAGCTCAGAGAATGGAAGGTTTTCTGTGTCAGGATAAGATGTGTGATCTTAATCCAGCAGACCTTGGACATCTCTGAAATTTTTATGACATAGGTAAAACCAAAGGCTGATTGTGAAGTTCTGTAGAAAAGAAGTTGGTGGCAAACAGGAAATGGCCTGAACAGGAGCCGGTCTGATTGAGCAAGTCAATTAAAGAAATATAATCCAAGCCACAGATGCAAAAGCCAGTCTGCTTCAAGAAATGTCAGTGGGGTTTGAAAGAATGGCCGTGATTGAAAAGAAAATGCTTACCCATTAGGAGATGCTAAGGAAAATTTTTTCTCAAAGAAATAGAACCACTACACAAATCAAATTTGGATTTGATCCACGGGGATTGATTATAATTGAGATATTTGGCTCTGAGGAGTCAAGGTTAACTCAGTTATCCAGCTTAAGCAGCAAAGAAGGAAGGGTGAACATCAGTAAAGGAAGAACTAAAATGGCAAATGCTTGGGTACTCAACCATAAGTTTTGTGTTAATTTGCATTATGGATTTTGTGTTGCAAGTAAATATATAAAATGTCTTATCTATGGTTACTACTGCTGCAAAGAGACATCATGACCACAGCAAAATGTTTAATTGGGCCTGGCTAATAGTTTCAGAGGTTTGGTTCATTATCATCACGGCAGGAAGCATGGCAGCATGCAAGCAGTCGTGGTGCTGGACAGGGAGCTGAGAGTTCTCTATCTGGATCCATGGGCAGCGGGACTAGGCCTGGCTTCAGTGTTGGAGACCTCTAAGCCTGCCCCTATGGACACACTTCCTCCAACAAGACCATACCTTCTAATGTAGTGCCACTCCCTATGGGCCTGTGGGGGTCGTTTTTATTCAAACCACTGCAGCAGCAAGGCTAGAGTAGAGGAAGAGTAACAGGTAAAAATACATCTAAAATAATAGCAAATTCAAAACAAAACAAAAGCAGAGAAGCCCCTGATAGTGAAAACACCAGGTATCACTTAGGGACATTGTACACAGGTTGTCACCTTCCCACCAAACATACCTGAAATCTGAGAGCTGGAGCTGAACACACGAATTACTACAGGATATTGCAATATTTAAAACATGCCTAGGTTTATATCTCAAATACGGGGACCTTCCAAACTCTGTGACCTTGGTCTCTTTGTTTTACTATGCCTCGCTTTCCTCGTCTGCAACACCATAATTATACTACAGAGAGCTGTCGTTGAGAAAATTCAGTCAGAGACTGCATGTAGAGTGCCTGCCACGCAGTCTCTAAGAGGTTAACAGCCTTTGACGAAGACCAGAATGTCTCCAAAGACACTGTGATTCACTGTATGTGTATGTCAGCTTCTTCATGTTCTCAGAAGCTGACAACAGTCACATTTCTTTGTCCTCCCCTCAAAGAAGAGACAGGGTGAGCTATGTAATCCTAAAGAGCGGGAAGCAAGCCATGCAAAACATAATAGACCCGAACTCCGTGTAAACAGCTGCACAGAACTCACAATGCCTTTGTTGAACCCCATAAAGACAACAGGAACAATTACGGCAGTGGAGCTGCAATTATGACAATTAAGTTTAATGGAGGCAATTAGGCCAACACAAATAAATGAGCATTCTTTAGATACCTTTCTTACTGTTCCTATGATTCAGGAGAACAAAATAAATATACAGTCCCAAAGGCTTCTTACAGAAAGTAGGAGACTTTCCTCCCTGCTGGCTAGTGTCATCAGGACGGAAAGACTTATGCAAACTGCTGGGGAAAGGGGTGGGGTCATCAATATTCTTTCTCAGGTGTGAACAGAATGCTCTATATTTCAGATGTGCCAGGCAAGATGTGCTCACTGATCCAATAGTGGCATGACTGTTATGGCAGTAACCAGCTATTTAATGTTTGCATCTGGGACCCCTTTTCTTTTCTTTTCTTTTCTTTTCTTTTCTTTTCTTTTCTTTTCTTTTCTTTTCTTTTCTTTTCTTTTCTTTTCTTTTTTCTTTTTCTTTTTGAAAAGAACTCATACTTGATACTGTAAAATTGATTAAAAGCCTATGGCTGGTGAAGCCACGGGCCCTAGGGAAGAATGTACTGCTGCCGAACGCTTTGCAAAATGGGACATTTGTGTTTTCCCGATAGACTAATGATGCTCCTAGTCTGAGTTAGAGAAGCTTTTCCCCCTTATCCCAACAAAGGGTGAGGGTTAATGCAGAGACTAACAGCTCATCAATGTGCTGAGAATAAGTGAGCCATTGTGGTTGGAGGGTGACTAGTGGGGGTGAAAGGCATCAACAAGAGTGGGAGAGGGACCAAGAGAGGAGCTGAGGATGATATGACCACAGTACATTTTATTCATACATATCATTGGCAAAGTGAAAGAAAGGGGCAATTGGCTATAAGGAACCTCCAGGAGACTGTGTCTGGGCAGGGAATCCTGACCCTAACAGCAAATCATATACTTACCCAGAAAGCATAGAAACAACTGGCCTTCAGGTGCCCCACAGATGCCAACCACATGCTACTAAAGACCTGCAGCTCCCACCAGTGCCAAGCAGCAAGTGACAGAGGGCAGGTTCACATGCAGACATCGGTGACAAGTCAAGTGTCTAAGATATGGATCCTGGGGTCTTACTTTAACTGTGCAGGCCAGGGAGAGGCTGTGTGGCTATGAGCCAGGTGCATATAGAACATTTTGATTCTGCCAAAGTGGGAACTCAGTTGTGTTTTGTTGTTGGTTTGGTTTGGTTTTGGTTTTTCAAGACAGGGTTTCTCTGTATAGCCCTAGGGGTCCTGTAACTCACTCTGTAGATAAGGCTGGCCTCGAACTCAGAAATCCACCTGCCTCTGCCTCCCGAGTGCTGGGATTAAAGGCGTGTGCCACCACTGCCCAGCTTGGAACTCAGTTTTGATTTGGAAAAGATTTCAACACTGTGCTGTGGCCATAATAGTATAAAGGCATCATGGCTTAGTGGACTTACCTCTGAAGCTCAACCCGTGCAAACATTCTGATAGCCTGGCTGCTTACGAACATGTATGCCAATGACCGGTGCCTTAAATGTCTCCCTTCCTTAATTCTATGACAAAGGATGGCTCCTACCAGGTTCTCCCTTCTCCTGCTCTCTGCCCTCCTTAAAGGCCTCTGTGGTTGAGGTTTTGCCTTTTGCTGTTATTGTTAATGCTAAGTGTTGGCCCCCAAGCTCTGGAATCCTGTCCCCAGTTAATGCTGATTGGTAAATAAAGATGCCAGGCAGCCAGTAGCTGGAGAGATGAGAGATGAGGAGGAAGGAGAGAGACAAAAGGTCATCATGGAAGGGTAAGAACATGCAGGAGAGAGCTGTCATGGAAAAAGAAGACTGCACAGGAGGGAAGAGGGGAGCCACCATGTAACAAGGCCAAAAGAACATGTCCCAGAGCGCTGCTCAGTTGGGTCAAGAGCAGCCAAGATGGAACATAGAAATCAGTAAATAGTAAGTCAGAGATATAGATAAGAAAGTAGATTCTAACAGCATGGAGGGTAGACAGTTACCCAGCTATTGTGCTATATAAGGCTTATTTAAATATAGAGGCTGTGTGTGTGCGCGTGTGTGCGCATGTGTGTGTGTGTGCGTGTGCGTGTGTGTGCGTGCGCGTGCACGTGCGTGCGTGCGTGCGTGCGTGCGTGCGTGTGTGTGTGTGTGTGTGTGTGTGTGTGTGTGTTTGTGTTTCATTCAGGAGCATGAACCACTGAGGCAGGAAGTAACCTTGCATGGAGATTTATTAAATTATTCATACTACATGTTTGTTCCTGGAGAGGTGGCACAAAAGCCAGCCATCCTACACACAACTTGGCTGGGCCTGCTCTCTGCCCGCCCTCCCTCCAACAAGACAAATGGGAGTTAAGGAAACATTGATGTTCACTGCCAACCATGAACAAAAGGAAAGGGAGTCTCCTGCCTTCCTCTTCAGAACTGCAGTTACCTCAGGACCTTCAGAACCTGCTGCTCTGCTCAGGGGGACCTATGAAGTCATTTAGAGGCAATAGTCCACTTTCATCAGAACCTCCTCTGTTTTGAAGCTCACTGTATCCTTCCTAGCACCCGGCTGCAGCCATCATTCATCCTAATTCCTTCTGGGAGGGTTTGCCACCAGGCCTAAGATGTCGCACAATAGGGATGTTGAGCAGGCTCCACTCTTTAACTGGTTTCAGTTGTTTTAGTATCAATACCACTCACCTCAGACTGAAAAAAATCACACATCAATAAGCTCTCTCTGTCTCTGTCTCTGTCTCTGTCTCTGTCTCTGTCTCTGTCTGTCTGTCTGTCTGTCTGTCTGCTGTGTCTGTCTGTCTCTCTCACTCTCATTCTGTGTGTGTGAACATGTGTGCACAGGTATGCATGTGTGTGTGCATGTACCTGCGTGCATGCATGCTTGCATGTCAGAGAGAGAGAGAGAGAGAGAGAGAGAGAGAGAGAGAGAGAGAGAGAGAGAGAGAGAGAGAGCCTGACTTTGATCGACTCTCATGCTGCAGTGACTGGGTGTGTCAACCACTAAGTCAGCAGAGTTCTCCAGGATCCCCCTGTCTGGAATCTAGTTCTTACTCTCCAACTTCCTTCCCCCCAGTTCCTGGATGCACTTCACTTTGATCTGCTGTGCTATGGGGTTTGAATGAAAGAAAAGGAAATGCTGGAGCCTGGGAATGAAGCCAAGCTACCCTGGTGATGCAAGAGATTCAGAGTGTGGCACTGGCGGTCCTTGAGGCATGGAGCTGCAGAAGGAGGCCTCTAATAACATAAGTTGCAATCTGTTGAAGTCATACAAATCACATGCAACTTATACACACGTCTCATGTGATCTGCACACTGGGGAGGCATTTTGTATAGCAGAATGTCAGAGACTGAATAAATGATAGGCAAGGAATTCATTCTGGGTCATGATTGTACTGGCCAGGAAGTCTAAGAACAATGGCCATGAAAACCACTTAGTATCTGCTGAGGGTGGTAAAAAGGCAGTGGTGCATATACAAAGTAGACAGAGACACAGAGACAAATTCACAAATTTTCCCTACAGCGTGTTGCTGTAACTGTGTTCTCTTTATATTAGCTGTTACTATTCATCTGTGTGCCTGACATAAACATTATCACAGGCATAAAGCATACATGGAGGAAAGCCATTGTGCATATAAGATCATAAGGCCCACCAACCTTCTTGGAATGTGTCCCCTGGAGAGAAGCATGGCTCTGTTGCCAGTTATTTCTGGGACACTCCAAGGGAACAAGATACAGGCCTAGCATTAGAGAACTGGACCCAGTAGGGAAAGAATGCCAACCATAGGAATGGGGATGAGGTAGCGTCCAGGGCTGCCCAGGACAGAAAGTCCTTGAGTCTCAGAATAACTGACATGACACCCCTGCAGAACGGCATCTGGCCCCACCAGAAGTTTCCCCTTTTCTTGGGCTGCTGGCAAGGAAGGGGTAATTGTGAGAAACACTTTGATATAGTGTTGCCCAATGAGCAGAATCTTCAGCCTGGCCTTTACTTCCAATTGGACACATTGTACAAAAGCATTTAGCAAGCAGAAGTATCATACTCCCAGCTAAACTAAACATGATTAAATGAGAATTTTAATTTTCTAATAAATTTAAACTAATAAATGGAGGATTGCACCATTTAGGATATGCTTACATATATACCCCATTCATGGTTTATTTGAAGTTCCTACTTAACTAGGCATTAGATGAAAAAATAAAGTTTCTAGGCTTTCTTGTATTAGCACCAACTGCTTTGGATCAGAAATCCCAAATGTGAGCTTGGAAGACATTTCATCTCTTCACAGTCTACTAAATACTATTTCAATACCAACTCCTTGTATCAGGCAATCTCTCCCTTGATGTCTAGAGAACGGTCTATGAGAATACTCTCCTCTATGCTCGCTCCCCTCATTTAAATGATCCAGCAAGAACCAACATTCCTATGTAGAGAATAGCGTGCACCCCACTGCAGCTACAGTTCTCTAGGAAAGTATCCACTCTTTTATTATGATTTTTCATTATGTGAAGTTATAATATAATTCCATTTTCTTCCTTCCCTTTTCTTCCTCCAACCCATTTCATGTTTCCTATAGCTTGTTCTCATTCCAATTAATGGCCTCTTTTTCATTAATTGTTGTCACACACACACACTCCTAAATATATGCATGCAACCTGCTCAGTCTGTATAGAGTTTCTTGTACGTATGTTTTAAAGGCTGGCCCTGTGTTTTCGATCACCAATAGGCATGCTCTTGCCTGGGGAAGGCTATTTCTCCCATCCCAGCATTCCTTAGTTGCTTGTAGTTCTTTGTCTAGAGTTGAGGTCCTGTGGGTTTTTATCCCTTCTGCTGCCCCATTTAAAGCATATGAACTATGGGGAGACACACAAACCATAGCGCTGATAAACCACATAACGTGCTTAAAGTTTCATGAGCTACCAAGCAGAAAGGGAGAGGTGCGTGCCCAGACAGGGTTGATGCTAAGAGGCATAGGCTGTGTCATTCTGCTGAGTAGTCTGGCTCCCAATAGAATGATCCCAACAGGCCAAGATCTTGCCGCCAACATGAGCAGCAGAACCTACAGCAAAGCACACAGCCCTCCACTACCCCACTCAGCCCCTCTTCCAGCACATGCTACCAGGGGTAGCCTGGGGTAGTGGTCAGCCATCCATGCAGAGAGAGGCTGAGTGCAGCCATGCATCATGCACCTGCACAGGCCTCTGGGATTCTACAGGCTCCTGTCCAAGGCTCTCTTAAGCTCAGGCCAGCATAATGCCCCAAGTGAATTTTTCCCAGTGTTTCCCCCCAGTCTTGCCCTTAAAAATCACTCTCTCCAGAAAGCCACATAAATGACACAACCATATCCCATGTGTCAGAAGGAAGAGCCTGATCCAGTACAACCTACATTTCAAATCTCATTTGGTAGTTGCCCACCTGCAGGGCTTCCCACCTATTTGGAAACTACAGTATTTGACAGTGGTGGCAAAATACAGACATTCCCCAGTAATATTTTAAGAATAAAGATGTTTTGTTTTCCAAATTATATGCTGAAGGAGGACAGAACAGTTGGTCATTTCCTAATCCTAGCAATGATGATACCCCAAATAATAATCTGCTGAAGGTCAAAGCCAGATCCCACTCCTTTGAAGCCCTTCAACCTTCATCTATGGCCCTTTTGATCTCCTGCTCCCTTTAAATCTCTGAGTGATTAGCAGCTCATTCAAAATGTATCTTCTATGATATCTCTTAATTGTTGGCTTGCTTAGCAACCACAGTCGGAAGATGTAAAGGCCACTGATGTCAGCCTCCGATTCCTGCATCTCACAGGTGAGGTTACTTCACTCTCATCTGGACATCAGTGTGCAGGTGCCTTACTCCTCAGCCCACCCAGCAGGATTGCTGGACCAGAGCCACGATCCTCAGTACATACATTCTGGATATGTAGCACTGATGACGACCCACCCGAACAACTCAACTTCAAGTTCCTGCCTGGAATCCGAGACCCTCAGCACATGGCTCCAATATTTCTACAGCTATCTAGGAGTTTCCTGCAGCTAAACTTGGCAACTTTTGGTCCTCCTGTACCACAGTTTGACTTTGGCTTCAGAGCCTTCTTTTATGTTCTTTTTTTTCTTTACTTTTCTCCTTCTCCCTTTCTCCCTGGGCACCCATCTGAGTCACTTGGGCCCTGAAGTAAACATGTGCCATCTTTCTCATCTGATTCTGTAACAGATAAACACTTTGGTATGTTTTTTCCCTGGGAAGGTACTATTTCTCCTACTTTCGGTTGCAAAAGGAAGTTTCCTTGATTGGGTTGAGGGCCACTCTTGTTTGTGGGTGTAAGGACAAACTGAGTATAGTTATGGGTTATGCTGATTTAGTAAAGAGCCTGTTACAGATTTTCCTTTGAGATTCATGATGTCACTAGCCCTGGGTAGTTTGCTGGATTTCCAGTACCAAGCATGTTTTCTCTCTTGTCGAGTGGGTTTTAAATCCAATTTGAGGCTTGTTGGTTATTGCCAAGGTATGGGTGTCACTACCAGTCCAGCTTACAGAGTTTGGCCAGGTTCAGAAAGAGCCATGCGAACTGTGTTAAGGGTACCCAGAAGTCACAGGGCAGAGGATGTGCCTCAGGAGACTGCGAGTGTCAGCAGGAGGCCTCAGAGGGCTTCTAGCAGTGATTCTCCTGGCTGAGTGGCATCCTGAAAAGTGTTGATGAAGCCCCACTACCCTTTAAAGTGTTTATCTGTTATGAAATGGTCAGCCAGCCCTGAAAATATATACATACAAGTCACATTGTCAGGCTGATCAAAATATATATTATAAATATTCATATATACATATATCCATATAATACATATCTATATATTCATATATACAGATATAACAACACACAATTGATGAAAAAAGAGGCCATGAATTTGAAGGAGAGCAAGGAAGAATAAACAGGAGGGCTTGGAAAGAGGGAAGGGAAGGAGAAGATGATGTGACTATATTATAATCTTGAATAAAAGAAAAACCTTTTGATCACAAGCTTAGCGCCAGCCAGCACCTCTGAGAGAGAAGAGGGCCAACCCCAAGTGTCTCTGTTGATGGCACTGGTGACAGTGACAGTGGCACTATTGGCCAACCCGAATTTAGTACTTACAACCTGAAGCTTCTAATCTACAGCTCCCAAGACAAATATGAAAACAAAGACAGAAATCTGTGCCTTGTTCCTAGGTGAAAACACCGCAGAGCCTGGTCACTACAAATTAGTCCCTTGTTCTGCAGAGAAGGGAACTGGGTGCCCCGGGCTGCTCCCGTTTGGCCTTTGCTAGCTCTGTCAGTGAGGCCTGGCCACAGTTTTCTGGTAACGTCTCAGCTTTCTCATATGAGTGCTGTTCCGACTTCCTGGTGTTTTTCCTCCCAGCTCTCAAGTATATTATGAATGCCCCTCCGTTCAGACAGGTCTCCATTAGCCGTACTCTTCCATACTCCCTTGTGATTGGTCAAGATTTTTATCTATTTTAGCAACTATTTGTTTCCTCGCTGTCTCTGCCCTCTGACCTCTGCTAGATTCTTGCCATCTCTTGTCATCTGCTCTATCTCAGCCTCTGGCACCAGTGGCTATCAACCCTTTGGAAGGAAAGAAGAGAAGAAGGAAAGACATTAAGGAAGGCAGAAGGAAAGAACAGAGATGGAAGCTCCTGGTGTGTTTTGTGTTACTTTCACAGAGCGCTATACCCTGAGTAACTTATTAAAAATGCAGTATTATCTGGCTTGCGTTCTAGGGTCTGGAGAAAACACATTCAAAAGTATAGGTAAGCAAGTGCGTGCTTCTCACAAGAACCTCGAGGGAACAAAGAGGGAACCCATAGCATGACCTCACAGTGTGCTTAGGTGGGGGCCCCTCTTTCTCATGATGTTGTAAGCCCCAAAAGCCATCATGGAGGCCCTGCCTTCATGACCTCATCGTATCTCAATTACTACCTAAGGCCCTACCTACAAATACATAGGAATGTGGGGATTAAGTTTCCAATGCCAGAACTGTGGAGTGAACATTCAAAACAGGGAGCAGCTTTCTTCAACTTCACCATTAAGGGTACCATCAGCACACTGCTGGGTACAGGCTACCTGGAGCTACACATAAACACCAGGTGAGCAGAACTGATATCACTGGCTTCTTACATGAGGGACACCCTTGGGAGGGTCACCAACACTAGACCCCACAATCATTGTTTTGGCACATGCTATTTAATCTGCATCAGTACTTGAGCCTGGTCCAGATAATTTTATAGGACAGCAGGTCTCTGAGAGATTAGCCTGGCCTTACTCAGAAGCCAGTGTTTCACATACACTCAAAGGAATTCCAGATAAAATATAGAATACCCAGTTAAGTGTGAATTTCATAAACCTCTCAAGCATATCCTAAATGGTGCAAGGGGAATATTTATTAGAAATTTGAATTTTTCATTCATCACTAATATAACTTAGCTGGGAGCACTGTATTTTTATTTGCTAAATGCTTTCATACAATGTACCCAATTAGAAGTAAAGACCAGACTGAAGATTCTGCTCATTGGGCATCTACCACATCAAAGCATTTCTCACAATTGTTCCCTGCCTCACCAGCAGGTCAAGGATACAGAAACCCCTGGTAGGGCCAGATGCCATTCTTCAGGGGTGTTGTGTCAGTCACTCTGAGACTCAAGGACTTTCGCTCCTTGGCATCCCTGGAAGCTGTTTCATTCCCATCCCTATGACTGGCACTCTTTCCCTACCCACTCCAACCTTCTAACCCTAAGCCTGCTTGTTCCCTGCTCCTTCAGAGTGCCCTAGAACTGTTTGGCCATAGAGCCATCCTTTTCTCCAGGGGACACATTCCAAGACTGCCAGCGGGTACTATGACCTTACATGCACAATGGCTTTCCTCTGTGTATACGTTATGCCTATGACAATCTATAGTTTATAACTCAGCCATACAGATTAATAGTAATAGCTAATATGGAAAGGACACAGCAACACACGGCAGCAAAAGTTGTGAGTCTGTGCCTGCAGAGTCTCAGTCTCTTGCTTCAAGTATTTCCTTGTACTGTGGTCACACTTTTTTTGTGATGGTGTGAGATCCACACATCAGCCACACAACGGAATGTGTAGATAAACAACAATGACGCTGTGACTACAGGTGACCTTCAGAAGGCATGCCAAGTACACGAACTGTTAACTTCTGGAGTTTTCCCTGTAACCTCAAGGAGCTGAACCTAGAAAGTGAAGCCATCAGTATTCAGAGTGTGGCCATGTCACATGACAGAAGTGACTCGCTAGCTGTTGGTTTGCTTATTTTTCTTCTCTCGCCCTCCCCTTTTGATCATGCTTTCCCCATCAGCCTGGAGTTGTTCCAGTCTGCTTTGGTATCTCGACATCCTCTCAAGCCTTCCTTATGGCGGTCTGCACCTGTTTCAGTTTCGCTCCTCGGTCTGCATGGATGTGTGCCATATTCTCCTTTGCTCATATTAATGAAAGAAAATTAAAATTATAACGAATATACAAATAAGCCGAAAGTTACAATCTGCAGCAGCGACATACATGCTGCCTCTTTGCTATCCCATCCTCCGCACAGCCGTGTGCACCAGTGGTCACTTAACTTTCTGAATCTGGGAAGTAGCAACAGGCTTGGGAGAAAAGGACATTCTGTGTGATGCCAGAAGAGAAGAAACGCCTGCAACTACACAGTCAACAACTATACACTTAGCACAGTTACTCAAGCTGATAAAAGGCCTTCTACATTTCTAAACATTTATTTTGTGCGTATGAGTGACTTGCCTGAGAGTATGTATGTGTACCACATGTGTACCTGGTTGCCTGCGGAGGTCAGAAGAGGTCATCAGATGCCCTGCAACTGGAATTGCAGTGTGTGACTATGAGCGCACCATGTGGGTGCTGGGAAACATGAGTCTCCTGTAAGAGCAGCAAGTGCTGTTGACCACAGAGCCATCTCTCCAGTCCTAGAGTGCTTTCGTGAAGGAGGAATGGGGGGGGGGGATGGAGAAGGAGGAGAAGGAAGAGTGAACTACAAGCAACTTTGTGTTTCCTGCACCCTTCTACTTCTGAGAACTGCTCAAGAGTCCAGACATGTTTTATGGGAAGGCAGGGCTGCATCTTAGGTATAGCCCTAACAAAGGTCCCTAGAGTTTGAGATGTACACAGTGTTCCCCTGTAAGACACTGTCCGTGGAGCAAGTCTCACCCCAGACAGCCTACATCTTGGTCTTGCTTTCCCATACAGAACTGTCCCAGTTTACAATCAACTTGCCAATGATGCGAAAGTGATCAGATCTTCAGGAGAACCCATACATGGAGTTTGGATGAGGATATTTTCCCAGGATAACAATATGATAGGCAAAAACACAGAGTTTCACAATCATAACAGTGAACAGCCTTAATTGCACAGAGTGTCCTGCAACTTAGTGGGGCAGGGAGCAGGAGAAGTGTTGAGCAGGATAGGTGTTTAGGTGAATCAAGTGCATTTCTCCCTTTGGAAACTTCCAATTAGGATTTTAGCCTAGATTTTATCAGGACATGAGTCCACTGCAAATTGATGAGCATCCGAATCCTAATGGAATGCTCTTGGGGGTCTCACCGTAGTGATCCTGCATCCTCAATGCAGCTATTTAACCTTGACCTAACATGGGGTCAAATGACTAGGTGCTCTCAAACATTGGCTCAGTTATGTGCAGCTGAATGGCCAACCTTGTACTTTCTCAGATGACTTGAAATTTTTAAGGCCATCATGAAAATCAATGGAAGATCTAAAAGCTTGGTATGGGGTCCATTTGTTGCATGCTTAAAAAAATGATCATTACTTTTCTTTCTAACATAACTCCATTTAAACCCTCAGTTTTAACAACTGAAGTCACACTTCATAGCAAGACATGTACTTTTCTTGACTTTCATACTTTCATGACAATTTTTTGTCAGTATAAAACAATAACCCACTGGCTCTGTAGCCATATAATGTGATTTTGAAATGATGCTAAACACTTAGTCTGTTGCATGAGTATTTCTGTATTTTGGCTCTTATGTGTGACCTTTGAGTCCCAAAGATCCATGTGTTGAAAGCTTAATGTGCAAGGTAAGGTAATATGTAATGGTAAAGCAGTTTAAGAAGTAGGGCTTGGTGGGCTTAGGCCATTAGAGATTGTTAGACCCTAGTGCTCTCCCTTACCTTCTCCCCCTTCCATTTCCCCAACACCCCACCATGGGGTTTGCTTCATTGCATGCTCTCCCATGATGTTCTGGCCCACCATAGGTCCAGAAGCAATTGGGTCAACTGACCATGAACTGAAACCTCTGAAACTGTAAACCAACAGGAACCTTTCCTCTTTTTCAGTTGATGATCCTAGTTATCAGTTAGTGCAGGAGCACCTACTAACTGACTGCTAAGTAAAAGGAGCAGAACTCTGCCCTGAGATTATGTGATGCCATGCCTTAGTAGAAACATACAGGAGTTCTTGCCCTCAATTGTAGGACTCCCAAACACATATAAGCCCAAGATACTGATAGATGCTGGGAACTGAGGCTGTTCTCAGCCAGCTGCAGCTTGTCATTGAAACATTTCTCCTTCTGCATTGCACACGTAGTGAGGGACCTTGGCTGCCCTCAAGGACCTCTACTATTTCTTCCAGAGGCCCTGCTAAAAAAAGGCACACCGAAGCATCTAGTGGAATGCACATGTGCAGTCCCCTGCTAACTGGACCGCTGGACTCTAATAATTCAATCCAAATGAAGCTGGCATCACTCTGTGGCTAACAACCTGGCTCTCTGTGACATTTGTTCTCATTATCTTTTTAAGTACTGTGAAAAGGACAAAAAAAGATAATCTCCCTGTACAGCAGCAAACCATGTAATGTGTAGAAACCGTGTTTTTAATATTGTCTTATTTTAACATGAGATATGCCAGACAAAGAAATATTACTAAAATGTAATAGATTAACTGGATAAGAACTGAACTGACACTCAAAATGGGACTTCTAGGGCCACAATCCTTAAATGGCCACCTTCATCTCATCTTAACCCTTTCTTATAAAGGAATTAAAGCTTACTAGCCCTTTGATCAAAAATCTTTTATGTGTCCAGGTATGCAGGCTGTACATACAGAGGCTTTAGAGAATGGAGCCCACAGTGCGAGGACAAATGCTGAAGAGGTTACCTACTTCAAGACCACATTGTTTTTAAAAATAAAAGCTAAACCCTGTAATTAGAAACCTAGAGCTGTGACTAAGTCTCTCAAAACAACCAGGGAACCACAGGAATGTGTCTGTGAAACTTGCCTATCAAGTGGTTCATGTCATTGTCGGACCCACACCCAGCACTGTCCACTGCCCTAAAAGGTCTGGCTGGCTGTGAGAGTGGGAACCGGGGGCTTACCTGGATCTTCTCTAGGAATAAAGCAGCTAAGGTTCGGTTAGCTGAGAGGCTGCGCTCTCAACTCTGCATCAAGCCCATGATAGCAGTAACTTAAAGCTGGCCAGATTAACACCATCGAGATGAGCTGACAGATGAATGGGGCTTCCCAGGTCCTCTTCCCTCAGAGCTGTTCTTAAACATTTTCCAGCACACCTTGTTAGATGATCAATGTGCTCCAACTAAACATCCCAGCTTCCAGATTCTGTCTGGACCCATGTTTCCTCTTCATGAAGGCAGATTTCTCATGTTTTCAGTTACTCCACCCCCCCTTTTAAAAATTATTTTATGTATTTACATTCCAGCCATTGACCCCTTTCCCAGTGCCCCCTCCCACAGTTCCTCATCCCATTCCTCCTCCCCCCTTGCTTCTGAGAGGGTGCTCCCTGACCCCACCTGATCCCCCTTCCCTGGAACCTCAAGCCTCTTGAAGATTAAGCACATTCTTCTTCCACTGAGGCCAGACCAGGAAGTCCTCTGCTATGGATGTGCTGGGGGCCTCTGGCCAGCCTGTGTGTGCTGCCTGGTTGGTGGCTCAGTCTCTGGGAGAATCTGGGTTAACTGAGACTGATGGTTTTCCTATGGGGTTGCTCTCCCCTTCAGCTTCTTCAATCCTTCCCCTAATTCAACCACAGTAGTCTCCGATTTCAGTCCAATGGTTGGGCGTAAGTATCTGCATCTGTCCCCGTCAGCTGCTGGCAGGGCCTCTCAGAGGACAGCCATGCTAGGCTCCTGTCTGTAAGCACATAAATAATAGTGTCAGGCCTTGGGGCCTACCCCATGGAATGGATCCCAAGTTGAGCTGGTCACTAGACGGCCTTTCCTTCAGTCTCTCTCTTCCATTTTGTCCCTGTAGTTCTTTTAGACAGGAACAGTTCTGGGCTAGAAATTTTGACTGTGGGTTGGTAACCCTATCCCTCCACTTGATGACCTGTCTATACTGAAAGTGAACTCTTGGAGTTGCCTCTCCCCATTGCTGGGCATTTTGGCTAAGGTCACCTCCATTGAGGCCTGAGAGTCTCTTACCTTCCAGGTCACTAGTACTTTCTAGAGGATCTCCCACCCTGACCTCCCCACCCCACCCATGAGGTTGCATATTTCTATTCATTCTCCTGGCCCTCTGGGCTTCTTTCCTGTCCCCCCTTTCCCTTCCCTCTCTTCTCTCCCACCTAGGTCCCTCCCTCCCTCTGCCTCCTGTGATTATTTTGTTTCCCCTTCTAAGTGGGATTGAAGCCTCCTCACTTGAGCCTTCCTGATTGTTAAACTTCTTATTTAAACATGTGCTTAAGATGACTCCATTTAGGAATTTTCAACTTTTCATATGAGAAGTGAAAGCATTTAATAGAGATTGTACTTTGGGTTTGAATTTGAACCTATCCCTAAGCTGGTGATATATCCTCATCCTCCATCATGATGCCCGATAGTGGCAATACGTTGTGGCACCCAGTCCGTATGCGATGACAGGGAACTGACATGCGGCAGCACAGCTTAGCTGTGGCTAAGTTGTTGGGCACAGTAAATGCCTACTATTTTCTACTTACAGTGGGTAAGATGTGGCCCATTGTAGGTGGTGGATCATCTGTAGAGCTCATGTGGACATGTCTGTGGATATGGTATGTATAGGGTACACACATACACATGTATATATGTTCATATGTATTTGAGATTAATAAATGTTTTAGGGGAGAATTAGAGGCCTGGTCTGAAGTGAGAACCAGAATACACGAATAACCACAGTTGTTCCCAAGCATAATTCAGTGAAGCTTAATTCTGTGTCTTGCCTGGCTCTTTGCCCAGGTCTTTAAATTCCTCTTCATTATTTTACTGCATGGTTTACCATTTGTGCTTTCTTCCTTCTTTTCCCTTTTCTTTCATACTTACTTTCCCCATTGCTCAGAACATCTGTAACATACATCAACTGCTATCTGATGTGTATTACCACACAGCCAGGTTTTAAGCAAGCATGGAATCCAGGCACGGAGTCAGAAGGGCGTGGAAAAACAGGCAGAGGCAAAATCAAGGAAAGCAGGAGTCACAGCATGTATATCAAAAGCACTGATCAAGAAAAAGAACTATATGACAGCTTACAATATGTGCAGCCCAATGTTTAATTATAGTAGAATATTAAATTCCTCAGGTTTTAGAAATACATAAATCTGACAGAAAGCAAAATAAGAAAAGATATTACAATAAAGTTTGAAAGTTGTAACAAAGCAGCTTATTTAGAAACAAAAATATACCTTTCCAACAATCCTTTTAATAAACTTAAAAATCAAATTTAAAATTGACTATACCTAGAAGTCACTCAGATAATATTTTATATAAAATCAAACAGGGGAGTGGGGAAGGGTCTGAGAAGGTTAAAGCAAAAACTTTAGAAGGGTAAAGGAATATACAATAAATGAAGATTAACTAAGCAGTTAATGTAAGTGAGAGGGCAAAAGTAAAAAAAAAAAAAAAGACAAGTGAATTGTAAAGCTGTTTATTTAGGACATCCATTAACATAAATCATCTTTCATCGATCATCTTTCATGAACCTGAGAATGAGAGGTAAAACATAGTTAAAAACAGATTATAAGTAAACAGAATCTATGACACTCTGGCATTAAAGTTGAAACTTAAAGAAATTTAGCATTTCTTCAGAAAAGATAAAATACCACATTTCACCAATGAAGAGGAAGAAATAAAAAATGTCACTCCCACAGGAAAGTCTTGGTGGTAAAAGGCTGCCATAGAAAGGCCAGCAGCCTTTAAAGCTGAAACTATCTAATGGCTCTTGAGAGTTAATTTTAATGTACCATGCCTACAGCATATGAACGGTGGAATTTTACTGGCTTCTTCACTAAAACTAGTGTAATATTAATGGCAACAACAACCACACACACAAAAACAAAACAAAACAACAACAAAAAAAACTGATGAAGTTAGAACAGTACCTAAACCTTACAGATGAATGACATTTATGAATCAAATCTCTGCTAAAATTCTTAGTAAAGGATTCAAAATTAAGCAAATCTGTAGACTTGAAAGAATATAGAAAAGTTCAAGTTCAAACCTAAAATGATGAATAGCTAATTATCCCTGGGAAGAAAACTCAACAAATCAGTTGGTGGTTAGGGTTGTCCAAGAGACTTCCAAAACATATAGGCTATTGCTATTGTCCTTGGTTGCCCCCTAGAGGTGGGAGGTAAGTCCCTATTCTGAAGATACCATGTACTTCAGACACAGGGCCCAGAAGCCCCAGAACAGCAACTGACCAGAAATCCTCCTCCATTCAGACTAGTTTTCATGGTAGCAGAAGGTACTATTGAAGCTTCCAGAGGAGTCTATTATCCAACAGTCCTACCAAGTCCGGATGTCTATGAACCACAACCACAACCAGCATGACACAATAATCCTGAGGGAGCAATAGTGGCACAGGTAACTTGGTGGTAACCAACAGCTCTCTAACTGGTCATAAATCCACTCAACAAGGAATCCTGCCTGGTACTGAAATTCAGCCAACTACCCATGGCAAGTGACGTTATAGATCTTGGAGGCAAACCTACAACCGCCACTTTACTAAACCAGCATAATCCCCGACTATACTAGTTTTGTCTTTATACCCACAGATACATGTGCAGTCTTCTCTTTGCAGCAGATGGAGACCTTCATAGAAAACCACAACCACTCAAAATGTACAGTTGTGGAGCTCAGTCACAACAGATGCATCTACAACAAAGCTCCTATACCTAAGCTTCATGGACCATTGTAGAAGAGTGGCCAGAGAGACTGTAAGAGACGAAGGATCAGGGAGTTTGTTCTGAGATTATATCTTTTAAGAATGTCAGAGGTGGGCTGGAGAGATGGCTCAGCCATTAAAGGCTAGGCTCACAACCAAAAATATAAGAATGTGGGAGGATACACCCATAAAGTCTCACCAATGTGAATGCCTAAAAATGATCTGAACAAAACAACAACAGATCCACCTAAGAGGATATGACAAAGTCCATGAGGCCTCAACCTTACACAAAAGTCTGCTGGCAACCAAAGAAGGCTGAGAGTGAAAGAAAGAGTCTTCCTTAGGGAAGATCATACCAATTGGTTAGTCCTGATAACATACATACAAAAAAATTAACATTATACAGGCTGAGCAGATGCTTAGGAATATACATACAAGATACATACATGTGCATGCATATTCATGTAACAACAACTAGTAGAAAGAGACTATGAATTTGAAAGTGAGCAAGAATAGGTATATGAAATGGTATTATACTAAAATTTCAATAATAAAAAAATGTTACAGAAAGTGAAAGCTTTTATTTAAAGAAAGAGAGGGGAAAAAAGAAAGGAATCAATTGCCTACCGGTGGGATGGAGAGACCAGTTAAATAAGGTCAAAATGTTCAGTGTGTGTAATGGGGCACGCTTCCATACACCCCAAAGCATTCTAGAATGTTGGAAAAGGGCTAACTTACTTCAGTTAACAATAGGAGCGGCAGGGATTCCCACAGACAGCAGTACAGTTCAGCACGGCCTGGCACATGAAATAAGAACACAACCCACAGAAATACTGCAGAATGACTTCATAGATTCTCTCTCTGCTGGAGATATGATTCTATGCACACAAAATCCACAATTCCTGTTGGGGGCAGTATCCAAATTAAGTCAAGAAGTTTCTAAAGTAAATATACAAACGTTAATAACACATTTATGAGCTAATAAACCCATGAAAATGGGTACTGGGTGGGGGGATGCTGTATTTGCCACAGGGACCAAATCCATAAAGTAGTTTAAAATCCAATAAGAAACACTGTTCATGCTATATGAAGAAAACTGTAAAATCTTATTGAACAATACAAAACAAGGTCTAAAACAAAGAAGAAAACAGATTGTTATTGTAAAAAAAGATTTGTATTATAAAATGTCAATTCTTTTAAAAAAATGAATAAGCAACACGATTGGATTTAGGGAAAGTTTCATTAAATAAAACAATCCTACTATTCACATGCAAAAAATATATAAATGTCCCAAAGTAACAAGAAAAAAAGTTTTAAGTGTGGTGAGCCAAGTGGAAGTGGGAGGCCTGGCCTTATCTGCTACTAAGACACAGCAGAAAGTCGCTGTAACCCATAACCAAAATAAAATAACATTGGCATTGAGAGAGACAGCAGATTAAAGAAACAAAATAGAGAAGCCAGGAACAGATCTCAGTTGCTACAAAGGCATAATAGAGACACAGTTGGTGTTCCAATGTAGTGGGGAGAGGCAGGGTTATTGAGCAAATGATGCTGGCACAGACAGTGATCCATCTGGCAGAGACATTTCGGGTACCCCTCACACTAGGCATAAAGCAAACACAAAAGGAAGCAAAAGCTTAAATTGAAATAAGTTAACAAAAATAATAATCCGGAGCAAGCTTTAAAGGGGTATTCCAGACTGAACAGGTAGGTCCTTAACAAACGAAGGGGGAAGGCAGGAGGTGAGCTCAGGAGACCCAAAAAGAAGTTTTGTATAGCCTGCATGTAATATAGTGTTATAGTATAAATATATGCATATTTGATGATAGAAGAAGCTCTCTACATAAGGAGGAAAGTTGAGACCCTTCTTGCTGTCTTTGTGGAATTGTGCTCAGGACTCAGTGCAAACAGTACAGACAGGGGCTCAGATCTATTACACAAAACAGCTGGTGTTCACACAGAATCCATGAACAGCCTTCCCAGTGCCAACCTCCCCTCTGACTGACTTGGACCACATCACAATTGTTACTCTTAGAAAAAGTCTGTACAGGTTTGGTTTGGTATAGACACACTTACATTTTTAAGAATATCTTTACTCTGACTTAACTTATGTTTCCCTTTTTCTTCTCCTCCCATTCTATTTTATTTTGGCCCACTGTAAAAAACATCGTTATGATTACTTAAAAATCTATAATCCACTGACAACTATTTTAGACTGGGTGCTGGCCTATGAGCTATCCAGTGTGAATGGCAGACTGGCTGCACAAATAAATGCAAATGACAGAATCCTCTGGCACCAAATATCTTCAATGACTAAAGAGAATTATATGCAAAGAAAGCAAAGTGTCTATACTATATTCTGAGCTCCCATGGATTGTTAAGGTGGATACACAGAACCCTAGAGTCAGGCCGTGGAAGTGAGATGACCTCATAGGCCTTGGGAGTGAGATGACATGATAGGCTGTGGAAGTGAGATGACATCATATAGGCTGTGGAAGTGAGATGACATCACAACACATGTCCAAGTGGTCAGCATTGTACAAAAAGATGTTCAATTCCCCTGTTGTCAGGAAGATGGGTAAAGCCCAGATCAGACATTACTCCTGTAAATGCACAACCTCCATATTAAAACATGGCAACATTCAGGCAGGGGTGTGTGCTAAACTCTTTTGCAGCCCTTACTGGGAGCGTTGATGAAACTTGGTAATGAACTCTCTCATGATCCAGTGGGAAGGACAATGGTAAGGCTTTCACCCATCCTGGTGTGAATATCAATGCGATTTGGTAAAGAAATACGTCATCGTCCTGGTATGAATTGCAGTAGAAGTTTAAGACAAAATCTCCTCCAGGGTCCTGGTTGGGACATCAGTGGCTGACATTCTGCCAAACATCCTGGCAATGTCCCTCCAAAGATACCTTGCCATCACACCAGGCAGATCACAGTCAACAATCCAATCTATGAAAGATGTCAGGGGATTCCAGACTTTAAGCCAATCACAATAATGTTTATTCTGGATGAAAATGAGAGAAGAGAGAAACTTAAATATTAAAAGAGATTTGTGAACAATTTTTTATAAAATGTAGTAACAAGATACCATACACTCAGTAAAGAAGAATTGTAGAGATGTTTTCTAGATAGCACCTCAAATCTGGAGTGAACCCAGATGCCTGTCAGAAGAAAGTAAACAGTCAGAAGCTCATATACTCATAAAATGAAATATTGCTCAGGGCAGGAAATTTATGATATTGCAACAGTCTGGTGGGTTTTCCAGAGCATCACACTGTGCAGAAAGATCATTTTCACACAAAAGTAAAATCATTTTGGGGGGGGGAGAGAGAGAGAGAGAGAGAGAGAGAGAGAGAGAGAGAGAGAGAGAGAGAGAGAGAGAGAGAGAGAGAGAGAGAGAGAGAGAGAGAGAGAGAGAGTTCTAGATCCAACAAAAGCAATCCATTCCACAGTGGGAAAGATCCCAAGGTCATTTGGGGTGAGGTTGGAAAGGAGGTGACTAGGAAGGCCAGGGAGTGTCCCCTTTGTATTCTGTGTATTCTGTCTGGGCAGAGAACCCTTATCAAAGCTATCTTTATCAAAGCTTAACCGATATGCCCAAAGCCATAGACGCAGATTGTATGCAAAATTTTCCTCTGAAGAAAAATAAATATTGCACACTAGATAATGACATATCTAGATAAGTGTCTAAAGAAGCTACAAAGTCAGTGTGCTTCTTCCTAAACACTTTGCGTGCACTGACTTTGTAGCTTCTTTAGACACTTATCAAAAGACCAAGATGGTTAGACAGAAAGACAGCTGGAAAGCAAAGTACAGGATAGGCATCCCCAACCTAATAGATTCCAAAATCCAAAGCCTTTTGAGCACCCAGCAAAATACCACAGTGCAGAATTTCTCACTGTGTAGAAATTGTTGTTCTATGTTCAAAATTATTATAAAAAACATTTGATATTACTTTATGTAAATGATGTTTATGAAACATGAAAAACTTATTCAGATGTGGATCCCAAGTCCAGAAACC
Organism: Mus pahari; assembly: GCF_900095145.1. Taxonomy (NCBI): domain Eukaryota; kingdom Metazoa; phylum Chordata; class Mammalia; order Rodentia; family Muridae; genus Mus; species Mus pahari. Next base: position 34,911,393 of record NC_034605.1, read on the forward strand.
CGTTATTATGCATACATAGATATTTCAAAAGCAGGATAAAAATTCTGGGTGTTTGCTGCACTTTACCCCATATCTGGGGAAAGGGATTCTCTTAGACCTATAGCTAATAATTTAGAGGGGAATCTACCATACTGTGTACATTTTCTGGTATAAGTGTAGAAATACTCTGCTTAGTTGCATGAACATATTGAATAAGAAGTGAGTCCTGTAGATAAGATGTTAGCAATAGAACAAGAAACATGAGGGGATAAATTCAATATTAACAGATGCTGACAGACAGCTACAGGCACGGGGAAGCAAAAGTTCAGGCCATGTTAATTTTGTTACAACTCCCTGTGCTGTTTTTAAAATCTCTACTGTGATCATTTGCCGCAGTGTCATTTTAAAGCTATTTTTACCTCTGGATAAACATAAAACAAAGTAAACCAAAGGAGAAATCTCTATTCTTACTTCTAAAATGTCCCCAGAAATCACTTTAGCACTGCAGAAAGGCTTTCTGCCGGACTCAGTTTATCCTCCCTGGTGGTCTCGGTCCTGCAACAGAACAGACTCCACTCCAGAATCAGGAATATCCACCACCAAGCTCTGCCCTTCTGGGTCTCCAGTCTGCAGAAACAGAACCCTCTGGAAAGATTAAGTCTTTGGCTTTTCCCATACTTGAGTTGAAGCTAGAGTCAGTCCCCCCCACCCCAACCCCGTGGTGAGCTGTCTGCAAACTTGCCATGTGTCCCAGCCTTAAGAATTCAGGCATGCGGGAAGACACAATTTGGGATGACTCTCTCTAACTAACCAACTATGTACCCATCCCACAGTTGCTGCGGGTGAAGGGCAGCACAAAGGAGTTTAGAGAGGCCAGCCTCACCAGGGCTATTTCGCAGTTAGGATTCCAGGGTTCTGGAGCATAGAGCTCTGAGCCTATGGGACAGAAAGCCAGGGATGGGAAGTATCGCTGGTTGCCAGACCCTGGGCAGGCCTCCAAGAACTGAGGCCAGTGGATGAAGGATGCAGCCTGCTTAGCTCTGTCCAGAGAAAGCGGGCTGGGATTCCCAGCTCTGCCTTCCTCAATAGTGCCAACCTTCTTTGAGCTCCTACTTGACCAAATCACGGAGGGGGCAACCTAGGGCACTCAGCATAAATAAATAAATAAATAAATAAATAAATAAATAAATAAATAAATAAACATTCAGTTAGAGCTGGAAGGAAGCTATGAGCCTGCGAACTTTTTGAATATACACCACATACAGGTGTCTAGGCAATCCCAGGGGCCCAGAGAAATCAAGCTTATACACATAATGACTATAGGGACCTTGTGTGGGACCATCATTACTTCCTGCTTGTTTGTGATTCCTTGGCCCTTCAATATCTGTGTGGGTCAGCACCTTAGAATGCCGTCTAAGAGTATTGCTTCCTTCCTTGCACAAGTGGCCTACCATTAAGCAGGCCTTGGTTAAGGCAATACGCAAATGCATCAGCATCCTATTTGAGGTTGCAGTGACATCTGTAAGCAATGGTTCCTTTTGCCCAGGTGATACCCCGATGACACATCACCCTGCCAAGGAACTGTAAGGGCTTTGCTTCAGCACTCTCCACAAGCAGAAGCTTCACCACATAACCAGGGTGCCGATCGCCTGTGGCTGAATAAACTCAATAATTTAAAATACATATCTCAAATAGCATTCATATCTGCTACCTAAAGTAGATGTAAAATTAGAAACAACCTAGAGTATTTTAGCCCTCCATCCTGAGAGTCTGTGTAGCATAGGAACAAGAACCATATACTTAGGGGAAGGACTGGCTGCTACTACTAGCTGTACGACTAGAAGCAGATTAACAGATCTGAGCCCTGGCCTCAGCCATACATTGGAGATAAGGTTATCGTTGACTTTGGGGACTGACAGAGATTTGAACAAGATGATACAAATTGGGGATGGCACATAGTTTTGTTATTGTTAGTTATTAAATATGAACACTTTGAAATCATTTTGTAATTGTTCTAAAATGCAAAGCAGCTGCCTAGATACAATGTTTCCACCTCAATTCATTACTGACAAAAGGGTGATAGTCCTGTTTAGAGCAACTCTGGGTCATTAGATGAGATGTTCCTAGGTGTGACACAGATGAAAATATAAAAGAGACAGAGAAAGGCAAGCAGCCAGGCAGGCAACAAGCACAGCTATGGTCCCCCAACAGGGAGCATAGTTTCTTGACCATAAGAATGATACTTAAACCAACTTGGGTTTTGTCTTACTGTAAAGAGAAAGAATGCACAGAATGTCCCTAGGCCTGAGTTGTATAACCTTGTCACTTATTAATTGTTCCACTTATCAAAACATTTGCTTGCCTGTAGGCCTGGGCCATTGTCTGCCCTGGACTGGCCCTGCCTCTTTCCCAGCTGTGTGTACTATCTGTAGCTGTATGGAGTACTGTGAACAGCAGGGGTCCAGTCTTGTCTTTCTTGTATCTGCAAAGTCATGGGGGTTCTGACCTGGTGACTGTCTAGACATTTTAAGCTCAAACCTCCTTGTAGTTTTCTGACCAATCTCTTGGTTTTTTGTTTTGTTTTTTTTTTCCCCTCTCACCATCTGAAAAGTTTGGTTTCTGAGACCACATTCCCCTCCCTGATCAGTGCTTGCAAACTTATGGGATGAACTCTGCCCTTTCTCAAAGAGGAACTAACTTACAGGGTACAGCTCTCTTCCTTGTTTAATTTTTTTTTTTTTGTGAAAATAGACTTTATACTTCTCTGATAAAATGATACAAGAATGTCACTGGTGCCTTGCAGAGCAGACAAGAAAAGCTTCCAAGGGGAGGTAGGGGAGCAAATGCACTTCAACTTGTAGAAACATGGCTTCAAGCAGATGAGTATGGCTCCCCCAATGGCAAGATATGGGACTAGGTTTCAGAGCTAGCAGGCAGCCATGACAGTAAAGTCCATTCCCAAAGCCAGCTGAACCTAGGAAGTATCTAAAGACAGACTCAGATGCAAAGACCAAGACGGGATGCTATCATCGTAATGGAATAAACTGAGAGCAAAATACTGGTCTGTCGCTCAAACATCTGCTCCCTGGAGTCACAGGGTGTTTTCCTCATCTGTATTTTATGTCAGACATTCACAATATTGTTTTGGTAGAAATCTACCCAAACAATCTATGTGGTGTAGTGACAAGAGAGAAGCATCCTTTTGTTGGGATGGTCTGTGACACCTAAGAGTCTATTGTGTGGACGTTGGTATTACAAGCAGTTCAAGTCCTGCAAAAAGAGAATAAGAAAATGAGAAGACAGAAGTTCCAATGGCAGAGTTTCTCTTGGGGTGTTTGTTTCATAACATGACAGACTGGCTCCCTGAGCAAGCCCACCTCCTTTTGAGGCTGCATAGGGCTCCTTATATGCCCAGCCTGGTTTTGATTAAAGTAGGTTTAGCAAATTTATCAGGTAATCAGGTAGTGTCTGAATCAATGGCTTGTAAGAAGAAAAGTATTATGCAAATATATGACCTCACCATATCACTTCGATGGGAGCATATCATGCATGTAGTAGAATGTCCCATTTGTGTCTAAAATGTACATTACATGAGTCTTTAGACTGACACCTAATGAACTCCTCAGCAGAACTGTGTAAGTATACAGTTCCATGGTCTCTAAATGGTCTCTAATTACTTCATCGTTACTGAATGTTCACTTTCTGACCTCATCACAGGGTACTGGGGTAGCCACCTTTTGAGGAGCTTAGCCAATGTCTGAGGAAGTGCCAAGGAAGAGCCTATGCATCTTCTGTGTTAGAAGAAGGCCAGTAACTGGACATACACATCCCACCCTACATCAGCCAGGGCCTGCCTACGACCTCTGTGACCTGATAAGAGCTCAAGTGTATAACATTCTTACATTATACTAATTACTGTATCCCAGGTCCATAAGTACATACAGCATCCTTAAGAGAGAATTACAGTTATTGCTTGGAAAAGCAAAGAGTGCTCAGCTCAGCATAGTGACACATACCTGTAATCCCAGTTCTAGAGATACGGAGTCAGAAAAAATAAATATCAAGAGATGGAGTGGGGTGGGAGAGAGAGAGAGACAGAGACAGAGAGAGTAGAAAAAGAAACTGAAACAAAGACAGAAAAGGAACAGAGACAGAGACAGAACTATAGAGGCATAGGCAGAGAAACAGATAGATTGACACCCTGTAGACTGTCTTTCTGTCTCTTCTGGACACAACTCCAGGACCACTGAATTGTCTAGTTAGAAAATAGTGAAGTTCTTAGCTTAGCAATTCATTTAACTATTTTTTAATGCAAATGAGAATTCTGAATAATATTACCTATAAAACACTGACTAATTTGAAAATACATTGATAACACATTCAGAATTAAATGATAGCTATTTCCAACAGTTTTATGGAATTTATATGAAGAAGTGTTGGCAACAGGATAGAAGAGTGAGTCTCATGAGAGGGGAGCAGGTGGATGAGCTTCACAGGAAGTACCCAGAGTGTCTGAAAAATTTTTTGCTTGCTACAACTGAGGGTGGAGATGCTAATAGACCCAAGTGGGCAATAGAATACAGTGTTGTTCAACATCTGACAACACACTGGACACTTTCCGAAACACATAGTTAGTGAGTCCAAAATGACAATACTGTTGAGTTGAAATCACAGACAAGAAATGGGCAGGTTAGTTTTCATATGTGTAGAAAGATAGACAGACGGATGAACAGATGGATGGATGAATGGATGGATGGATAGATGAATGATAGATGAATCGGTGGGTGAATAGAAGGATGGACAGATGGACAGATGGACGGATGAATGGATGGATGGAACAATGGATGGGTGGGTGGATGGGTGGCAAGATCTACTAATTAAGAATGTGATTGAGAAATCACTTTGAGTCAGAAGGCTGATTCAAAGTGTCTTATCTTTTCAGTTTTGGTATAGTTTTGTCATCAAGACTCTTGATCTATTAAATTAGAAGATGTGTCATTCTTTATGCAAATAAAAAGGCTGAGAAGGAAAAGCAGACATTTCTCTGTCTTTGGACATGTTGCATTTGAAACTGCTCTGATACTTCTAAGCAAAATGTTGGCAAGCACTTAAAAACAGAAGACTTGCTGTTGGTCAAGCAGGGCTCAAGTCCCACTATGGTGATGTGGAGGTCAACCTTTAAGAGGCAAGGTGTAGTGGGCCTTCATTAAGGAGTTAATGTAGTTCTCATGAGAAGCTACATTAAAAGCCCTGCCCTCCCTTTGTCTGACTTGCTCTCACATTTGCCATCACCATGATGCCATCTAATGTGCCACGACAGAGCTAGGGGGACCTCAGGCACAGAGTCAGCTGAGCCACGCGGCTTTCCAAGAAATTTCAACTTCACAAAATTTACTTTTTTTAATGAAATTCTCAGCCTTGGATATTTCATCCTAGTAACAAAAAATAGATTAATACAGGACTATAAACAGAATAAATGTGGGGATGTCTGTTGCAACTTGGAAGTTGTACCTCAAGGACTTGCACTAAGAACAAGACAATATTAACATTGATAGAACACTGGATTTTAGGAAGGAATTGCTGAGAGAAAGAGGAGTGGTGAGGAGACAGAGGAGGACCACAGTCATTACCATAGCCCAGGAAAGGACAGTTCAAAGGACAAGAGTGCGATCACCAAAAGTCAATCTCCCAGGGATAAACAGACACATAATCTTCGTAGCTAGTCACCATGGTTTGAAGGCTGCCTGACAACCTTAAGACATGGAATACATGCAGAGAACCTGGGAGCAGATAACAAAATGAAATGGAGGCAAACAGGGCCGACGACAGACTTGAGAAGTACAGAAGCAGGTGTGGCAGAGAACTAGGACTGGGCTGGTTAATCAAAAGAAAATTTCTTCCTAATTGAAAACTGTTTAACAGTGCTCTCAAAGGAGCAGCAGGGAGAAGAAGGAGGAGAAGGAGGAGGAGGAGGAGGAGGAGGA
>NC_034605.1:34917770-34934057 GCF_900095145.1 Mus pahari
GGAGGAGGAGGAGGGGGAGGAGGTGATGGTGGTGGTGAGAAAAAAACAGGCATGGCAACACACATTTATAATCCCAATTTTCTTTTGCCATTAGAAAGAAGAAAAAATGGATATAACAATTTGAAATGTCTAAATAACAAGAAAATTTTACTTAACAAATGTCCGTGATCTGAGAATGACCAAATACTGAAATTTATTTCCTAATCTTCCTGAAATTCCCAGAATCTCCTAGTTCTCTTCCAATTAAAATAAACAAAGTTGCAAAGCTAGCTGGACGTCATCACAGCCAGCCGTGCTCAGTGATAGCTGGACGTTCTTTTCTGCTTTCCTATTCTGATTAGATCTTACAACTTCCCAGGGAACTTACACAAGGTGTTTGGCATGAGCGCCCAGCTGATGCTTATATTCTAAAAGCCAGAGTATAGTGACCACTTAGCAAATTGGATTTTGTGCTAAGGAAAAGAATTATAGTGGTGACCTAAGGTGGCGGGAATGACACACAGAAACAGTCAGAAGAAAGGTGACTCTCGGTGAGGAGTGCACAGAGTGGTTGGTTTTCTGATCTCCACTCCCTGGCACCAGCATTCGGTTGCATAACCTTCCTCTGTAACACTTGCTTCATAGTCAGAAACCAAAATCCAACCACTGAGATTGCAAAAGTATTTCCACATTGTAAACAAAATCCAGAGATCTCAATCAAGAGCATTGTCATACTAAATATTTGGATGGCTTGAAAGGAAGTTGAGTCTATCCAGACAGGCACTCTAGCATCTCCAAGAAGATTTGATGTCACTATACTCTTGCTTTGTCATGTATAGGTAGGCAGTCTTAAAATTTAATCATTTATTTCATCTGCTAATTATATATGTGCATACATGTATATATGAATATATATGTATATATGTAAATGTGCATACATGTATTGTGTACATATATGTATATGTATATATATATATATATATATATATATATATATATATGATTAGCCAGTATCATACACACACACACATACAATAATAATATATGATTAGCCAGTGGGGGCAGCATCAGAGCAATGAGCTGCATAAAGCATCCCAATAACTCTGATCTTTAAAACAAACATTTCAGAGTCATTTGTTACTTCATCTCCAGTGTCATTTTCTTCCATTCTTAAGAGCTGACAAAAGACATTTAGTAAATAGTGTTGCCAGTTTATGTTCAATTTTCAAAAGTAGATTAACTAAGAATGGGTTGCATAGATTTGGTTGTTGATGATGATGATGAAGAAGAAGAAGAAGAAGAAGAAGAAGAAGAAGAAGAAGAAGAAGAAGAAGAAGAAGAAGAAGAAGAAGAAGAAAGACAGGCAGATAAGTGTCATTGGATTTGTTTGTCTAAGCATTTTCCAGAAACAAATCCTAGATTTATGAAACCTTCAAACCCTTCACCAAAGCCACAGAGTGAGAAGCCTGAATTCTTCCCTCAACCCCTAAAATTCAGGAGGATAAAGGACTTCCCTGTGAAGGCCTGGCTAGAGAGGAGCAACATGACTGAGGCCTCCTGCTCACTATCCTAGCATGCAGGCTACCAGGTCCAGGAAGGCGGGCTATATACCAGGTCCAGGAAGGTGGGCTATATACCAGGTCCAGGAAGATGGGCTATCGAGGACAGGACAATGGGGCTTGACTTGGCCATATTCTCAAGTTTGCTGATTACCATACAGAACTTGAAGAGAAAGCTGAAGAGCACCAGAGCCAGTCAGCACTAACCCAAGGAGACAAGTCTCGCCTGCCTAGGGCCTCTGAACCAAGCCTGGGTAGTAAGAAGCACAGAGAAGAGCCACCAGAAGTGTCCAGGACAAATCATATGATTCTTTTGGGCCACCTCTCCCCTAGGGTTAGGGTTAGAAGAGTCTGCTAGTTTTCACTTTCACAGTCAGGGAAGTATCAGTCCCCGTATAAACCAAGAGTACCAGACCAAAAGCATCAAGGTTTCAGATGCCAGTGCCGTAGTAGAGTCCCCCAAGCCACCAAAATGCTACTTTTCCTTTCATCCAAGTCCCTCCTCACTAGAGTTGCAGACATGTGACAGTGACTTCCAGTACTTAGAATGACCTTGGCTTTGTCCAGTCTCTTAGCAGACAGCACCCTCCACTCTATCCAAACGGTCTTTATAGCTTAGAAAGAAATATAAAATTTTGCTAGCATGGCAAGTAATGATTGTCTAAGAGTACCTGCTTTCCAGCTGCTATTGCCAAGAATCTGCCCTGCAGAAACAGCAATGGAAGAAAAAAAAATTAAGAATAAAAACACCTACAAAACAGTCACATCACACTAAATTTAAACTCTTTAACACAGAAATAAATATGTCCTTTAGATTGTCTCTCTTCATAGGTTGACCTGAAGTTCTTAACACGGGTGGACTATCATCAGAGGAAAGCCAAGTTAGAGAGGAGGGAAGGAGGCACGCATGTAACCATTCACTCCATTTAGTGATAAGACTGACCCACGGATTTCAGAAAATGCATTGAACTAGACCACATCTGTCAATGCTGGATGAGTCAGTCAGCCTTCTGTTACTAGAAGAACAAATACAACTACTATGCAGATAATGGACTAGCTAGAGAAAACGGTTGTCCTGGCCTGTGTTGCTGCATTGGTGGAAAGTTGGTAGTTTGGGGGGAATGCATGTAAACAGCAAATCACAGCAAGAGAGGTCATGATCAAATACTCCACTTAAAGCAGGAAAGCAAAAGCAAGGAAGAAGAAAGAAGTGTCTCCAGTCCCTACAGAGGAACTTCTAGCAGGCTGCATCTCTCAAAGGCTCCAGCACCTACCAAAAGCACGCTACCTTAATGCAGGGTCTTGGCACTCCAGACCCTAACTTCAGAGCTTCAATAATAGATTTATTTAGTGAAGATGTTTTAGGGCTAAAGATTCAGTTCAGTAGTAGAGCACTTACGTAGGGTGTCCAAGGAACCTGCATCACATAGTCACAGTGATAAGGACCAGATCCTTCCAAAGTGACTCCTTATAAATGTGTCACAAGGGTGCCCCAATAGACATTTCAAAGGAACACTGATATAGTAAGAGCCCATTTGAGCACAGAATCCATTCTCTCTCTCTCTCTCTCTCTCTCTCTCTCTCTCTCTCTCTCTCTCTCATACTTTAAATACTTTAGCATATCCACCTGTGGTTTGCTTTCACTGATGGTTTGCTTGATAAAGCCTTTCTTCATAGATAATCCTAAGACAAATTCTGCCTAAGTCTTATGTTAAGCACGGGAAGGTCAGAGTGAGCAAGGTTCTAAGCAAGGAGGGCTTAATGTTGTGAATAAGTAACTACAGAAATAGAAAGAAACCTTCACATCTACCACCATACTGAGCACACCTCTGTTAGGACACACCTACTCCAGGAAATAGCAAGAAACATTAGAATATCCACCCCAACCCTCTAGGAAGGGGCTGCACCATCCAAAGCTTCTGAGTTCTTTAGCTCTGTCCTCTCTCCTCACTCTCTCCCCCTCATTCCTGATGCCCCAACATGGCTCATGTGGAATAGTTGCTCACTTACGTTGGTTCTATGTCCTCATCAAAGTCCGCACTTAAGAAAGACTCTAACACAGAAATCTCATCACGGGTCGGCAGTTCCAGAATGTTTTCAGTGTTCTGTCCTGAAGACATTGTAATCAGAGCAAGAAGAAGCCAATTGTTGATTAAAGAAGACAGAGATGTTAGGCTAAGGGACACTAGAAATGACCTACTATGGCACTAGATGATGCTGGGCTCCTCAGAGATGGTAATTTTGGGTCAAGACCACACAACTGGATGGAAACCACATCACGTAGGCAGCGAGGTCTCTGAGACATCAGGATGCTTTATCAGGCTCCCCCAAACCCTCTTTCTAAGTGTTAAAAAAAAAAAAAAAGGAACTACTGAAAGCCACTTAGCAACTAATTTCTTAAGACTGTCTCAGAAGGCATTGTCACTCCCAGGGTGGGTGGAATCAAAGTGCTAGGCGTAGGTGTCTTCTTTGCACATCCGAAAGGGCAGTACCAAATACTACTAGATACTCTGAGCACCTCGCAAGCTCCCCCTCCGCGCCTGACCATGTCCAGACACTAAGGGGATGTGGATAAGAGATAAGTCCTCTACCCTATGTCACTGATATTCAGAGGACAGAGAAAGACGGAACCAGCAGGCAACTGAGTATATGGTGCGATGCCACAACGGACTCTGCCAAGATAGACAGAGAAAGGGGAGCATGGCTCTGTCCTGTGTTCTATAAGACGTTCAGTAGGACGGCGGGCCTCTGTCCTCTAATCCACACACTACCCTCCTTGTTTCAGATGTTGTTAAATGTCTCCTGAGGACAAACTTCTAGTGGGTCACTAAGGCATAATAATCCTTCCAGTCCTCACCTCTCACCCCAATTAGTGGCTCATAGAGTGGCTCCTGTGAGCCACGGGAGAGACAACAACTCATCCCAGGAAGGGCTAGCTTTTTCCCAGAGTCACACAGCCTGTGGTACATTTATCATCCCACTTCACCAACCTGAAGAAGGCTACCTTGGGAGCCACTGTTTCTCCTACCCTCTCCACAAGATTAAGCCCTGGGAGGACAAGTTTGCCTGACCATACTCACTGTTCGGTGCTTTTAACAAAAGAGTGCAAATTTCAAGCCACAGTTATTAATAGACAAGTCTCTATCGGCCACAGGGTATCAAAAGGAACAAATGAAGCTAGCCGATCCTTACCCCTGACATTACTTTGCAGCATGTAGGGAAGGGTGCAGAGTGATGCTGGCTGTCACGTTCAGAGACCATTGTGAACATATGGATTACATAAAGACGAGGCAGGTACAAAGATCTTTGTAAACTGCAGAATGAACCTGGCCCACAGGCTGGCAAAGCCTGAGGATTACATTGCTTACAATGTCATCCTTGTGTAATCCTGACACTCTGTCAGCACGCTAGCCCTAGCCAGCTCCTCTGACTTCCAAAGAACAATGTAATCACTCTGTAATCTGTGTGTTTAAGAAGCCTCATACACAAGCACAGCCCTTTGCCATTTTCAAAGCCATCAGCACAATAACTTCTAGACTAAATCTCACTAGGAAGGTGCTTTTCACTGTGGCTAACCATCACCAACTGGGCAAACAGAAAGACCTACACGTGTTGTTGACTGAACTCAGAACAAAGAGCTAAAATCCCACTAGGAATTCATGTTTCATACAGCTTGCTAGAGCCTAAGGCAGGAGAATGGCAAATCAAAGGTCTTCCTGGGAGATACAGTGAACACAAGTCCCTCCTCCCCTTGAAAAGTATAGCAAGATTATCTCAGAGCAATCAGTAAGAAGACTGAGCACATAGCTCAGTGGTAGCCTGCATCAAGCCTTATGTTCCATCCTCAGCGGTGGGGGAAAATATTTTAATTTAAAAAGAAAAAAATAATCAGAAGATAGCAGTATTCATTGGGAACCCACACAGAAAGAACCAACTTCCTAGAGTGTTGCAGACTAACAGCAGAGATGGGAAGTCAGCCAGGTGGCTGTGGCCAGGCCACACTTGTCTCTTCCTAGTTAATGTCCGGTCACTCTGTCCTTGTTTTTCATTAGAACTTAGCCTTCCAGGTCTCAGGGTCTAAGTATACAATGACCATAGTCAAGTAGCAGACAACAAGTTTGTTCTTTAGCTATCTAGCACCTTTATCTGCAGTTAATTGGATGGTCATCGGAACCCAAGCCTTTAGAGCTTGAATAAGGAATGGAACAAAAGTGCTCCTGCTCTGTTGATGAGCTGCTCTTCAGAGAGTCCTTGCTGAAACAATGCCCAGGGCCTCTGTCTGCCACCTTTGCATAACTCACTCTCCACCCTTGCGAGATCACAGCTGGATGGTGGCCTTCTGAGTATTTCCAGCATGAAATTCCCCCCAACTTTCCCAGAGTAAGGACAGAAGGGATTGTGCATAACTTCCCACTGAAGTTTCTAGAGGCCCGCTTTCCATATAAGCCCAAGATCCACCAGTGTTTGCCCCACTCTGCTCCTTTCCACTGGAGGGGAGGGGCATATGACAAGTTGCTTCTCGCTCCTCTCAGCTAAGCGTCTATGCCCTGCTGATTTCCTTCTCCAGGGTGGGAACTGGGAAGCAGACAGAGAGAACATGCTTCTATGCCAACATGGAAACATGGAACTCCCTTCTCTGAAACTGGGGCTAATCAGACAGCGGTAGGCACCCTGAGGAAATTTGTCAACAGATCAGATACCAATTCCAATACAATCGACAAAGAAAACTGACCATCACAGTAGTAGAATACATTTAGGAACAATGTAATCTATATGTAAACTTTTGGTTACAACAAAGAGAATCCAAACATCTCTTAATAGGAAGGGACTCAAATTTCAACAAGACCTTGTAAAGGCGGTAGTTGAATAGCTAAGTCAGAAAGATGGATGAGAGTCAGGCATAAAGATGGCACATTTCAACTAAGCAAGAGAGCTTAAAACTGCTAGACACAGGATTCAATTAGGCAAAACCAGACCATAAAATATGGAGGACAGCTGTAGGGAAAGAGCAAGCATGGAGAAGCAGCCAGGCCACCTAAGGTGTTGGCAATGCCCAGAACAATGGGCAGCCCCTGTCTTAGAGAGATGGAGACTTGGGGGAATGTTTCAATTGTCAGCATAATCAAATAGTTCTTTTCAATGTCTTCTCTAAGGAAAAGTACAATCTAGCTTTAGAAAAACTCACAAAGATTGCTATACATTCCAAACAGATATGGCCAAAACAATCGTGATTGGCATGTTTTTAAAGCAGCATTTTTTTTCATGAATAATATCCATTCCCTGGTTTATAGTATCATTCTTATTCTCAGTAAAACATTTATTTCACCTGTGAGATTTCTAGTCAGGAACTCATTTTTCACCACATCTCAAAACCTAGCAGAGAGACCCTGGTGTTTGTTCCAAGTTCTTATATTACCACATCCAGAGCAGCATTCGACAAACTCTGCTGTTAAAAACTATTTGGTTCTTATTTTGTAGATCAAGTACTGTGCCATTCAGCTCTGACCTTGGAGGGTAGTTGCAGCCACAGCCATGTCTAAATGAGTGAACAAAACCTTATTCTAATAAATCTTTATTCATAAAAATGGAAAGCACACTGAATGGGACTGGACATAGACTACCTACTCCTGTTGTAGACAAAAGTATTTGTTCTCAGTGAACTTGAAAATGGGGCAGTTAATCAATAATTCCCTTGGAGCACAGGGAAGAAACTTCTTGGGGCTGAGTGTAAGGAATTTACCTATCCTTATAGACAAATGTGCCCACCCTCTTTAATAAGCTCAAGGTAACAGAATGTCAGAAGCAAGAGGCATTGGATAATCTCTACTTATGCTAAAGAAACTACTGAGTGCTGTATGCAGTGCTCTGACTCTCATATCTGTGGGCTGGCTTACATCCCACACTTCTGAGGCAGAACTGGCTGTACATGTTCTAACTTCACCTTTGGAGGAAGTGAGCAGCTTCTACATTGAGAAGGAAGAGGTTCTAGAACTTGAAATGGACCATGCACGGAGTCCAGTCCAGGGGAATGTTTAACAAAACCATCCATGTTGCAACATGCCAAGCTATTGAGGTCACAAAACTGCCAGTCCTTGTATCCACCACATCCAGGGATGCACTTCTCACCAGAGCCAGCGCCACTCCTGGGATCCAAACTTGCAAAGATGCCCAAGGTGCAAATAAATTCTTGGTTACCAACTTAGTGTGAAAACAATTGGTCACCACTTGAACTTGAGCCCACTGATGGAGAGGACCTTAGCCCTCACTTCTGTAGAATGGCATTTCTTTCCATAATATTGTATCCAACACCCAGGTTAAAAAAAAAAAATTAAAGATCTCATCCCTGTTGATTTCTCCAAAAATACTACCATTCGGTTCCAAGGACACAGCACTTTTCCAGGCAATAGTCATTAAAATGCTGTGCACTTGGAACTTGCTGAAGGCTGCTTCCCTCTGCCCCACAGTCTCCAGGATGTCTTGGGTTTTGTAAATGAAAGGACAAGAGCTGGACATAATAACGCACTCCTTTAGTCTCAGCAGTAGAGGGATGCCGAGATAAGAGGATCAAGAGTTAGAGGCAAGCCTTGGCTAGCTTTGTCTCAAAGGGGTAAAGGATAGGGGGAAGAGAAAAGAAGAAAGGGACAAGGGTCAAAGAAGAAGGGGGAAAAGGAAGGACCTGATAAAACGGCACTCACACTTATGGTGGGACTACAGTAGACTCACCTGGGATCCTCACCCTTCTTCTCACTAAGCCTGTTACTTCAGGGATCTTCAGGAATTAGGGACATGTTCATAGGCACAGAGAAGCCTCAACTTTCCTGGATTCACTTTTGTTGGGACCCGTTGCCTGATCAGGGCTGCAAAGTATAGGGTATGTAGTGATAGCATGTGGAAAATATAGCAGCGGTGCAGGTCCAACCCGGAGACAGTGCTGGAGTTGCAAGCCAGAGAGTTAGAAAGTGTTGGTAAGGTGGAACAACAGAGCAACGGCAGTATGTGCTTCCTCCTGCCTCCCTTCAGGAACCGCTGATGGATCGATGGGACATGCCTCTCCTTAATTTCTTCCTTCGATCTAAGTTCACAAATCAGCATGCCCAAGTTATATAAACTTTATTACTTAGACTGTCACGTCATATTCAAGTGAGAGAAGCTTTTTAGATGTTTGGAACAAGTCAGCATGATTATTCCCATGTTTACTGGAAAGACTTTCCACGGCCAAGCATCCTCAAAAGAGGGTAGAAGTTATCCATTAGAGGCGCTTATCAACAGTATCTCTCTGCATGCCATTGTTGGAGACTCCTAAGGTATCTTAAGAGAGATACAGAGGCTCTTTCAAAGATGCTAAAATCTTGATTAACTTTGCCTCAAGGTTAGGAAAAGTTAGGATCTACGTACATACCTGAATTTGGGGTACCTTCTCCATATACTTTTTGGAGTAAATAAAAATGAAATCAATAACGTAGGATATGGAGTATTAGATTATGCTATCTTGTGTCTACTTTACCCTACCCCTTCCTGATCAAAAGTCAAAACTAAAAAGCCATCTATCTTGGTTGTTTCATTTTTCCTTAACTGAGAAGAACACTAGTCTCCAAGGAAGGAGCCAACCAAGAGGACCATTGCCAATGTCAGGAGACATTCAGTTGTCATCATGACTATGTCACATGGTGATTAGAGGCTAGGGTGCCTACAGCTTATGTACTGTAGAATGTATACAGTACCTATGTCTATGAATGGTCACTGTAAGCTTACCCAAAACCAAGGAACAGCTGCACTGAGGCTAAGAAGCCCTGACCACGTAGCTCACAAACAGAGCAGCAGAGACTACATCCTCAGTACCTGCCCCGCAAGTATCCTGCTCTTCACAGCACGGAGTTTGAAGAGGTGAGACCCTGTGCCCATTGCAGCTGGGAAAGGTAGACAGCCATCCCGAGGCACTGTCCTGAATGCCTGATAGTACTAAGGAATGGGGTTTTATCCCAACCTGGTATAAGACAGGCTCCATGGAGAAAACTACACTGGCTTTCTTTGAGGGGCCTTGGAGTCTATCACCATAATAACATAAGGTGGGCTGTGGAAGTGGACAGCCCTCTGTCATCTAACAAACCTGAAGAGTATTTTAAATGCTGAATGAGGAACAGTAAGCTTCCATGTGACCAAGAAGTTGATCTCAATTATAAAATAAAAGTCATCAGTGATATACCCAGGTAATTTTTCTGTACCCAGGTCAGGGTGGAGACCTCAGGACACAGATACAGGCTATAGACATTTCAAGAACAAATAGTGTTCACACCATCTGAAGGTAGAAACATCAGATTGAGTTCGTGTGTGTACCTAGAAGGATCCTTTGGGCTTTGGAGAGATGCTGCAGTGGATACAGAGCTCGTTGTACAAGCTGAGGACCCAAGTTTGGATTCCAGTACCCACATCAAAAGGCAGAAACGTGTCATGCACCTGTAACACCAGAACCAGGATGGATCCTGGCGGGTTCCCTGGCTAGCCAGTCCAGCTAAACTTCACAGCTCCAGTGTGATCCCATCTCAAAAGCTGAGCTGAGAAATACTGAGAGTACCAACATCAACCTCCGACTTCCACATCACATATACAAGCTAGCACGATCACACACATGCATACATGGGGGGGTGGGGGGAGAGGGAGAGAGAGAGAGAGAGAGAGAGAGAGAGAGAGAGAGAGAGAGAGAGAGAGAGAAACAAAAATAATCTTTTGTGTGTGTGTGTGTGAAGCCTGCTGCGGTTGTCAAAGGAGGTAAAGACTTTACCAGCTGATGTCTCTCAGTCCTGGGACCTCTGCCTGCTCAATCCTCCTCAATACACAGGCTTTATCTTTACCCCCATTGCTCTGGAAGAGGCTCTGAGTGCTCAGAAGTCTCCTTTAGTGTCTACGGTGCCGCTTCTCAGATGAGAGATTCAAATCTGACCAAAGGAGCAAGGTGGCTAGACATGGCATAGCTCCTGAGCCCATCTGTTACTTGGAGATGACGCACATGCAAAGACATGTCTGCAGACATTTATCAGGGTCAGCACAACAGGAAGTGCCTGCCAATGCCCATAGGTGCTAGGCACTGAGGTGCATCTCAGGACCTCACACAGTAGCCCCTACCCCAACCACCTGCGACTCTGAGTATACACATGTCCTCTGGATCATCCAGTCTAGATCAGGCTCAGGGAGTCATATCTGAAGAATGAGTGGCATCTCATGGCCCAACCCACCTACCACAGTCAGATCCCTTGGAATTCCTAGGACAGTCTCTCCAGACACTTTCAAAAGCAAGGATCCTATGAAAGTTCACAATTGTTCCTTATCAACAACTCTTCAAAGACATCCCAGACAGGAAGGCTTCTAGATTCTCCATGATCTCCCAGGCAGCTATCTGCATCAGCTTATCAGGAGCTCTGGAAAAAAAAAAAAAAAAAACCACTGTTTCCCAAACGTGTGTAAGATAAGAACAACGTTTTGTGTCTTAGCATGATCATCTTCATTCTGGTCCTTCAGTCTTTAGGATACTGAAGATGATTTCTCTATCTTAATACACTTGTCACAAGTCATATATATTCAAACCTATAGCATGAGGGTTTCATACACATTGTGTAATGGTACTAATAACTGAAAGAATCAGCACATGTGTCAACTATGATAAGTGTAAGAGTTCTAGCACTTCTTAAAGTCAAAGTGGGGGCCCTTGATCACCTTCTCTGTTCACCTTTTTTCCCCAGCAACCTCAGATCCATAAAAGCCTGGCATGAGTAAAGCCCATGAACATCAGAGTGTGCTCTCTCCAAGCCTGTGAAGTACCAGAAATGAGGCGGAGTCAGGCAGTGGCCAGTGTGAATGGTGCAGGGCACAGCCGCTCATGTACTACAACAATTCACATTGAGGCTCCTCCCTCTCACTGTGTACGCGGCTCTGGGCTCCTCCCCCATTCTTGGCTCCTCCTTGACTGAGCACTCTTCTTCCAGCCTTGGGGTTTATTCAAAAGTAACCATGTGGCTCAAAGTTCTTGTCCTCTATCCCTTTACCTCTCATTATGATTTTTTTTTCAAGTTTCCAGACCCAGAAACTCCCAGATATCATTGCCCTATCCAGATTTCGTTGCCCTATCCTGTACCAAGTATCATTTGTTCTTCCTCTATAACTCCTCTACAACTCCATCCCTGTGGCCCGAGTCCAGGTCAGCTACCTCCTCATCCCCTCATACACACACACATACACACACACACACACACACACACACACACACACACACACACGCACGCGCGTGCAGCCTCGCCTGCTCCTAGCATCTCCTGAGTACTGTCTCCTCTCTCCAGTCCATCTCTGTTAGAATTGGGTTACCGTCTCTGTCCCTTGCATGACATGACCCTAAAGTACATTTCCATATCTCCAGTTCAGTCTTTCAGTTCTGCTTCATTGTTGCGCCTGCTTACATGGGCACCAGGATCCTCACATCCCCAGCCAGGATGCCACCTCCTCTCTCTCTCTATTCATGGGCCTGAGGTGAAAGTCAGTCCCTCACTCTTACCATGATTTCTCCTCTAAAACCCTCACTTCTGCTTCACTCCCAGGACGCTGAGCACACAATACTCTGTGCTGCCATCTTTTCATCTTAGACCCCTAAAAGATGGGGACTTCACCCTGATTTAGCTCTGGCTCCCTTAGCACAGTGGGAATAAAATCACATGAACAATGGAGGCAGCCTCACTCATTCTACAGGACACTACTGGCAATCCGCCGAGTCACAATGTCTCAAGAGTACATGTAGCCTCGAGCTCACTCCCGGAAAGAAACGTGTACAATAAAAAGGATGGTTGCTTGACCTTACCCAGAGTTAATCTCCACAAGTGTTTCTGCTTTTCTGACTTGCTAGTAGACGGGTGAAACCCAGTGTGACCTACAGCAGCTCTTAGGAGAGTATGTGTTTGGGGACACCATGTTCTCAGTGAGTTGTGAAGTCATAATAGCATTGATTAAAAACAACATCTCTATTTTACTTTTAACTGCTTCCCATCATGCTACATAAAGCAAGATTTCTCCCTCCCTCCCCCATCTCCCAGGGCCTGAGTCAGGTAGAGTGTACAGAGTGCGCATGGCTCTGAGCATCACTGAGGATGTTTCTGCATCCAGCAGAATCGCTGCATTGGTCTCCCATGTCTGTGCTGCACTTTTCACCAAAGCCAGTCAAAATAGACTCATAAAAATAACAGCTGTTGGTGAGGATATGGAAAAGGGGGAACCTTCACACACTGCTTTTGGGAATGTGACTGGTACTGTATCCTGGAGAACACCATGGACCTCCATGTGATCAGCAGTGCCATCACTGGGTACCTAGCCATGAAAATCAAAGCAGCATGCTGAAGCGGCACCTGCACTGCCAATGTTTATTGTAGCACTTTCCACAGAAGCTAGGATATGGGTCACCCCTCGGCACAGTCTCTCTGCCAGCACCACAGTAAAGAAGCTGTAGTGTATATGCCCAGTGGAGTATTATTCATCCTCAACAGAGAAGGAACCTGAAAGATAAGATGTTCAGTGAAACACACCAGATGCCAAAAGACAGATATCACATATCCATACTCATATATGGACCATAGCAGTCTATCAAAGAGAATTGCAGTTACTGGAAGCTGTAAAGGGAGAGGAGAGAGAGAGAGGGAGAGAAGGAGACTGGCTAGTAGACAACAGAGCATGGGAGGACTAACTCAATGGCACTCAATGGCATAGTGAGTTGACCAGAGTTCACAACAGCCTGTTAACATGTTTTATGAAGAATACGACTAGGCATGTATAGGTCTAAACATAAAGGATGATAAATACACAGGAAAGTGAGAGGCTAATTACTCCTGTTTGATCAATGTGTTAATGTGCATGCCTGGAATTTCCACACAATGCAACATACAGGTGCAATTATTGCTGGTCAACTTAAAAATGAAAGATTATAAACCCAAATAAGTAAACAATGTAAATTAAACAGCAGTATCTGGGAGGTCACACTCAAGGAGCATCAGCATCAACAAGAAATATTTGAGGAGCAGCATGTCCTTTATGGAAACACTGAATATAAATGTCACCAGGAGGATCCACAGCCAGCACTCTTTTCTGCATGAATAATGAGAAAGCTAAGGCAAGGATGGCAGGGTACACCTGGAATCTTGGTCCTTGGGAACCTGAGGCAGGAGGTTTGCAAGTTCAAGGCATGCCTGGGCAACATAGTATGACTGTTGCCTGTCTTGACTAAACAGAAGAGAAAATAATGAAAAATTTAAGACTTACAGAAATAGGAAAACATTACCTAAGGTCACTCATGGTCATCCAAGGTCATCTTAGCAGCAGGTGGAACAGTTTAGGTCCCTGCTAAGTCTAGTTCAAGTCTTGATCCCGATGAATTTCTTGCAGGTATCAAGAGCAACAAAGATCCAGATACACCTCTACCCCAGTGAGCCCTAGTAAGCCCCATGGGTAGACCTGGCTGTGTCTATGCACAGGGCACAGATGTGTCAAGAAGCAGACCCTGAATCAAAGTTTTCTCCTTCCCAGAGAGAACAGCTTGCACAAACACAACATGACTACTTTCTAACTCTAGGCTCACAGCCACCCAAAGGATAACCATGGTGGAGGGGGAGGAGGCCAAGGTCGGTGATAGAAGGTGCTCCAGGCTACCCTCCAAGATGCCAACTCAGTGCTGTGGAGGCCTCTCACCCTGCCACACAACCCCCAGAACTCATTCTTCATGAACTAATGTGACATTGTCTATAACCCAAAGTTTCAATAGACGAAGCTAGAAACAACTACATCCACTCCATATTGGAGCCCCAAACCCTGAGATCATGGTAGAGTACAGCAGCTTTCATGACTTTGTCTTGAGGATTAAGCAACTTCCAAGAGATGAAAACTATTTTTGATGAAGGCCTTCGGGAACAAATATACAGATATATAGTCACTATAAAGAGTCCTGTTATTTTCAAAGCAGATGTCTCTTGTAAAGGAAATAGCTAAATGAGAGTATCTAGCTGAAACTAGACTTGACTGGGGAAACACTGGGTTCATAAAGAGAGCTATGGTCATGATGCAGGTGATTCACTTGTTGGAAGTAGGGAGCTTGCTCTTAAGATCTGAACATCTGTCTCTTCATTGCCTCTTGAGGTAATGGTCCACCCGGTATTGTTCCTTGTAGTTCTACAATTAACCCTTAGTCATACCATTTTTTTCTTACATAAGACTTATCCAGGTTGTACATAAAACACATGTGCATACGCAAGGCCTTTGATCTGGAGCCGCCATCCACACAGAACTAATGCCCTAGGGTTGTGAAATTCCAAGGAGGCCTGAAATTCCCTGTGATGTTGGAGACAGAAAAATCATTATGTTTTGCTGTGTTATCCCGAGTGGCAGTGCCTTCAATTTAATTAATGATGGTAAATGATTCAGTTGAGTGATTCTTTTAAGGATGACTGTTATATTAAGACAAATAGATCTATTCCTAGACCTGTTAAGTACAATATATAAATGGCCTGAACATTTGATCAAATTGTATGGTTAATCCCCTAATTACCCATTGAGAGACTATTGCAGAGGTAATTATCATACCTGGTCCAATTCATATGCATTGCTAATCCTTTTAAAAAAATCTTTAGAAGCTTTTTGGCTTTACTGTATTCTGACAGTGAAGTATTCATAGTAAAATACCACCTGGAGCGCACATAGATTTGTTTTCAAGGTGTTTTCTGCATTGAACATAAGTCTTCAAAATGTTTGCCTGAATTATCCATCTCTATCACTGAACCCTGTGCTAGGTTGAAGGGTGAACATTGGAGCAAAGCAGACAGCCTGGGAAGAGGCCATATTCTTGAACCTGAGTCTAGTTAACTCTTTTCTCCCTCAGTCACCACAGAAGGTGTCACAAAAGGGAACTAACTTTACGCTTCCATATGCCCTGAGCTTCTTCGTGAAAGGACTGGATGATAGTATTTCAGAGATGTTAGTTAGCAAGGCCTGTTGTTGCTCTCAAAGAACCAAAGATAAGCGTGACATGATAGAGGTTGTGTTGTTCTTAACCAAGAGATCCAGAAAGGGGGCACAGTTAGGAGAAGTATGGAAAGGCTTGTGAAAAGTTGGGGGCCTGGATGTGGGGACAGACGAATCTAAGCAACAGAAGCAGTGTGCACTTCATTGGGGGATATTCTGGAACACCGGGGTCATAACAAAATACCTGAGCCTGAGTACTCTCCAGAAACAGAGGGTTACTTAGCCCTGGGCTCTGGAACCACAAATGTTCAAGACTGGGAGACACATGTGGTGATGGCCTTGTGCTGTCACGACAGGCAAAAGGCACCCATGATGGAAGGCTGTGTGTGAGGAAGGAAAGCGAGTACTGCACAAGAGAGGAACACACAAAGGCGGTGACTTGCTTTTTACCAAATCGTTCCTGAGAGACCTAATCTAGCCTGAAGAGACAGACAGTGATTTCTCTTAAAGGACCTACCACCCAATACCACTCACTCCGCAGGCAACTGCATTTCTATGGGTTTGGATGGAGCAATCGACATGCAGATCACAGCAGACAACCTCCAAAGACAAGAGGCCTGGAGGACAAGAGGACAAGCTATAATGGGACCACCTGTGGTGACTCCAAACTATACCTTGTGGACTTTCTGTACTGTGCATGAGCTCCAGTGTAAGTGACATCTCAGCGGGGGGCCAACACAGTGACCATGGTGGGCTGAAGCTCTCCTAT